>NC_081416.1:155388792-155688792 GCF_949786415.1 Peromyscus eremicus | reverse complement strand
TGGTGATCGTGTGCCGTAGATGAGAGCTGTCGTCATTGGGTGGTGATGATGTGCCGTAGATGAGAGCTGTCGTCATTGGGTAGTGATGGTGTGCCGTAGATGAGAGCTGTCGTCATTGGGTAGTGATCGTGTGCTGTGTGCCGTAGATGAGAGCTGTCGTCATTGGGTAGTGATGGTGTGCCATGTGCTATAGATGAGAGCTGTCGTCATTGGGTAGTGATGGTGTGCCGTAGATGAGAGCTGTCGTCATTGGGTAGTGATGGTGTGCCGTGTGCCGTAGATGAGAGCTGTCGTCATTGGGTAGTGATGGTGTGCCGTGTGCCGTAGATGAGAGCTGTCGTCATTGGGTAGTGATGGTGTGCTGTCTCCATTCCACGTTGTTGATGTTTGGACGAGTCGCTTGTTGCTGTGACAGATACCTGAGAGGAGCATCTTAGGAAGGGGAAGGTTTGTTTTACTTCTGGGTCAGAGGGCTTCAGTCATCATGGGTGCAGTCTGTGACAGCAGGAGCATGTGGTGGTGAGTGTCCCCATCACAGCAGACCCGCTCTCCCAGCCAGACCCCACCTCCTAAAGGATTTGCGGCCTTCAAAACAGTGTCTAGCCACTTAACACATGAGTCTGTCTGAGACATTTCCCTAATACCCTCTAAAGTGGGTTTTCTTTTGGTTTCCAGATTGCCAGTGTCCTGACCTCACAGAAGCCCTCTGCCCTCCTCACTTTGGTAAGTGGCTGGTGTACAGGAGCCGTGCAGTACTTGGCACCGAGGAGATGTTTGTCGGGAGCCAAAAACCTGCCTCTGCCATGTGGAGGATTATACGGAAAGAACCTAGGCATAGAGGCGTGTGCAGGCTTGGGAGGCTGAGGCAGGAGAATCAGCGTTAGAGGCCAGCCTGGGCTACCTAAGAGCTGGTGTCAAGTAAACCCAAAAGAGAAACTGAGGAATGGTCGTGTGTGATAAGCAGGGACACCTGTGTCCTCGTGGCTGCTGTGTCTAAGATGCCATCCTCGAGTCTGCCTGGGATGTGCTGGGTCTGGTCTTGTGGCCACAGTGGGCAAGATATCTCCAGACTGGGAGATGTAACCGTGTCCAGCTTACGCTCATGGCATTTCAGGTCTAGATTGTCATTCTTTATTCACACCCTGAGTCCCTATGATAAGACAGTTTGAAAGTCACACTCTTACGTCTTAAGGAGGGCACAGTCTGGGGTAGGGCAAGGGGTGTAGGGTGGGCTCCTGGTATCCAGGAGGGGCGCGGGCGGGGGCGGCTCTCTCACACACACAGCCCTTCTTGCTTCCAGAACGGCTCCTCTCCCCTTTGTTACCTGCTTTATGCAGGAACACCAACCCTACCCCACCCCCACCCCCACCCCCACCCCCACCCCCATCCCCACCTGCTTCCACTGTTCTCTTGGCTGTACCGCTTCTGTGGCTAAGCATGGAGCCTGGCTGTGACGATTGAGGCCAGAGCTGGCCCAGTGTGTTTTTATCTGGGATCGCAGTTGGACAGGGAGGGATCAGCCTGAGATTCTTGAGAAAGCAGGTGGTTTTTCAGAGTGTCCCTTCTCTGGGGTGGCTTGCTTTTCTCTGAATCCCTTGTTTTGTCTCAGTGTGTGGCTGCACCCTGTTGGACATCTGCTTACAGCTTGGAAAGGAGACGGATGGAGGCTGAGGCCATAGTTGTCCCTGGGTATCCATGGAGGGTTGATTCCCAGACCCCTGGAGATACCAACACTACAGATGCAGGAGTCTTTTATTACATTAACCTATGCACACCTCCCGTATCCACTAAGTCATCTCTAGGTTACATGTGACCCCTAGTACAGTGTCTTAGTCAGGGTTTCTGTGTTGTATAAACACCATGACCTAAAGCAACCTGGGGAGGAGAGGGTTTACTCCATCTTCTAGCTTGTAGTCCAGTGTCAGAGACGTCAGGGCAGGAACTCAAAAAGGACAGGGACCTGGAGCTGGTGCAGAGGCTGTGAAGGGATGCTGCTTACTGGCTTGTTCCCCATGGCTTGCTCAGCAGGCTTTCTTATGCCAGATAGGAACACCTGCCCGGGGTGGCACTGCCCACAATGGGCTGGACCTTCCCACATCCATCACAATCAAGAAAATGCCCTACAGGCCAATCTGATGGAGGCATTTTCTCAACTGTGGTTCCAAACCTCTTCTCAAAGGACTCTAGCTTGTGTCAAGTTGACATGAAACTAGCCAGCACGATGCCCTGTGTATACGGTTACACTGTCTTGTTTAGGGGATGATGATAAGAAAAAAATCTGCAGCTGTAATTGTTTTTTTGTGTGGTGGGGGGCTGTTGTTGTTTCTTTTTTCAAGTATTTTTGTTCTGTGACTGTTGACTCTGTGGTTACAGAACTGGGTAAGGTATCTCAGGGTCTTGCCTGTCTTGCCCAGCTCCTGCCGGGGCCTGAGTATCTGAGCAGTGTGAACACAGTGCCCTGACCCATCCAGACCAGTCCCTCGCTCTGTACCTGGGATACCTCTGCCTCCTCTCCCTCTACTTTCCTTCTTTCTTTTTGTTGGTTGTGGTTTTGTTTTTGAGACAGAATGTCTGTATAGCCCAGGCTAGCCTTGAACTGGTCATCTGCCCTCCTCAGCCTCCCCAGTGCTAGGACTACAAGCATGCACCACTGTAGCTGGATTTCTGTTTTTCACATGCACTGGGGGAAAACGTTCCACCTTTGCTCTGGGGCCCAGCTCAGCACTCCCCTGCTATGGAGCCTGTTTGTCAGGAAAAGGCTAAGGGGCAGGACACACTGGCCTGTGCAAGGTAGGGTTCTCTTCCATTGAGTCTGGCTGGAAGAGACAGACAGCCCTCGGCCCGCCTGGGGATGCTTTGTGGGTCCGTGTGTGACACACCTGTTCTCATACTCCCCTTTCTCCCCACAGCGTGGTGTCAACACAGACAGCGGCAGTGTCTGCAGAGAGGCCTCCTTTGAGGGCATCAGCAAGTGAGTCCCTCCTCTGCCCGCTCTGCCTTTGTCAGCTGACCTCTCCCAGGCTGGCCACTCGAGATGTGACCTCTGGGAGCGCGCTGAAAGTGGATTTGATCACATGTTTGGAGAAATGTGTAGAGAAGCAATTGGTGTAAAATCACTCCATCTTTTACCTGAGGGAAAACACCCCTCTTTGTTGGGCTCCGTCTTGGAGAAGCCCTGGGAGCCCTGGACTCTGTGTGGCAAAAGTAGCTGTTTTCTTTCTTTTGTGTCTCACGTGGATTGGGTGACTATGTGTGTGTGTGTGGGGAGTGAGTGTGGGTGCCAGGGCGTGTGAGGTCAGAGGACAACTTGTAGGGGCTGGCTCCCTCCTTCTACTGCGTGGATCCTGGAATTGAACTGAGGCTGACAGGCCAGTTCACCCTTGAAGACAGACTGCCCACATCGACAGCCTTGTTTTGTTTCTGTTTAGCCCAGGCTGGCCTAGAAGTGGCCCATGCCGTGGCTCTGAGCTTTGTAGTCTTTTTTTTTGTATCAACCCCATCCCCAGTCCTGGGCCAGCCCAGCTCTTAGCAACTCCCAGTGTCTGCCACTGCCCTAACCTTTTACTCCCTCCCCAGCTAAGCTCTGGGTCCAGCCCCCTAATCCCTACTCAGGAAATAGGTCCCTGAGCGCCCCTGGAGATCCCTGGAGCGCCCCTGTCTCCTTGTCACACCTCAGCCACGCCCCCAGAGAGCGCTGCCTGCTAGCTGCATATATGCTGCCAGGTCAGGCTGGGTCCTGGGAGGTCCGGCTGGAGTGGCCGGCTGCTACTGTTACAGTTGGGCCCTTGGGGCAGCAAACAGTCGTCAGCCCTGCTCCTGCACCTGAGCCTCAGTGTCCCCAACCACAAGTGCTCTGTAGGTACCGTGTCCTCTGTAGTCCTTTTGTGGACGGAGGTGGGACCAGCAGAGCGCTTATAATTATGGATGAGTCTCAGCCGCAGGAGGGAATCTGTGTATGCGATGGAGGGGTGATTAGAAAGGATTATGAGCTCATGAATATGTATCGTGTCTCCAATGATCAGAGCTGTGGGGCAGGAGCGCTGGGTATCCAGTTTGCTTCTTTCATGGCACAAATGGCTGCATCCTCTTGGGAATTTGCCCTAAGTGGCCTGGTGGTGACCAGCCCGGCTTGCTGAAATGCCAACTGCCAAGTCACCGTCTACCTCCTAATACCCCAGCACTGCCAGGTGCCTGTGCCCCAACACCCTGCTCACTTTTCTCAACCCATACCATCTGCAGCCTCTGCCTGGGTCTCAGCCATGTGGGAAGGGCCCTGTGCTGTAAGTAGGTGGCTGGCTCTCACTGCCTGGCTCTGTGACTTTGGCCACCACATGTAACACAGCACTGCTTCGGTGGTGGGGACCGAAGGAAACAGCTGGGGGCCAGAGCCTGCATGGTAGCTCAAATCTGTTACCCCGTGAGCCTTGGTCTCCCTAACTGTGTGGTAGCCAGGTGGACCCAGCGTGGTCAGCGGCCTCAGTCCTGCTTGGCTCTAAGCTGCAGTGTCTGGACCCTGCCCCAGAGGATGCTGAGTTTCTCCCAGACTGGGATCTGGTGGATTATGTGACTAGTGAAGCCCTGGGGTGAAGATGCTGAGGCAGATCTCTGCACTGGGAAGTTTCACTAAGAAAAGCAGGTGGGACCCACATGGCCATCACGGTCACTGGGGGCCAGAAGCGGAGGCCTCATCCTGCCTCACTGAGAGGATTCCCTGCTGCAGACTCCAGCCTTGCTCTCCTCTCAGCAGATCCCAGCTTCTGCCCCTTGCTTCTCCCCTGAGTCTCTCCAGTCCTTCTCAGAACCTCAGTGGCCTTGTGCCTGTAAACCTCCACCCCGCAGACACCTTGAGGCTTGTCTGTCTGGTTTTGCTTTTGAGACAAAGTCTTGCTCTATAGCTTAGGCTGGCCTGGAGCTCACAAGTCTCCTGTTGTAGATGTGCACCACCGTGTCCAGTTTGGAGACCTTTTCCTGAGAGCCAAGGACTGCCCTACGTTTTCCCGGTCTTTGAGGGATGCACATATGGTGGGGGGCTCCTGTGGTATTCCCTAGGCCCCGTAGCAACTGAGCTGGGCGACAGCTCTCCATGCTGGGTATGGGCTGGGCTTGTTTCTGCACCCATGTGATGAGCTGTTGGCCAGAGTCCGACAGCTGATCTCTGCTTTGCAGTGTCTGGCCTGCGTATGGAACCCATATTCCCTCCTCTCTTTGGTCCAAAGTAGGCTTGTCCCTTACATCCTTTTCTCTGGGCCTCATCCCTCACGGTCACCCTTTGTGTAATTTCAGGTGTTCCTATGCTGGGACGAGATCCTTCATCAGTGTCCTCTACCCACATGCCGTGGGCACTGACTTGGGGTCCTGGCCACGGGGTCAAGTGCCCCTAGCCCCTCCCAGTTAGAAGTCATGTCTGTGTTCCTGGGCTCTGGGTATAGTCCAGTGCCGTGCCTCTTACCAGTCAGGTAGCTAGCACCTCAGTTCCGTTACCCACTGGTCTGTGTGCCAGGCTAGGGAGAGACCTTGTCCTCAAGGGCCACTGTGACTCAGGCCTGCGTGTACCTGCCTGCCAGAGTTCCAGCTGTTTGCTGGATAATAATAGCCTGTTTCCTAAGCAAGATGAATCTTGCTGTTGTCCTAGTTTCCAGTGTGCAACTGCTGTGTCCCCTGTCACCTCTCACTGCCAAGATGAAGCTCCACATTCCTGGGGTTTTTGCTTTTGACCCCTTTAAATGTCTCTCTTGAAATGCCTCCATCTTGGATCTCTATTTGACCTTCTGCCTAGCCGGATACTCAGGTTTGGCCCTCTCTGTCCTGATGAGCCTCCCAGGCTGCCAGTCCCCTTGGCCTGCATGAAGGAGGGGTAGCAGTGGCCTTAGTGGTCCACCCTTCCCAGAGCCTCTGAGCTGTGATCCAGCCAGGGAGTTGGTTTGTGACTTTACTTGGGGTGTGTAGCCTTAGCCTCAGGCTTTCCTCAGCTACCTAGGGCCAGAACCAGGCCTCCTGAGGCCCACAGCAGCGTGGGCGCCTGGTCTGAGAGTGGTGGAGACAGTAGATGAACAGAGGGAAGAGGGAGGTGGAGGTGAGGGAGATGGTAGACATGTCAGAGGTCAGAGAGATCTTGCTGGAGCCACAGGTCGCTGGGCTCACAAGAGGCTATGGCTTCTGCTTATTTTGTGATCTTTTGTGTTGAGTGAGGGGTCTGCCCATGGTGCCAGGCTTAGCCCTGTGGTCTTTGTGTTGAGTGAGGGGTCTGCCCATGGTGCCATGCTTGGGGGCCCTGTTGGATCAGAGACAATTCCAGGGAGTGTTTAGAAGAAGGCCTCTCCATGAGCTCGGGTAGGCATATGGTGGACAGGAGCAGGATTGGGGACTCATTGCCAGGCCTTGCTGTGGGTGCAAGGGCTGCTCTGTAGGCTGGAGCTGGGAGAGGCAGAGATGGGGGACAGACCTCTTTTTGTGGACTCCAGGCACCCAGGACCCCTGGAGCACTCAGCTCCTGCAGCTCAGATGTCATAGATCTTTGTTAGTGTCCAAGGAAGTAGGTTTTAGGGCAGAGTTTCCTGAGATAGAGAAACTGACCATGAAGGTTCTTTGGAGTGGGCATGTGGCCTGAGCTGAGGGCCACCCATCCATCAAGAGCTAAGACATGTAATGGGGATGCTTTCCTGGTATGAGACCATCCCCCTTCCAGACAGGCAGAACCCGTGCCCGGGAGTTCTGGGTGGAGAGAGCAAATTACAGAGTTCGCTGTTTCATGCCGTCATCTGAGAGAGAAATATGGTTCTTATTTCACATCAGCTGGCTATTGAGAATAAGCATATTTCTTATCTTTTGGCATTTAGTTAAATTGCCTTGCATATTTGAAGACAATTGGTTACAAATTAATTCCATTTAAATAAGCAGTTAAATATGAAATGCTGAATTTGGGACTTGTTAATGCAAGGATATTAATATTCAACGATGTGAATTTTAAAACTCAGGAAGTTAGAGGGACATTATTAAAACTTGACAATTTACAACAAAACGCCAATTTGTGGTTTGGGGACCATGACTTTTAGGTAACTGTTAACTTGTACATCAAGTTAATATTTAGGATTAGATTTCAAATTATGGGCCATGGAAATCTCCATAAAGGGAGAACCTGTTCCAGCCCGGTAGCAGAGTGTGTGTGTATGTGGTGTATGTGTGTGTGTGGGGTGTGTGTGTGTGTGTGTAGTGGTGGGGGTGGGGAGAGACAGAGGCCTGGCTCAGGCCAGGCCCACCCTGTTCACCCTTCTGTTATCCGCCTTCCACTTCTAGGCTATCCTCCCCTCCTCGCTGGCATGGTAGGGTTTTGGGTTTTGTTGTCTTTTGTATAATGAACATATTCTCATCAGTGAAAATGCCCCTAGTACTGAGGCCAGTGTGGACTACCTGAATTTCATTACTCAGAGAGAATCTGTCCACATGGACTTTTAGAATCTTCCCTGTCTGAGTGTGTCTGTCTGTCTGGAATTCTGTGTGTCTGTGTGTCCACGCTTATGTGGTTGTAGGTCTTTCTGTATGTGTGTGTCTGGCTCTTGGGATGTGTATGTATGTATGTCTAGATGACCCCTGTCTCTTAAGTGTGTGTGCAACATATGTCTGCCTGTGTCTGTGCGTGTGGAATAATTCCTCCTTTGTAGTTTTAATTTCTGCAATCTCACTCACAGTTAACCACAATCTGAAAATATTACATGGAAAATTCTAGAAATATGTAACTCACAAGGACCCCAAGTCGGTGCTCATGGCCTTTAGGATAGGACACCGATGAAGGCCCTGTCCCAGCAGAGGAGCCCCTGAAGACTGTACAGTGATGTAACAGAGTGAGAGGTGAGGCCCAGGGGAAGGAGGCACTAGGGGGCATGCATGGGGTATGGGAATGCTCAACACAGAAGAGGCATTCCAAAGCACGCATCCCACTACTGAACTCACCCCTCACTCACACTCTGCAGTTTTGGGATAGGGTCTCACTGTGTAGTCCAGGCCCGCCTCAAATTCATAGTCCTCTTACCTCAGCCCCCTGCATGGCTGAGATTGCATGCATTGCTATGCTTGGCAAATTCATAAGTTTATGTTGTTCTGTGATCCCATCTTGCATCATTTACCCGGGACATGTCAGTTACATGTGATACTCACCCATCAGTCTCTCAGGAGCTGTCTCAGTTATCAAATCAGCCATGTGGTATCCCAGTACTTGTGTTTAGATAGCCTATATTTTACTTATAATTAATTTTCCAAAGCATGAGTCTATTGATGCTGGCAATCTTATTATAGTATGTTGTAATTGTTCTATTTTATTATTACTTATTACTAGCCTCCTACTGTGCCTAATTTATAAATTAAATTTTACCATAGCTATTCATGCTTAGAGGAGGGAACCATGATATATCTAATCTTCAGTACTATCTATATTCTCAGGCATCCACTGGGGTTCTAGGAATGTGTCCTTCCTAGGACACAGGTGACATCTCAGTCCATCTGTATGTGTCTTGGGTGTCTCTTATTTGTATGTCTTGCATGTCTGTATATGTCTTCTAAGGTCACAGCTGTCTTTGTGTGTGTGTGTGTGTGTGTGTGTGTGTGTGTGTGTGCGTGCGTGCGCGCGCGCGCACCCGTGTCTGTATGCACGTGGGTATATGAATTGTGTGCAGTGAGATGCAGCTGCTGTTGAGCAGCTAGTCCAGTGCTTTCCCTAAGGTGACAGGTCTTGATTTATGTGACCTGCTGCTCTGTCTTTGTTCTGAGCCACATCAGCTGTCTATAATCTCTGTGATACCCCACAGGTAGGACTTTGATTCGTCTGTTCTTAGATTTGTTTATTTTTATTGTATGTGTATGAATGTTTGCCTACGTGTATGTCTGTGCACCATATGCAGGCAGTGCCCTTAGAGGCCAGAAGAGGGCACTGAGTCCCCTGGAGTAACAAATGGTTGTGTACTGGTAGGTGCTGGGGACTGAACCCAGATCCTCTGTAAGAGCAGCTAGTGTTCTTAGCCACCGAGCCATCCCTCCAGGCCCGTGACTTTGATCTAAAGTATTTGAGTTGATTTAGAACCGAGAAGCCTTGCTTGTGTACTTCAGGATCCGAAGCTTCAGAGAGGAATCTTCTAAGGCTGCTGGTACCTTTTCTTGCCCACCCCCGCTCCTTGGTCAAGGTAAGGCTATTCCTTATGGCCATGGCATTAGATCAGCTCAAATGCCAGTCATGAGGCCATGGAGAGTCCCTGGGCTGTGTGAAGTCAGAAACTCAGAGCTCTACCTATGCCTCTGTGGGGGGGGATCATGGAATCCAGAAGGCCAAGGTCTTACCCGCGGGTCCTCTGCTGGTTCTCGTGACCAGGGCTGGGATGCTCACTGAGTTATCTGACCACCACCATCATCAGTTTGGGAACACTTTGATCACCCACAGGAAGCCCTGTGCTCCCCTGTGGTCCATGTCCTTTCTCCCGGCCCCACTCTCTCTGTTCACCCGACACTTGATGATAAATAGAGTCATCCCGTTTGCAGGCTGTGCATCTGGTGTCTTTCTCTTGTCGTTGTGTATGGAGGGTGCGCGCGCGCATATTCATGTGTCTGTATGCATGTGTCTGTTGGTAATTTTTTTTTTTTTTTTTTTGGTTTTTTTGAGACAGGGTTTCTCTGTGTAGTTTTGTGCCTTTCCTGGATCTCGCTCTGTAGACCAGGCTGGCCTTGAACTCACAAAGATCCGCCTGGCTCTGCCTCACGAGTGCTGGGATTAAAGGCGTGCGCCACCACCGCCCGGCATGTTGGTAATTTTTAAGACATTACAAGCAAAAGCTACATTTCTGTTGTCTCCATATTTGCCTATATGGTCACTTTTACCAGTGATCCCTCCTTAAGGTTATTTTTATTCATATCTGTGTATGTTTGTGTGAGTGTATGCATGCATATTCAGTGCCTGCAGAGGCCAGAAGAGGGCATTAAATCCCCTAGAACTGGAATTACAGGAGCCACCCAAAGTGGGTCCTGAGAATTGAACTACTTTCTTCTGGAAGAGCAATATACACTCTTAACCACCAACCATCTCTCTGGCACCACCCTCTGCCTTTAAAAAACAAACAAATCCAGTGTTTTAAACATTTATTTATTTGTGTTTGCATGCCTGTGTTTGGTACACATGTAGAGTTCTGAGGGCAGCTTGGGAGAGCTGGTTCTCTTCTGCCAAGTAGGTCCCAGGAATCGAACTCGAGTTATCAAGCATGCAGTGAGCGCCTTTACCCACTGAGCCATCTCCATGGCTCATCAGTGCCCGCTTCTTCTTCACGCAGATTCACATCACTCTCTAGTGCCCTTTCAGTCTGAAGGAATCCTTGTAGGACAAATGTACTAGAGATAAATTCCCTCCTGTTTTGTTTATCTGAGGAGTTTTAATTCTCCATTTTTTTTAGCAATGCAAGGAGACTATTTTGAAAGAATTTTGCCATAACCGTAGTGAACACACTCCAAGCAGCTGTCTGTCTTTTCCTTCATCCCCATCTTCATAGGAGTTGATGCCTACTTCCTTGTAATCCTTCTCTAGGGCAGCCATATCCTAGCCTCAGAGAACTCACCTCTTCCATGTTCTTACCCTGATACCAATGTACAAAAGTCCCCCTGGCATAATAAAGTCAAACTTGTGGTCCATGTAGGCCTAGACCTCAGCAATGGCAGGCATGTTGCTCAGAATACATGTGACACATAGCACACTGCACCTTGGCCAGACTCCTAGGCACCATACCAGGAGGCAAGCAGTTGATACCAACCTTGAAACCCATAGGACCCGAGTCCACATGGCTGCTATTCTTGGTCTTAATGGCTCTGATGGCGGCATTCACATCCTTGAGTAGCACATTTCCACCTTACGGGAGTCAGCAGGATATGTACTTACTTATCCTGCTTTGCTAGGGGTCACACGTCACCTTCTAATTGGCAGGTTCCAAGCAGCCATTGTTGATCTCTGCCACCAACAGTTCTCACAGTAGGCCTCTGCAGAGATGACTGGGGCATAGGTGGCCAAGGGGAAGTAGATACAAGGGTAGGGCAAATGTTGGTCTAGAACTCCGTCAGATTCGTGGTGGGGCCCCTTTGAGGAGTGGAATGGCTTTGATAGAGGTGGCAGTTTGAGTGGTGAGGTGGTTGAGGTTGGTATGGGTTGGGTGTTTGATGTCATACAGCCTCATTGTCCTCCATAAAGCCACAGTCTGAGTGCTCCAGGGTGGTGTGGGTGCCAAGTTTAAGCTATAGGGTGTGAACACTTAGGAACTCCAGTTCAGACATCTTGTCACAGTCAGTAGAGAGCCACTCCTTCAGCAGTGGGGTAGAACCAGAGCCCTCTCCAAAGCTGTGGAAACCGAGGAAGCCCCGAGTCCAACCTGGCTTGGTGATCTCGCCAGTGATGTAATGGCCATGGATATAGTTGTTAGTAGCATCCTTTGGGTAGCATAAAATGCTTTGGTTCACATCAGTTACCATAGGCTCCAGGTCCACAAAGATTGCCCGTGACTTACAGTTTCTGGCACCAGTTTAGCAGTTAAAAGTGGAGGAGTTGGACACTTGTCCATCAGGCTGAATCTTATGTCCTAGACAGTTGGGCTCAGAGCAGGCCTTACCCGTCTGGACATATGAACTGACATGCATTCACACATGATGAACCCTGATGGTGCTTCTCATATAGTCAGGGTCACAGGTCACAGTGAGACCCTTTTCCTTCATTTTTGAAGCATATCTTTGCTGAATTTTTTCCTTCCCAATTTTTTGTTTCTTTCAAGTCTTTGAACATTATCCCACTGCCTTCTGGTTGTCATAGTTTCTGGTGTGGAATTGGCCACTGATCAGAACGCACCAGGACCATACCCTGTGTGTGGTGAACTGAGTTTCTCGTTATGCTTGTAAGATGCAGAAACTCCTTGATTGACAGCTGTGCTGTATGTATCCATCAGCCTTTCGTAAGGTTGGAAACTGGAAGTTGAACCACTGGGTTGTAGATCCTCCTCATGACATCCCAATCAGAAAACTGGAAAGTCCTAAGTCTAGCCTTGTGCGTGCAGGACCACCAACGTATACTCTGTTGTTTGGCAGTTTGACTATGGTATGTCTTTAAATCTGTGCTACTTAGAGACTGTTGAGCTTGAAGGGGCTGGAGAGATGGCCCAGTGGTTAAGAGTGCTGGCTGACTTGCAGAGGACCCGGGTTCAATTCCCAGCAACCACATGACAGTTCATAGCTGTCTGTAACTTCAGTCCCAGGGGATCCAGCATTTTCTTCTGGCCTCTACAGACACCAGGAATGCACATGGGGCATGGATATACATGCAGGCAAGATACCCATGCACATGAAATGAACTTGTTTTTTAAAAAGGGTGTGCAGATTTGCATTTTTCATCAAGTAATTAGTGAAAAGTTCAGCTTCTTCTCTTCAATATTCTTTCTGTTCCCCCTTTCTGGTACTCCCATTATGTGTGTGTGTGTTAATGAACTTGATAAAGAGTCTGCCTAGTAGGGAAGAGGGGGTGTTTTTAGTCAAAATGCTTGCTCTCCAACTGACCCACACTTAGAGGTGGCGGCCCAGGCCTTCAGGCCTGCACAAAGAGAGCAGCAGCTTTCTCCAGGCCAGAAAGCCAGGAAATTAAAAGTGAGGTCCTCTCTTGGTCATGGTGTGTTTGTGGTGAACGAGGTACTTCTCGCTGGGGTCCTCTGTTGGTCATGGTATGTTTGTGGTGAACGAGGTACTTCTCGCTGGGGTATGCTAGGCCATCCAACTAATGCCATTGGTGTATTTTCTCTTTATAGGTTCAATGTCAACAATACGATTCTTCACCCAGAGATCGTGGAATGGTGAGTCCTTGGCTTGTGACTACCTGGGCTAATTGTGCTCAGTTCATGGAGAATGGAGACCATTCTTTTGACCACCCCACTTAGAGAACCAGTCTTGATATGTGCTCTACCCTGTTATTCATGCTGTTCATGGCTGTGGCTGTCGCATAGGCAGCTCTTACATCCAGCACAGCTGGTGTGTCAGGTGGCTTTGGGGTGAGCCTTCTCAGGCTCGGGGTAGCTTCTGCATGCTATCACTTTTCTTCCAGGCCACCGAGCTGCTCTTTAATGGTGGCCGAACACTTTTTTGTTGAGAGGCTGCACTTACTGTGAAGTGGGAGAGAGATGAGGCAGACTTCCTTGGGAGGTGTGCAGAATGCTCCTCACTTCTGATCCGGAGTCTGTGTGGTGACATTTTCCTGCCTAGTTGGGAGATCTGACTTGTGAGTCCCAAATTGTGGGAATACTGTGTCCTAGACATAATGGAGGTGAGGGTGGTACATGATGAGGTGGGGGTCAGGAATCGGGCTAAGGAACCCTTTGTTCAAGGGCATTGGGGAAAGGGGCGGTGGTCTTGTGTGACCGAGCAAAGCCAGGGAAGTGGGCCCTGAGTGGACCGAGGGACATTGTTGCTGTTGGGTTTTGGCTTTGTCCTGAGAGAAGAAAGCACAAGAAACTTTTGAAGGACTTAGGAGAGTACAGATCAGGTTTGTATTTCCAAAAGCCATTTTAGCCTCTGACCACAGACTCAGCTAGAGGCAGGAATGGGAACTGGTTGTCACTGAGGGGACTGCTGCAGGAGCCACGTGGCCATGGAGGCAGCGGAGTGACAGAACTGGGGCAGGTGCCCGTGGGAGATGGGTGGAGGCCCAGGAGCTGCTGACAGGTGTCGATAGTAACCCTGGCCCAGTGCCCGTCACAGCCGCACCCTCAGTGAGGATGGAGACTGTCCTTCAGGCTCATGGCATCTCTTCTTGTTTGTTTCAAGTATCCTGTGTGTCCCTGTGGCTCACTCAGCAGAACAAGTCGCAAGTACTTGGGATTGGCCTGTGTCCACCATCTTCTTCAGCGTGACTCTGCCCTGAGGTCACTGGCAGTGGGGAGTGTGCTGGAGAACACAGCTGCCTTGTGAGCTCCAGCAGCTCCCTGAGGGATGAGCCATTAGTTCGTCACTTTAGAGCAAGCTCACTTTAATTCCGGTGACATTTGCGAGGCTCCAAGGTGGAGTCTCGCGTTTATAAGAATGCCTCTCAGTTTTATTAAAGCGAGCAGCAAAAAGGACTTATTTGGCATTTGATGGTAGTAGAACAATTTCAGAAATGTCACATTGTCCTTGCCGCCTCAGGGGTGTGTTTTAATAGCACGGGGCCCAGTCTCTGCCGTGATACAGTTGATCTTGGCAGATCCATCATAGCCACAGTTATGGCCCTCCTTGCCAGAACCCAAGGAGGGGTTCTGGGCGCGGCAGCAGCCGGTCCTTCATCTCCCAAAGCAGGTGGGCTCTCTATGACGTTAAATTACCGTTTGGTGTTAGATTTTTGGGAGTTCCTGGGTTTTGCTGATTTGTTTGGGTGTTACTATGTAACTCAGAATGGCCTTAAACTTGAGATCTGCCTGCTTTTTCATCCCCAGTGCTGGAACTGTAGGTCCATGCCACCCCACTCATCTGCTCCCGGGGCCTGAGTGCCCTGGCTGCCTGCTCTCTCCCGCTCTGTGGAGGGAGTCTGCCCAGGGGAGAGTGTCAGCCCTAGTCCCTGTCCTTTTCAAGACCACGGGTGGACGGAACATTCCTGTCTCCGTAGCTTCAGCTGAGAGAGAGCTGTGCTCATACCCAGCTATGGTGGGGATGGAAGGATTGCCTGTCTCCGTTTCATCATCTGCAAAGCCGATGAAGTGAGTGCGTGAGACAGGAGTCAAGCTGGTGTGTCTCAACAACACAGGCCCTGCCGAGACTCCCCGTGCAAGGCCTGTGCTGATAAACACCGGGCATGCCACTCTACTTAAAGAGGTTGTTGCTATTGATGTATGAGGCAGCTGCTCCAGTTAGTCCCATGCTACAGATGAGGAAATGGAGGCCCAGAGAGTTAGGGACTCACCCAAGGAAAAGCCGTGAATCTGGGCTATTGGCTCTATGGTCTTACAGAGCCTCTTGTAGCTCAGCTAAATGCCCTGGAGTCCAGGGCCTGCCTGGTTGCTCGTTTTCCCCCAGCTCACTCCAGCCCCTCTGCAAGGCCAGCTGACTGGATTGAGTCTCAGGAAAAGTACAGCAGGACCAGAGAGCAGGGCTCTGTAGGAAAGCGTCCCTGGCATCTACACAATATCCCAGGCCCAGATTAGCAAGTTGGGCATTTGGGGGTTCTTCCAGGGCCAGTCTGACTGGGAGGTCTCCCGGCGTGGGGAGCTGGTGCTCTCAGGGTTGTGTGTTTTGTTTTTGACTGGCATTCATTCCCTTTGTGTGACTGTTTTATCGTTTTCCATCCTCTCAAGCGGCACCTTTTTGATTTCCTGTAAATTCCTCCATAATTGTACTCTTCCTGCAAACACAAGATCATAACTGCACATTTCTTCCTTTTGCTCAGTGTTGCAGCTGGAACGTATAGGTCAAAAGTTGAATCTGACTAAGAGCAGGCTTGTCACTGCCATAATTCAGGCCGGGCTTCTGCTTTGTTGTTTTGTAGAGGATGAAATTGATCTGGAGGTAGGGTAGGAAATAAAAGGAGATGCCTTCATCCCTCTCAGCTCCGTGCCAGGGGCTGCAGTTAAGTACTCACGGAAGCGTGAGTGTTATCCATGTCTGTTGTGCATCTCCTTGGGTTTTAAGTGAGACCGAGTCCATCTGAGTCATACACAGGTTTTAGAAGTGTTAATTACATGGCCTGCATGCATTAAAATGCGGGCTGTAGGTGATGTTTCTGCTCCTCTGCCTACTGCCTGCACAGGAGTTAAACTGCAGGGGCTTCAGGACAGAGGGGCACCGGAACCTGTCCCAAATTTAAAATGTGTGCAGACGATGACCTAGATTGCTGGCATATGGGAAGTACTGCAGTAGCAACGCCGTCTGTGTCTCTTGCTGAGTAGTCCTGGCATCCTTCGCAGACCCTTCATGTAAGGACCGGAGATTCCCAAGGCAGAGAGAGCTTGGTTCCTGCACACCAGAAAGTAGGGGATGGATGGGGGAGCGTCCCTGTGCCCAAAGTCCTGTGCCAGACATCTGACCCAACAAATTTGGTCTGGTCACTAACCTTGGAAACCAAGTGGAAGCAATGGGGGCACACACCTTTAATTAATCCCAGCACTCGGGAGGTAGAGACAAGCGATCTCTGTGATTCGAGGCCAGCCTGGGCTACAGAGCGAGATCCAGGACAGCCAGGGCTACACAGAGAAACCCTGTTTCAAAAAAGAAAGAAAGAAGGAAGGAGGACAGGGCCTCAAGGCAGGAACCCAGAGGCAGGAACTGAAGAAGAGACCGTGAAAGAATACTGCTTACTGGCTTGCCCCCAGAGTTGGCTCAGTTTGCTTTCTCATGCACTCCAGGACCACCTGCTTAGGGTCTGCATCACCCACAGTGGGCTGGGCCCTTCCACATCAATCATCAGTCAAAATAATACCCCATGGCCTTGCCTACAAATCAGTCTTGTGGAGGCATTTTCTAAATTAAAATTCCCTCTACCCAGGTATGTCTAGCTTTGCGTCAAGTTGACAAACAAACCAACAAACAAAACCAAGCACCATAGGGGGTTATAATAGACTGTTGTAAAGCTCTTAGTACCAGACCTTAGTTAATCTTTAGTTTTGGCTTTGAGACTGGGTATCACTATGGATTCCACAATGGTCTCAAACTCTTTTTTTTTTGAGGGGGGGGGAGGGGGAGATTTCCACACAGGGTTTCTCTGTGTAGCTTTGTGCCTTTCCTGGAACTCACTCTGTAGCCCAGGCTGGCCTTGAACTCACAGAGATCCACCTGCCTCTGCCTCCTAAGTGCTGGGATTAAAGGCGTGCGCCGCCGCCACCGCCACCACCACCACCTGGCCGGTCTCAAACTCTTGAGTCTCCTGTTCCCTAGAGGTAGAATACCTTAAAGAGCTAGAATACCAATAAAGAATACCTTAGTTATTCTTTATTGCCTTCAGCCTTGAAGGGGGAATGAAATATTTCAAGTTTCATCAGATTATAGACAAACATACCTTCAGTCATTAACATGCTAGTGTGTGGCCTTGAATAAGAACCTGATCCAAATAAAGGAAACATTCACAGAACAAGAGCAGAGATGCCAGGCTTCCTCCTGCTCTGTTTGCACAGATGCCCAAGGAGGAGTCTGTGCTTAGCAAACCCATGTCTGAATACCCATTCTATCTGCACCATGACAGGCACAGCCCCACCAGGAGTGGGTGGACTTCCTCCCTCCTGCCTGTCCCCACCACCTCCTCTAGGGGCTGAGCTTGGCTCTGGCTTGTTGGAGAGGACTTGCTGGAGGAGCCTCCTGAGGATAGGGAACTCCAGCCCCTTTCTTGTCTCTCTTGTTATTTCATGATTCTCTTGTTTTGATTCCTCAGTTTCCAGTGTGGAGGGGATGTTGGGGGCAGGGCCTGGGGAGTCCTTTGGTATTGAACTCGTGCCCACCTGACTCCTGCAGAACCATCCCCTGTGCATTCATCTTTGGGAGAGATGGAATTCCTGGCTCTTTTAATGGGTTTTATTCAGCAAGCTGGCACCTTGATGCTTAGAGACTGATCTGGGAAATACTTCATCCTGTCTTGCTACTATTTTAATCAGTGCTGCATTCAGACCTCAGTTAATTGATGTCTTAATCCTGGGTTTAATGCCTAGAGGCAGTTTTGTGACCTGTGAATATCTAAGGCGAAAAAAAGATTGCACAAATAAATCTCTGCCTCGTATAGTTTTTGTCATTTCAGGCCTGTGGCAAGAGACTCCAGCTTCTGGTTCCAGGGTGAGGCCTGTGATCTCTCATCTTCCCACACACATGTTGGTGCCTCTGTGTGTGTGTATGTGGTGTGTGTGTGTGTGTGTGTGTGTGTGTGCTGGGGGGGCACGTGTCTGTGTGTGTACATAACTACTGTACTGCTGAGCTTCATATCCAGCCATTGGCTTTTTGCTTTGCCCAGACTGGCCTCACACTCATGGACTTGCCTCCATCTCCTGAGAACTCAGGTTATGGGTATGTGCTGTCAGACCTGGTTTGTTGCTGCCTTTCTGTTTGAGCATCCCCCTGGGTGTAATGATGCTCACAGCCATCACCCAAGGCCAAGCAGCACCCACATCTCCCAGCACGTATTGCCTGTATCTCTTGCCCCATCTGAAAGCTCGAGCGTCCTTCCACCCCAGCTTCATAAAAAGGCTCCTAGCCTGAGCCCTGCTCCTTGGTTACTTCCTGTAGGAGGCGGCCTTGACCTCTCCTGGTGATGTCAAACTGGTAGGTGGATCCTATATTTTCAGTAGCCATCTCATGCCTCCTTGGAAGATGAGACTCCTTCCCTCAGGCTCAGTAACCTGTAGAGGACAGAGAACCTCCTTTCCTTTTGGCTCAGACATAGTAGAAGTGGCCTCATCACCTGGGAGAAGCCGTGCAGCCTGCTGGACAGACTATATGTTGTTGGCAGTATGGCAGTGTTCTGGAATTAACCAACCAAGTAGGACAGGCCTCAAGTCTGCCTGGCACCTGGGAGAATCCACAGGCAAGAGCTGCCAGGGCTGTCTAATTGGTTACATCAGTATCTGCAGATACCTGCTTAAGCTTAGATTAGTCGGGAGGGGCCAGAGTCCAGCCAGGCCTCTGAGTACAGCCTTCCCAGGGTAATTTGCCTTAGTCCTACTTTTGTTTGTTTGGTTTGGGTTTTGTATATTTGCTTTTTGGAGCAAATTATCTCTAGGTAGCTCATGTGGCCTTCTAATTCCAACTTCCTGCCTCAGTTTCCCAAATGCTGGGATTATAGGGGTGGACTACTCCAGCTAGGTTTTTGGTTTTTTTTTTTTTTTTTTTTTTTTTTTTTTTTTAAGATTCATTTATTTATTTATTTTATGTATGAGTGCTCTATCTTCATGTATGTCTTTATACCAGAAGGCGGCATCAGATCCCACTCTAGGTGGTTGTGAACCACCATGTGGTTGCTGGGAATTGAACTCAGGACCTCTGGAAGAGCAGCCAGTGGTCTTAACCTCTGATCAGCTAGAGGCCTAATGGCAGGACTCTGACCCTTCAGCCCCATTGGCTACCTGTGAGAAAGCCTCTGCCTGGGGCAGAGAATTGTGTAGGATCTGGCCTTCTTTGTCCCATGATGGAGATGGTAGTCCACTGTAGGGAGGAGCCAGGGATGAGTGTGCGGGGAGAATAAGAGCACTGGTGGTGGGGGTCTAGCCTGGGCCTCTTGTAGGGATGAGTGTGAGGGGAATAGGGCATCAGGATGTTCTAGCCTGATCTCTTCTTTGTGGCCTAGGAGCAGTTCCCAGGAGGCTGTGCCGCTGGCCTGAGAGGAGAGCAGTCCAGTCCTGGTGGACTCTCCCGGCTCTGACTGGGAATGAAAGGGTACCTGGCTAGGACTAGGAAGGCAGTGGCCTCTTTCAGCCCCGCTTCTACCCCAAGACAAGTGACAGGATCTCACTATGTAGCCCAGGTTAGCCCCAAACTCATGCTCTTCCCCAGCCTCTTAAGTCCTAGAATTACAGCTGTATTACATGCCTGCCTCCTCTTTTTTTCTGAAAGTCAATCATGCTCCAGAAGTCCCCAGCCTGTGTGTTGTCTTGCTGTCTTATTTAGACAGTGGGTAGATTCCTCAGCTGTGCTCTGGGCCACAAATATCCGTCACTGTGGGTCTCTGCTCTTCAAGTCCACTCCAGCCTTTTGAAAGACACTTAACGAGATTTCCATTGCATTCCTTCTAGGAAGATTCCTCTCCTACTGGGAGCAGAGAAGGACTTGGCCTAGGGTGGGGTATGTGGGAGCCCTCTCCAACCTTGAAAGAGCTGCTTTCTGGGATCTGGGGATCACTGAAATTGGTTCCCCACAGAAGAGGGAGGAGGCTTTGGGAGAGGCTGCATGCAGTTGCAAGTGGAAAACAGAGTCAGGCTTGAGATATTTTCCCTCATCTAGAGGATACCTAGGGGCTACTGAAAGTTTGTGAGCAAGAGGGAGTTCTGTCTGTAAAGGGCAGCCTCGGGCATGGGTTGGATGTGGGCTGTCAGGAGACCAGAGGAAGATGTCTGTGTGCTATGCCAGGTGTCTGCCTTCAGCAGCAGGAGGCTGTGAGACCAGAACTCAATGGGAATCGGTCCATGCTGGGTCCTAGTAGGAGACCCGGTCCAGAGGCTTATACCAGAGACAAACAGCAGGTAGAGAAGATGGGGGGGGGGGGGGCAGGAGGGCCAGAGAGGATGGGCCATGCCTGCATCCACTGGTGAGCCCTGGGTTCCAGGAGCCAGTGAGAGGAAGGTTGGCAGAGGGTGAGGGAGCATGGTGGCCAGAAGGGGAGGGAAGGAGAGGAGGTTCATAGTGAACAAAGAAGGTGCTTTTGAGGGACCTGGCTGGAAGAGAGGGGAGTGGAAGCAGGAGATTTTACTGCAAGAGGCTCCAGCACAGGGGCCCGTGTGGGCAGCTGGTATGGTGCATATGCCTGTAAGCCCCGAACGCCTGCAAGGCAGGAAGGTCTAGAGTTCAGAGCTAGCCTGGGTTACATGGTAAATTGGATGCCACCTTGAACTATAAAGATCTTGCCTCAAAAACCAAGAGCAAGGGAGGTGAAGGAGGTGCTGGGTATTCAGAACCCGTGGTGGGTCGGGCATAGAGCCCACCTCAGGAGAAAGGAGGAGAGGATGTGTCTGGAAACATAAACCTTGGCAACTGTGGGAGGAGAGGCAGATGGCCCACCCCCAGCTCAGTGTTCAGGTGTCCATCTGCTGAGAGGAGCCTCTGCAGGGAGGGTAGAGCAGGAGGAGAAGGTGAGTCCGCACCTCCTGAATGCTCCCCCCAGAGACTGGGACCTGGCCGTGATCAGGTGAGGCAGGTGATTGGCAGCTTCCGTGCCAACCGCCTGGTCCCACGATTCCCCCCCCACTCTGTAGCAAACACCGCAGGTCCTGTGGATGGGTGGATGCAGGCCGAGGGACTGTGATGTATTGGCAGGAGCAATGGTTAGAGGGCTAGACCAGCAGTCTAAGGTGGGGGACGGACAGAGGGCCAGAGGTGGCACCTCCAGGTCTGCTTTAGTTGTGTTATCACTCTGAGGATCCCTGCAGTCTGTGGAGGATGGTGGTGAGGAAGGAGATGCAGTGGTCACAAAGCTGTCCTGTGGGTAGATTTGGACCTGCCCCTTCTGAAGAATACCAGCAAGCATTCTGGTCCCCTGGGGGAACTGCCACCACAGCCCTGCTGTGGAATCAGAGGCCCCTCTGACAAAGTGTAGTCGGGCTCCAGGAAAGAAAGGGTGTCTGTTTGGGAGCAGTCTCCCCTCTGTGCTTGTTCTGCCTCCCTCTCCCTGAGGAGATGCTTTAGAGCCTGTGAAAGGCAGTGCTGTGCCACAGGGCCTTCCTCGGTTCACAGTGGCTGGCTGCCCCAGGTGAATGGCACCATGGAGACATGGCTGCTTCTCTGCTGTCCTGAGGGCTGCCTGCTCTGGTGGAGTCCGAGGTATGACTCAAGTCCATGGCACTCAGAGCCCATCCTGTTCCCAGCCATCCTTTCCTGGCTCTCTGTTCTGGGCAGCAGCACCAGACAAGGTCGGTGGCCAGCAGAGGACAGATGGGTGGATGATAGGTTCCCTTTGGACAGACACACAGGTCCCCACCACTCCAGCTTGGCTGATCTTGGAGGTGCCTTTTGAGAGGGAAAGGTGGTCACACGAGGGTTTGGTGAGGTGAGTAGCCTTCTGCAAAGGAGCTGACCTGGCCATTAAAAGGAATGTGCAGAGGACCCTTGGCCTGTTCTCTAGTCCCCTCTGCCCAGTCCCCAGGTCCAGCTGTTGGAGACCTCCTCACTGGGTCCATTGAGAGGAACCTGGATTCTTCCTTCCCATCATCACCTCTGACATCCAGACTCTCCCCACAGCAGCCCTCCTCTTCCCACTTTATAATTGCTTTTTCTGTCTCCTGAGTCCCCAGGCTTTGAGAGAGGGACATTCTTAACTTACCGTCAGTGCTGGGAAGTCAGATCAGCACGTCCTTACTAGCAAGGTGAATGCATATTTACCACGTGGTGCTCCTCATTATAGGTTTAAAAGTGTTATCCAAGCAGTATGTGCACCTCGTTAGAAAACTCTGCTGGTTTTCTCGATAGCTAGCCGTTCCGACCGAGTGAGGTGGAATGTCAGTGCATTTCCCTGGTGGCTAAGGCTCCTGAGCGTCTTTCCACATGTGTGTATTAGCCGTTGTATGCCTCCATTTCAGAACTGCTGGCTCCATGCATTGGCCCATTTATCAATTGGGCCATTTTCCCTTTCAGTCTTGATTTTTGTGGTGGTATGAAAGAAAATGGCCCCCAAAAGGAGTAGCACTATTAGGTGGTGTGGCCTTGTTGGAGGAAGCATGTCACTCTGGGGGTGGGCTTTGAGCTCTCATATATGCTCAAGCCACACGCACTGAGTCAGTTCATTTCCTGTTGCCTGCATATTAAGATGTAGAGCTCTCAGCTCCTTCTCCAGCACCATGTCTGCCTGCACACTGCCATGTCCCACCATGATGATAATGGACTGAACCTCTGAACTGAAAGCCACCCCATTAAATGTTTTTCAGTTTTGGTTTTGGTTTTTATATAAGAGTTGCCATGGTCATGGTGTCTCTTCACAGTGATAGAAACCCTAATGAAGACAATTTTATTTTTTATTTTTTGAAGAACATGGATAGTAATCCCCTGTCGGGTGAATTTTCTGCTATTCTATAGGCTGTCTCAGTTGGTGCAAATATAAACTTATACAGCCACTGTGGAAATCAGTATGGAGGTTCCTCAAAAACTCAACAGAACTACCGTATGATCCAGCTGAACCACCCGTGGTGTTTACCAAAATGAATCAAAGTCAGAGCTCTGCAGACACACCTGCACGCTGTGTTTGTTGTCCCTTCATAACAGCCGTTCTGCGGAGTCAACCCACCAATGGCTGAAGAAGAAAATGTGCTGTGTGTACACTGAAGAGCCACAAAGAATGGAACGGTGTCATTTGCAGGAAGATTGATGGAACTGGAGAGCGTCATGTTAAGTGAAGTCAGTGAGGCTCAGAAGGGGAGATTCCCCCGTGTGTGTGTGTGTGTGTGTGTGTGTGTGTGTGTGTGTGTGTGTTTGTGTGTGTGTGTGTGTGTGGTGGGGGTAGGGGTGTGACGTGGGAGGGTGGGGAGATGTGTGTTGTGTGGTTGTGTAGAAGGGGGACTATTTAGAAAGAAGAGGTGGTCCAGCAGGAAAGGACAGTGAAAGGTGAGCATGACACAGCACATTACACACACACACACACACACACACACACACACACACACACACACACTCTGAAGTCGTGTTGAACATGCCTTTGATCCTGTCCTCTAGGAGTCAACCAGAGAATCATGAGTTGAAGGATGGCCTGGACTACTATAAAAAATAAAAGTACAAAAATATCAAAGTGAAGCCTATTATTTTGTATAATTAATGTACACTAATCACTGTTGTTTTAAAGAGTGAAGGTTCCTCTAGTGCAGAATAATACAGGGAAGGTAAACCGCAGTCCAGCAACCCCTGCCTGCCATCCCTCACAGCACTGCTTTTAGTGCTGTGGTACTTCTGGCTCTTCCTTGGGTTCCCTTTGCCAGCTGCTCACATCCAGGGCCCTCCTCCATGACTGCTCTGCACAACCCTCTTCCTTCCCCTCGTAAGCCGAGGCTGCAGGACCACCATCACCATCACCACCACCATCACCACCATCACCACCACCCTCACCACCACCACCCTCACCACCACCACGACCACCACCACCACCACCACCCACCCTCACCACCCTGCCCTGTCACATCCCGTGATACTCTCCTCACCTCCGACTCTCAGCACAAATTTTTTGGTCAGGATTTTTACCTTTTCCTCTGTGCTTTATTGAGCAGTAAATCTTACATGTTTGGGATGAGAAGATAACTGTAAAGGGTAAAAATAACAACAGAAATAAAAATGAACAAAACTATAAAACTGGGTTTGCATCGACGTCGCTGTGGTTGTGGTCTTTGCAGAGCTTTGGAATGTTCCCCGGAGCAGCTCCTTCTAGTCCTGACCTCCCCATCCAGCCTGCCTCAAGGGCAGCTTCTAGTGGCAAAGCAAAACCACCCGCTGTAGGCTTCCAGGGCGTGTGTGTAGTGCTGCAGTAGAACCCTTGCCTAGTACACAGGAAACGCCGCTCCCAACCCCAGACCTGCAAAGAAGAAGAATTACTCCATATTTTAATTTATTCCCCTTTGCTATATCTTTTTTTAAAAAACAAAAACCGTTTTGTTAGAGTAAAAGCAACATTTCTATACTTTTAAAAATTAGAAAATCTAACTAGAGCATGGAAAGGATGTGTGGGGAGATGGAGTGGGTGGTTAATGGGCACAGGGGTGCAGTTGGATAGATACGACTGATAACAATTAACTGCATATTTGGAATTAGCTCCTGGGAAGGAGTTTTGAATGTTTTTAATATGAAGAAATAATATAGAGCTATATGTATGGTGATACATACCTGTGTGACCCTAGCACTCTAGGAGCAGAGTGAGAAGGATTGCAAGTTCAAAGCTAGCCTGGACTACATAAAGAATTCAAGGCCAGCCTAGTCTATATAGTTAAACTCTGTCTCAATTATAAAATAAAATGGAAAAAAATGTATGACTGAGGGTTTTGTTTTGGTTGCTTTTTGCTTTGGTTTGGGTTTGGTCTTTTCTTTCTTTCTTTCTTTCTTTCTTTCTTTCTTTCTTTCTTTTGTTCTTTCTTTCTTTCTTTCTTTCTTTCTTTCTTTCTTTCTTTCTTTTTTTTTGTTTGTTTTGTTTTTTCCAGTAAGGGTTTCTCTGTGTAGTTTTGGTGCCTGTCCTGGATCTCGCTCTGTAGACCAGGCTGGCCTCGAACTCACAGAGATCTGCCTGGCTCTGCCTCCTGAGTACTGAGATTAAAGATGTGTGCCACCACCGCCTGGTGCCTGAGGTTGTTTTTTGTTTTGTTGTTTTTTTAATAATTTGCTAATTACACCGATAGGATCATCAAACATTGAAATGCCTTATTGTACCCATAAATATGTACAGTGTGTGTATTGGTGTGAAACAGGTTTATAAGGAGGGGCTAGGGAGAGGGCTCAGCAGTGAGGAGCACTTACTGCTTGTGTGGCTGGTTTTATGTCAGCTTGACACTAGCTAGAGTCATTTTAGAATAGGGAGCCTCAATTGAGAAAATGCCCCCTACCAAATCTGTGGTCTGTGGTGAAGCCTGTGGTAGTTTTGTTTGTTTGTTTTGATTGGTGATTGATGAGGGAAGGCCCAGCTCACTGGATGGTTCTACCCTGGGCTGGTAATCCTGGGTGCTATAAAGAAAGCCATGAGGGTGGTTGGGGATTTAGCTCAGTGGTAGAGCGCTTGCCTAGAGCGCTTGCTGATGCAAGGCCCTAGGTTCAGTTCTCAGCTGCGGGGGAGGGGGAATGAAAGCACTTACTGGCGTCTGCATCAGCTCCTGCCTCCAGGTTTCTGCCCTTAATTCTCTGGATGCTGGGTTGTGTGGCAGAGGAGAGGTGTTCAGTCCCTGGCCAACCAGGGAGCAGAGAGCGCTTAGAGGAAGTGGTGTAATATTTTAAGGTCCCGCCCCAGTGACCTGTTTCCTCCATTTAGTGCCTACTTAAAGTACTAGAATCTCCCCCAAACAGTGCTCAGTCTGGAGAGCAAGGATTCAAAACATAAGGCCCCCCGCCCCGTCCCCCGATACTCACAAAGCCCATTTTCTTGTCATTTTTTCTTGAACAGTACATAGCAGCCACTCACTCTGTATTTCCTTTGTGTTGGGTAAACTAAGTCATCTGGAAATGACTGACTCTAAGTATAGTGGGACATGTGGAGGCTGTGTGCCATTTGTGGATTTGGGTGTAACCGGGGTCCCAGAAGCAATCTCCTGTGAGTACTGAAGGATGGTAGTTCTGTTTTGACGCGGGTTAGGGCAGCTCAGCTGAGGCTTCAAGGTGAGCAATGTGGATGAGGCAACAGCTCCAAGCTTTACTCTACTCATGAGCCACACATAGCTCTGGCCAGGTGCCTGGCACTGTTCTTGGTGCTTTCAAATGCAAGGCTCTGCTGGGCACACGCATATTGGAGAGTTCAAGGCCAGCCTGGGCTACATAATGAGGCCTTGTCTCCAAAACAAAAAACAACTCTTTAATTCTCACAGCACCCTTTGGACAAACAGATGAGGAAAACAAGGCACAGAGTAGGGCATCTCAGCCATAGCTGGGTACAGTGGGTCCCTTGTCTGTCTGGCCAATGCTCACAGTGCCTTTCATGCCATGGACCATCTGAAGTAGTTTCTTCAGATGCATGGAGGTGGAAAAGGAGCATCAGCTCCTTTTCCGTGCTTCTTACTGAGGGATAAGGCTGGAGCAGGGATGAGACACGAGGCACATTCGGGCTGACCCATTACCAGGAGTTAGCTGTGAGGAATTGGGTTGTAGGAGACTCCTCAGGGTCCTCTGCCGACACGTCATTGCTGCCTCTCTCCTCGCCCTCCCCAGTCCCCTGGTCTCTGCAGACCGGCTGTTTCCATGTTGTACCTGCACACAGTGGAAAGACACACTGTCCCCTTTGTGTCTTGCTCCCCAGCTCTGTCTTGGTAAAGGCCTGAGTCACATGGTGCCTCCTGGGCTGCCCCAAGAGCTAGAGGTGGACAGATCCAAGGGGGACCTTTAGCCAATGGGTCGGGTCCCTGGGATGCCAGCAGCACTCCTCAGATTAAGGCCCAAGCCCCTCTGCTGTGTAGATTCTATTCCCCTGCTGTGGATAAGGAAGCTGGGGCTCAAGCAGGCAGGATGGGTCCCCAGAGCTGCCAGCCACCATTGCTGCAGGCTGCCTGCCTGCGGCCTGCGCTAGGACAAAGGGCGCTAGGATCGGCTGCTCCGATCCAACCCCAGGTTATTGTCTAGATAGCTCAGGATGCACATTGCTGTGGGTGTTGGGCCACTCGGGCCTAGCTCCCAGGAGTGGTGGTTGGTCTCCTTGGGAAGGTCTGGGCCCTGCCAGGTCACTGACTGTCGTTTCTTTCTCTCTTCTCTGCAGTCGAGTGTTCAAGACAGACATGGAGCTGGAGGTTTTGCGCTACACAAACCGGATCTCCAGCGAGGCCCACCGTGAGGTGAGTTGGGCACCCGCTTCGGTTGGGCAGGACAGTGATGACCTTGCTAATTGCTGTGATCGAACACCTGACAAGGAGCGGCTTCAGGAAGGGGAGCTATATTCTGTCTCACTGTCTGTCCAGGTGGTGTGCTGGGTCACTCCATGGGGGTGGGTGACTCCATCTTAGCTCACCAAGAAGCAGAGAGACTGGGGTAGAAGTGAGGCTGGGCTGTAGCCCTCAATGCCAACTCAACAGCATCCTCTTCCTTCAGCCAGGCCTCCTCCTAAAGGTTCTACAGCCTTCTCCAGGCAGCACCACCCATGGGTGACGTTTCACATCCAAACTGTCACAGCCTGAGTCACTGTGGGTGGGGTGGGAGAACTGTAAAGAAGATAAAGGACCATGTGAAAGGCAGGACGTTTCTCAGGAGAAATTCTCTCTCTCATGGTGGATGCAGGGCAGGGATGGAGAGCCTCTGCTCCCTCTCTCCATCTTAAGGCACCTCCCTCCATGAAGGTCATGCTTCCAAGAGATCAGAGCTCTCCTCCCTGGTGTACTGGCACTTCCAGCTCGTGTTAAAGCATCTTTTGTCTGTAACTATAATTCCAGCTCCTGTCAGTGTTCTATTGCTGTGAAGAGACACCATGACCACGGCAGCTCTTATGAAAGAGTTTAATTGGGTGGCTAATGGTTTCAGAGCTTTAGTCCACTGTCAGCAGGGTAGGGAGCATGGTGGTACACAGGCAGACATGGTGCTGGAGAAGTTGAGATTCTCTATCTGGATGCAGAGATAGCCGGAAGAGAGAGACTCTGGGCCTGGCGTGGGCTTCTATAACCTCAGAGCCCACCTCCAGTGACACTCTTCTCCAAGACTACACCTCCTAATCCTTTTAAATAGTGCCACTCCTTGGTGACCAAACATTCAAATCTACGAGCCTGTGGGGGCCATTTTTATTCAAACCACCACACCACCTTCCTTTTTTTTCTTATTTTTAAAATTTAGATTATTGTTTGTTTGTTTATTTGTACCTGTGTGCATTTGCATGTCTGTCTGATACATGTGCATATGAGTGCAGTGCCTTTGGAGGCCAGAAGAGGGCAGTGGATCCTTTGGTGCTGGGGTTATAGTCAGTTATGAGCTGCCCAGTGTGAGTGCTGAGATCCAAACTCCAGTCCTCATGAATGAGCAGCAAGCACTCCTTAACCACTGAGCCATTTTCTTCTTTTCTTTTTGTCTTTAAAGACAGGGTCTTGCTATATATCCCAGGATGGCCTTGAGCTCACTACGTAGCCCAGGCCACCTCAAAATTATGATCCTTCCACTCCACCTCCCAAGTGCTGGTCCTGCAGGTGTGCTTTACCAAGTCTACCCAATCACCCGTTTTCCAGAAACACCTTCACGTGTGAGGGAAGCCAGTGTTTCAGAGCCACTCAGGTGCCTGGGGTATCCTGCCTGCTCAGGGACCATCCCAGCTTAGCCTAGGGACGACAAGGATGGCGGGAAGGCCATGTGATCGCTTGTCCCAGCTAATTTCTCTTTATAAAAATTAGGCAAAAGTAAACAAATAATAAATAATAAAACCCTCTCCTAATATTCAGGATTTGCCAAACATCTTGGTCAGACCTTTTGTCTTTAGGGTGCTGGCCATCCGCAAGCTGTAGCGTGGTGTTTATCAGCTTCCAAATGAAAGTGCTCCACAATGGTTTAAATAAACTCTGTGGTCTCGGAGCTGTTAAAAGGTCTAATTTGTCACTTTGCTGCACCACTGTGCATGGATCGCCCCTCCCTTTTTTTTCTTTTAAAGAGGAGCTTTTGGAAAAGTGTTATACATTATTTATAAGGCCGCGTTAGTTATCTGCTTAATACAAATGTCTTTGCTTAATACCCATGCTCTAGGTAATGAAGGCTATAAAAGTGGGAATGAAAGAATACGAGATGGAAAGGTAAGCTGTGTCTCTCTGCATAAAGATTAAAATGTAAAAAAAACCAACAATCTATGTCCCCCAAGCAAGTAACAGATGAGGGGCTGGCGCACACTGCTTGCAGGCCGAGTGGGGATTATGTGCGGCACTGGGATCCTAGGCAGCGAATATGGTCCCTCTGGTGGTGGCCACCACCCCGGCTCCTGGCAGAGTGTTTGATGGTAATGGGCCTTGATAACTTTCCAGGCTGGTTTACTGTCCCATCATTCCATGCTTGGACTTTGTTTCTGCAATTTGTGGGGAACTTTACCAAATAGCCATTATTGTGGCTTCCAAAAGCCACTAGTAAACCAGCTTGCCCGTTTTTATGTGTAAACACCACCGTTATGTCTGCTGTGCTCGGGCGACTGGGTCGAGGGATGGCTAAGTGGCTCATAAAGCACCCTGGAGAGCCCCATCTGCCTTCAGCACCAGTTAGACTTGCCACATGCAGGTTGGCATGCTCAGGTGCTTCCTGGGGGGGAGGGGGCTTACTGCTACCCAAGCTCAAGGAATCCCTTGACTCAGATCGAACCCCCACCCTCCCAACCTACCTCCTGGGTCTCCCACCAGTGACCACACCACTGGAAGCTCTGGAAAGGTGACATTGGGGAGGGGCATCACCCTACCCATCCCAGATTCCCTTTCCTACCTGAACTTGTAAGCGCTTGGCAGCTACCACCCCCTTTCCCATCCATGTCCATAGCCCCAAGTCCACCATCAGGCCTGCTTTGTGCCAGAGGCGCTGATGTGTCTTCAAGGGCCCCTGTCTTGGAAGCTGGGCCCACAGTGTGCTGACGTGAGTGGGGTTGGACCTTTGAGATGGGACCCAATGGGAGGCCCTTGTGTCCCTGGGTCTCCTGTACTCAGAGGACTCAGTTCTTGAGAAAGCATTGCTATAAAAAAGAGCCCACCTGATCACACCCAGATCTCTGGCTCCTTTGTTTGTTTGTTTGTTGAGACAAGATTTCCCTGTGTATCCCTGGTTGTTCTGGAACTATCTCTGTAGACCAGGCTGGCCTCGAACTCACAGAAATCCACCTGCCTCTCCCTCTTGAATGCTGGAATTAAAGGCACGTGCCACCACCATCTGGCCCAATTTCTGGCTTCTTAGGAGGCCAAACCGGTGAGCCTGGTCTTAAACTTATAGCTTCCAAAATTATAAGCCATACAAACCTCTTTTCTTTATAAAATAGCCTGTCTTAGGTCTTTTATTATAGTAACAGAGAAAGGACTACTATGCTAGCCCACACCCCATGGCCTTGCTGGCTGCATCAGTGTGGACAGCTAGCACAGGTAGGGTCAGCAGGGGCCAGCCTGGCACATCTTCTCACTGTGGGCTTGCAGATGGAGGTCTTTCCCAGAGTTTAACCCCAAAAGGGGGGTCGAGCACCTATAGCCAGTCCTCTCTTCTTGCTCTGAAGGGCACGGAATTGTTAAAATGGCTTTCCTCAGCTGCTGTGATGTCCCAGGAGGGGGCATGTAACAGCTGTCCATCAAAGCTGAGGCTCTGTCTCACCAAGGACACTGGGGAAGGGCGTGCACAGTCTCTCTGGTTTGCAGTCTGCACAGCATTCCCTCTCCCTCCTCAAGGATCTGAGGTGGGAAGAGAGCTATAGGGCTGGCCCAGGGAGGCAGGAGTGATGAGTCTCTTAGACTGGCACTGCCCCAGAAACCTGTTCTCAGTTGAGTTGACTCATAGTGACCCATAACAGATGCCTCAAATAAAAATAACCAAGAAATCAGAGCAAGAATAGCTCACCTGTGTGTGGGCCTTCACAGTCTCTGCCTGCAGCCAGCTGTGCCCCGGGCTGTTGGGGGTTAGCTCTGGAAGGGACCCCGAGACACTCTTTCCTCAGCTCCTGACCCTGACCCTGCTGCAGCTCATAGGCAGAGCTACATGGGCTTTGGGTCTGTGACAAGGAATGTCTTGGCTGTTGTTTTTCAGAAATCTAAAGGACTTATAATAGCATAATGAGCCCCCAGGCCCTCATCCATTGTTTAGTTTTGTGTTTGTGTTTTGGTTTGCTGGCCTATGTGAACAGTCCAGACATCATGTCATTCCCATGTAAATATTTTAGGAGATGTCTCAGTCAGTGAGACTTTTCCCTTCCTATAACCACCCTGCCATTACCTCATCTAACCAAATTAACGGTTTAAGCAGTTTTCTGTACCTGAGCATCCCACATCACAGATTCAGCCAGCTGTGGCTGGTGCAAACTTGTTTTCTTTGAACTTGAATCAGTAAGTGAACATGTGTAGACCTTGCACTGTCGTTTTCCCCTAAGCCACACAGGGTAACAGCTGTTGACATAGGGTTAGGTTAGGCCTTATAAATAACCTCCAGTTGATTTGAAGTGTCGGGGAGAGAATGTTTGGATACGAGGGACTTGGGCCTCTGGGGAGGCTGGTTGGTATCCACAGGGTTAGAGTCAGCCCCCTTCTTCTGATGAAGACTGACTGTGGTTTGTTTGGTTATTTGATGTATTATGTGTGTGAGGGCACGTGCATGCCTATGGAGGTAAGAAGATAATCTCTTCTGACCCTTGAGTCCAGGGATCCACCTGATGTGGGTCCTCTGGGAGATCAGTAAATGCTTTTGATGTCTGAGCCCTCCCTCCAGGGCCCTGACTGTAATTTCTTAGTATTGTCATTTGCATTGGTTTACCTGTCTTTTTTTCTTTTTGGATTTGTTTTCCTTAAGCCAAGATTCAAACACAAGCTGCACATTGCCCTAGGCTATTGGGAATTCTTTTGGAGTTGAGCCCGGGGAGGCTCCCTTTCCTTGGTGACTAGATCCCCGAGTTATGGACAGCCTGAAGCTTAGCTGGCATAGTGGGAGGTGTCTGGCCAGGTGTACAGAGGACACCAAGTGGACAGATTTCCATGATGGCCAGCTGGCTCTCTCATGTGTACAATGTGTTTCACATCCATCTGTGGCCCATAATAGAAGATCTAGACGTCTAGATTCTAGAGTAGTGGTTCTCAATCTATGGGTTGTGACCCCTTGGGGGGAGGGTCACATATCTGATATTTACATCCCAACTCAGAACATAGCAAAATTACAGTTATGAAGTAGCAACAAAATAATTTTATGGTTGGGGGTCAGCACAGCATGAGGAACTGTATTAAAGGGCCGCAGCATTGGGAAGGTTGAGAAGCACTGGTCTAGAGGAAAACAATGTTTGTCTGTGGGCCTCAGCAATGGGAGCACCTGATCATTGGGCCCCTGAGAGCTCAGCATAAAGGGGCTGGTGGGAATGGGCATGCCCAAGGGAAGAGTGGAAGCAGCGGTAACAGGAATGAGCTGCAAAGTCTGCTCCTGAAGGTAGTGGGGAGACGCTTGTCCAAGGATGTCATCACATCTGAGGATGTCTGCCTAGATTTCAAGAGGGCACGCCTCTGCCCCGTGAACGTCTGTAGCTATGAATTCGAACAACTCTTAGTCCCAAGCTCTCTTCCCACAGGCAGGCCTGTCTGTCACTGCCTGGGTCTCTTTCTGTTTCTGTTGCACAGCAAGAGTGCGTGTCCCTGAGAACCCGAAGATGCCTCAGGAGCCATGTATCATCTTCCGGCATGTAACTGGTGTCAGGAAACATGTCTGGGTTGTTTGGATGGATGGATGCATGGATGGATGGATGGATGGATGGATGGATGGATGGATGGATGAGAGAAGAAAAGGATCTGAGCTATTTTTCTACCACCCTGCATACCACTGGAGACTTCAGAATTACTTTCCTAAATTAGAAATCAAAGTGTTCCAAAGCAGGTGTTGTTGGCTACCCAGGGGACATGGCCCTTTTAACACAGGCTGGACTGCTGCCCAGGTAGATCAGGGCGGCCCAAGTGTTACGTGGGCAGTGGACTCATGGGGCCACAAGGAAGTGAGCTTCCTTTTTGTGTGTGCTGATGGTGCCCTGCACTCATGGTGGGCATCCCTCAAATCTGTGGGCCACACAGAGGGGCATGGGGATGGGGCAGGAAGACTCTAAGCCAGGACTGGAAGCTGGGGTAGTGGAGGGCAGCACCAGGACACATAACTTCACAGACTCAGATGCCAGCTGGAGACCACATTCTAAGCCTTCTCTCCCCCCCCCTTTAATTATCAGAGATTTATTATACAATCTTGAGGGCATGTTGAAAAAAGCATAAGCTAGCTGATGTCGTTTATGAAGACACCGCCTTCTCCTCTGTGCTGTGCCTGCCAGCAAGGAAGTGAAAATCATTTTCCAAAATTGAGGTGTAGTAAATTGTGTTAAACCAATAAGACGTTGATGTTTGGACAAATCGGCTCGCCCAGCATCCGACTCTAGGCCCAATCAGGCGGTCCGTTTTAACACCTCGTATTATTCAATGTTAGTGGCGTCACCGGCTTGTAGCTGGCTGGCACAGGGCTGGCAGCTGAATCAATTACCTGCAAACACTAATTTAGAGCATGCTCAATTGGCTGTGTAAGCAGGTCCCGGTTCACATTTACTACACGGAGATTAATAACTTGATGCCATTGACAGCCTGGGACCTTAATTGGGATTGCTGTCTCCTCCACTCCAGCTTTGAAGCGGCCATTTGAGGCCCTCTCATAACAGCTGGGGGAGGGGTGGTGTGAGTAACTTGAAAGACAGGTTCTGTGGGTATGACCTGTCCCCATGGTCTTGCCTCATCTCCCCCCCCCCCCCCCCCAGGAATTGCTCCTGGCAGACCCTCAGTCCTGTCTGGAACCCTCCACTAGGACTGGGTTTTTCTGGGTTCCTGTCACAGGCTAGCTCACAGTGGTCGCCTCCTGTTTTCTTTAAGCCTGTGTTAATGAAGAACTTGCCCGGCTGTGCCTTTTTAAAATTAAAGGCCTTATTGCCTTTTCCTGCCCTTTGGACAAACGGAGTGAGCTATGTGTCATTTGTCCTCAGGGTGCCTGGTGGGTCCAGATTTGGGGAGCCCGGGGGACTGCATCTCTTCATCACATGCATGCCACACCCCTATACACACTACACACTGCCTACCACACATCCCTACACCCCCACACTCACGTGTGCACCACACAAACATGTCTTCTGTCTGTCTGCACACTGCACACATCCTCCACACACACTAGCACATTCCTCTCACATCTCACATAGACACACATACACCTCTAGTAACCCCGAACTTCAACCCCTCCTCAACTTGTATGGTCCGTCCAGGTCTCCAGGTGCTGAGGGAGAGGTGAAGTGTCCAGTGTACCAAGGGCTCAGGCTGCAAAACCCTAGCCATATTTACTTTAAGCAGGTCAGGTTCTTTGTGTCTTTAAAGGATTAGAAACTTTAGCTCCCATGAGGACAGGAGGGAGGCTGGAGAGCCTGTAGGCACAGCCCCAACCTGCTTCTCCCTGAGGTCAGAGCTGCAGGGGATCAGGCAGCCTGCAGCACATGGGCTCTGTGAGCCTGAGTGCATGCCGGCTCTGGGTAGGCAAGCACTGGCTGCTCTGGGAGTCTGCTGGAGCCGGTTCCAGATCCCTGGAGCCATGAGCTTTCTCGGGTCCTCCTCCTCCTCCCCCTTCCCCTCCTCCTCCTGCTCCTGCTCCTCCTCTTCCTTCTCTTCCTCCTTCCTCTTCCTCCTCTCCCTCTCCCTCATCCTCCTCTTCCTTCTCTTCCTTCTTCCTCTTCTCCTCTTCCTCTCCCTCATCCTCCTCTTCTTCCTTCTTCCTCTCCCTCCTCTTTCTTCTTCCTCTCCCTCCTCTTCGTCTTCTCCTCTTCCTCCTTCTTCCTCTCCATCCTCTCCTTCCTCTTCCTCTTCATCCTTTACTTCCTCACCTTCCTCTTATTTTTCTTTCTTTTTTGTTTGTTTTATTTTTTTTATTTTTTGGTATTTTTGTTTGTTGATTTTTGTTTTGTTTTTTGAAATAGGCTTTTTTGTGTAGACTCGGCTGCCCTAGAACTCTATATAGACCAGGCTGACCTTGAACTCACAGATCCACCTGCCTTTGCTGGGGTTAAAGGCATGCACCGCCACCACCACCACCCCCTGGCTTTCTTATTCCTTTTTAGTGTCTTGTGGAAATGAAACATAGGACCTTGCACGTAGGCAGAACACTACCACTGAGCCATAACCCCAGCCTTTGATTTCTTTCAAAGTCTCACTATGTAGCCCAGGCTGACCTGAAATTCAAGGGCCTCCTTGGCTTGCCTCCCAAGTGCTGATGTTAGACATTCGTCACTGAGCGCAGATACTTGCTTCCCTGTTCATCAGCCCCTCTAGGCAAGACGTCATCTCTGAAGAATGCCCTCTGTGCCCATGCTGCCCTCCTCTTGTTCTGTGGCTTGCCCAGATGCTGTCTTCACAGGGCATGAGGTCAGGCCTGGCTTTGTATGTCCGTAGCCAGGGTTGGGACCCCTCACGGGTCATTTGGTTTTGTTGGTGATAGATGTCACTCAGAGGTGTTTCCTTCCTGGCAGGTTCTGGAGATGCCCAGTTTCCCGATAAGGTACATTCTGACCTAATCTGGCTTCAGCCTGGGCATAGCTGTTCACCAGTGAGGCTGTCCTTACTTTACTGTCTTCCCCCCCCCCCCCAAGGATACTTGGGGTTTGTGGAGAAGGAGGTTTTGGGGACAAGTATGGGGTACAGACTATCTCAGACCTGGGCCCCAGGTAAGAGATGATTGATTGATGGCCCCTCTCTGTGAGCCTGGTTAGTGTCCATAGGTGGTACCAGTACGTCCATATCAGACACAGGTGCACTCCACCAATGTTGAAGGGCGAGAGCTGTGGATAGCCACTGAGAACCCACACCTGGATATGGAAAACCCTGCATGGCCTTGGTGGCCTGGGGTGGGATTTTGCAGCACTTCCTTGGTAGCCCACGATGACAGAGGTCAGCAACACCCCCACCCCACCTCACCCCAGTGTGCGCACGAGTTCATACAAGCATGTGCTTTCTGTAAACATATAGTGAAATGATGAACTAGTCTGGGCTTTGGAGACAGCACCAGCTGAAGTGGGCATTCTTCCCAGTGCCGGAGGTGTCACCCCACCAGAACCCCAGTGAGTACCCGGTGGGCGCCTGTGGACCTGCACTGTTTCACCAATAAGCGCTTCTGTTGATTCAGGGAAGGTGTCTTCCTGGCTTGCTTGGAGATTGTGTCAGGAAAGGGTGTGGAATGTTAGCAGCTGCCTTTTAAGCATCTCCCTTGGCTGAGAGACAGGGTGGGGGAGAGGGAGGGAGGGAGGGGAGGTATTCAGAAATGTTTCTTTTTTATTTTTTCAAATGTCTTTAACGTTCTTATTTTATCTCTGTTTATGGGTGTGTCTGTATATATGCCCTGTGTATGTTGAGGGGTGGGGGGATGCCCCTAGAGGCCAGAAGAAGATATTGAATCCCCTGGAGATGAAGTTGGAGGTGGTTGTGAGCCACCTGATGCGGGTACTGGAAGCCAAACTTGGGTCTTCTGCAAGAGCAGGAAGTGCTTTTAAGAACATTTTCAGGTTAGAGAGTTGGGAGCATAGAGAGTCCTGGGCACACTACACCGTCTTCACCTTTGCTGACGTTGCTATGGAAACACCACTGATAGTGTGGTTACTGTTAGCTGATCTGTCTCGGTTCCTTAGCTCTCACCCGTGTCCTTTTCCTGGCTCAGGAGACCCTATAAAACCTAGTTGTGCTGTCCCCTGGATCTCCTGAGCTACGACAGCCCCTCTACTGCCCTTGTTTGTGATGACCTCGATAGTTCTCAAGTCATGCTTGGGTGATGGGAAGGATGTCTCCCTAGTTTAGGGCCTCAGGCTGACAATGGGGCCATGTGATACATAGAGGTGAAGTGCCACTGTCCTCAGGAAAGAGCAAGTCCACCCGCTGTCACGTGACACGGGTCACCTGCCTAGATGTCTAGTTCCTCCCTGTGAGGTGACTTCCATCCCTTCCCTCCCTCTCCATGGTGCTCACTCTGCTGGAAGGCACTGGGCACCAGCTGCACTTAGGCAGCAGGGGTCGGTTCCACCTCCTCCAGGTGCCGCATGACTTATTTATGAGGCCTCGGTACACGGTGCTCTCTTCCCTCCTGGTTATTTATTCAATTTTTAGTACTTATTTCTGTTTAGACTCTTGGATGTTTTATTTAGATTGGGGATGTAATCTGGGCTCTGGCTAGTCATCTCAATGCTCCAGTCATTCTGAGAGTTGAAGGTTCTTGTGCTGCCTCTCATGTCCCTTTGATAAACACCTGTCACTTACTTTCTGAGCACTCCCTGGGCTTTCTTTCTGATTGCATGATGCTCCAGGCTCATCTTGTATATTCTTTGTTCAAGCCCTTGAGGGAATTTTCTCTAAGGAATTCTAGTTGCTGTTACTGGAGAATCATGTCAGAAACCAGGATTGGGGGCTGGAGAGACCCACTGCTCTTGCAGAGACCTGAGTTTGGTTCCCAGCACCCATATGGAGGCTCGCAGCCATCTGTAACTCCAGTTACAGTTCCAGGGGATCCATGGGCACCTGCACGCACGTGGTGTGTGTGTGTGTGTGTGTGTGTGCGTGTGTGCACATGTGTGTGTGTATGTGTGTGTGTGTGTGTGTATATATATATATATAGAGAGAGAGAGAGAGAGAGAGAGTATATGTATATGCGTATACATAAATTAATGACTAAGTTTTTTTTAAAGAAAGCAACCAAGATTTAGTAGTGGGCATGCCTCAGGTGATTGATGGCAGACTTCTACCACAGAGCCAGTGCAGCATCCCAGCACACACTCTGTTTTGCCGGGGCACATTGTGTGTGTGTGTGTGTGTGTGTGTGTGTGTGTGTGTGTGTGTGTGTCAGAGGGGGTTGTCTTGTAGTTTTGTGGTTAGAGTTCTTAGTTCCTAGAGATGGGTGCCCTGGGTTTGGGTCCCCGCTGTGTGATGTTGGGCAGGTTGATAGCACTATATCTCCGTTTCCTCATTTGAGGTCTTTGCTAATAACGCTTTATGACCTAGTTGAGTGAACTCAGTGAGTTAGATATTGGTACAGAGAACAGATCAGATACAGTGACTTTACTAACCGCCATAATGGGGCTGCTAGTTAGTATTCTGTATTCTCATTTTATAGTCTCAGAACAGAAGACTTAGCTCCCAACGCCTCTTTTTCTCCCCCATCCCTTAGCCATATTTTAAGATCATAGTTTGGGGCAAGCCCACTTCCACCCCCAATTTTCTTTTTGGGCGGAACAATATATAAAGTGCAGGACCTGGCTGCCCCTTGAAAGGGTAGCAGAGCCCTGTAGTGTGGTCAGAACCCATCTTGCAGTTGGGTTTTTCCAGAGCTCCCTGGTCCAGGCTCCACTTGGAAGGTCAATGCAGCGTAGATGCTTGGGAAGGTTTTGCTTTCACCAAGGATTTTAAATGACCCATTTTATTCTCCCCACTTTTTAAAGTCTCTCCTCCACATCCACAGTTACATTTGCTTTCATTTTCCCTCTATGAATCCATGCGCTTCCTCTATTGATCAGTTTGTAACAGTTGGATCCGCTTTATTGATCTTTTCTTACAATCCGTTCTTAAATTTCTTTTCTGGTTCCGTTGTTTACTTAACTCATGGATTTCCAATTTCATCATTAACTCCTTTCTCTTTCCTTCCTGGTGCTTCTTTTGAACATCCACCTTGTAACCTGTTGAAATGAATCTTCGTTCTCTCTCCCTTCTCTGGTAAAAATGGATTGAGGCTAATTTTTTGCTATTGAGCACAGCTTTGGTCATATCCTAGTAAGTTTTGATTGATTTGTTTTTTGACCCGAGAAATGTACTAATTTGTTCCAGATTGATGTGTCTGGGTTTTTCTTGGTTAACTTTTTGTTATTAGTTACTAAGTTTGTCACCATTTGCAATAAGAAAATGTGGCCTTTGTTTAAAAAAAAAAAAAAAAAAAAAGACCCAACAGATGAAATTCATTTTGAGATTTTTCTTTCTGTCTTATTTTATAGTATTTTTGTCAGTAGTTTAAGGAGTACAGAAACTTGTTTGGTTTTTAATTTAGAATGAATATTTTGTGCACACCCATCAGGCTTCTGGTCTCATCTGACCCCCTGCCTCCTCTCTTCTGTCCTTGAGTGTGTCCTCAGACCGAGAGATCTGCTTTATGAATCCCCTCATGAGTTATGGGCCTGTTGCACTCACTTCCAAGACGAGCAGTTGGAGGGATGTGGGTTGCAGGCTGTTTGTGTTTATCATACTCTGCCTTTTAAACTGTTTGATCAGAGTCCTTGGTTTTATTTGTATCTATTTTGTTGTTGGTGTTATATGCTTTCTTTGTGTTGTGTTTCCTGTTCTGTCTTTGTTCTTTTGTTTTGTTTTTTTGAGATGAGATCTTGCTGTGTAATTGGTCTACCTGCTTCTTCCTCCCGAGTGCTGGGATAAAAGGCAGGTGCCATGACATCTAGTATTATTTTTTTTTCAGATTTATTTATTTCCTTTTACGTGTTTGCATGTTTGGCCTGTGTGCACCACATGCATATAGTGCCTGTGAAGACCAGAAGAGGGCATCAGATTTCCTAGAACTGGAGTTTTAGCTAATTGTGAGCTGCCCTGTGGGTACTGGAACCCAACCTGGTCCTCTATAAGAGCAGCAAGTGCTCTTAACTGCGGGGCCATTCTCCAGCCCCAGGTTTGTTTGTTGGTTTGTTTATTGGTTGTTATTTATTTTGTGGTGCTGGGGATAGATCTTGAGCCTTATTCACACAGGGCCACTGCTGTACCTGCTGGCCCTCCTTATTTTATTTTATGATTTATTTATTTAGTTAGTTTTTTTCGAGACAGAGTTTCTCTGTGTAGTTTTGGTTCCTGTCCTGGATCTCACTCTGTAGACCAGGCTGGCCTCGAACTCACAGAGATCCGCCTGCCTCTGCCTCCCGAGTGCCGGGATTAAAGGCGTGCGCCACCACCGCCCAGCATACTTTATTTTATTTTTGAGATAGGCTTCTCGCTGACCTGAAACATTGTGCAGCTGAGGCTGGCTATCCAGCAAGCCCCGGATCTGTCTGGCCTGTCCTCCCCAGCACTAGGCTCACAGGCACAGAAACACCATGCCTAGATTTTTTTTTTAATGGGTTTTGGGACTTGAACTCAGGTCTTCATGCTCGCAAGACAAGCACTTTGCTGACCGAGCCATGTCCCTAGCCCCTCTTCCTTCATTTTGATGTTTTCTGTTGCTTCTGAGTTGGAGTTTACTCCAAATAGAAGGGCCTGCCTGTGTCAGCAGCCTGTGTCTCCCATTTACTGTGCTGGGCTGGGGTGTAGGTCTGGGGTAGATCCTTGGCCTAGCGTGTGCAAGGCCCTGGGTTTGGAACACCAGCATTGCAAGAAAACAGCAACAACAAAACAAAACAAGAAACCCCAGAAGGTGTCTTATCCAGAGCATTTACTGAGGGAACAGCATGCCCGTTCTCTTCCCTGCCGCTCCTGCTTTCTGGTTTCTTTATAAAGCTAACTTTTTAGCTTTGAAGTGTCCTCCGTGCTCTTTCAGATGCCTCCCACACTCTCTGCGGAGTCACCTGTAAATTAAGAAACAGATGACTTGGACTTCTCTGTTGTCTCTGTTTTAAAATTAAGTTCATATCTGTCTCAATTAAGGAATTGGAAATTGAGCATACACTTGCCTTTTAATCCCTTTTTCTTTTACCTCCTAGTGGTGTGGTTTTGTGGTGGGTTTTATATGACTTATATTTCCTTGAATTACTTTCCATGTGTATGTTCTTTTATAGTGATAAAAACTTGTGTTGCTAAAATTCCTTCCCTGAGGGAGACATAAATAGCATCTACTCTTTCTCCTAAGGTCCCAATGACAAACTGAGGTACTAGTTCATCAGAGGTCATTCTGGGGAACCAGTGGGTTTATTGAGCTTACAGAGCAATGGGGGGGGGGGTTTACAGGCAAGAGCATGGGTGACCCTCAAGCAGCTACTCTGGAAGGTCTGCACCCCGTAAGCATAACAGCCTCCCCATGGCTACATACATAGAGAACGCTTCTCTAGTCCTTCCCAGCCTGTGTCCTTCCAACCCCTCCCCAAGGCTAGATTAGGGCAGAATCAGACGCACTGTTCGGCAGGGGTGGGAGGGCATTCTGGTGAGGGTCAAATGACCCTCTCCACCTCCCCTCAGATCTGGGGGAGTGTCCCCCCAGGAGGCCCCACTGTGATAGCTCTGTGGTGGGCACAGCTGAACTCAACAAGATGGCCGCAGTTTGGCTTAGAGGATACTTGAGGCTACCTTAGTGAAGGCGTCTGTGGCCTTTACTCACAAGCCTCGTGCTTGCTAAGTCTTGGTTCAGTGTTTCAAGTGTCTCACACGTGGGAAAATCTCTTGTCATCAGTAATGACATAAACGGGTTTTGAGTCTTTGTTCCCAAAATAATGGGAGTCTTTGACAAGTCCCATACCTGCTCTTTTCTGGAGAACCGTCAGCCTTCTTGCCTAGACAGATGCCCCCAGGAGTCTCAGGAGAGATGGTACTTCCCATGGCCCGGCCTTGGTGCTGTTCGGATGGAGGACTGCACTCAGACAGTCTGAGGGTTAACCAGTCCACTTGCAGCCATCGGAAGACAAATTAGGGAGGCTCTAGAGCCTAGGCCCAAGCAGGGCCCTGGTGAAGCTACCTGCGGGTGGCCCCTCACCTCTTAGGTAGCAAGATTCAGAGCGATGGGTTCTGACTTCAGCCCATCACCATTGGCCAGAGGAGCAACCCCATCCAACACAGAGCAGACGAGGGGAAGGAGGGGCAGCCTGCAGGCTGTAACTTGTGTGGCAGACATGTGGAGTCAGCAAGGCTGTTCTGCCTGCAGTATCCCGGCCGGGAGTCCTACCAAGTGGTAGTGTCACATGCACGTGACTACTGTCATTACCCCTGGCCACTCACCGGCAGCAAGCCTTTAAGCCCTTGGGTCAGGAGATCTCAGGCCTGTGATGGAATGGTTTATCGCGCCACTCTGAGCAAGTCCTCCGAACCCCCATCTCGCTGTGGCTTCCCTCTGTGTTATTAGATGTAATATGGTGGCCCTGTGTGGGCAGAAGCCATGCACACAGGCCGGGGCTGTCTCTGTATGCCCCTGTGACACCTGTCTTTGTCTCTGGTGGGTCTTTGAAGTCCCTGTTCTCACAGACTGGGGTTCTGCATGGCACTGCTGCCCTTTCTCTTGCTCATGTAAGAACCCGACTCTGCCTCATCCTGAGCCAAATATGAACGACCATAGCCCAGAAATATTGATTGTGTTTACTCTGAATGGCGTTTCGCTGTGGAAGAGGTTACATGAAATTATAGTCACCAAACAAAAGAAAGGTGCATATCAACACATTACATTGGTCGGCACAGTGAGATGGGGAAATCTTTAGGTTCCTGACGTGTTCTAGCAGTCTTAGCTTCTGGGGTGGTGGAGGCTAGGGGTCTCCAGAGCCTAGCTCTGCATTCTGAGAAGTTTCCCTGTTAGTCAATTACAGGAGTCAAGGCAGCTGGCCCTTAGTGGTAACCCAGGGTCATTTTGGCTCTAGGCTTCTTCACAGTCACTATGCTCTGCTCTGTCAAGGTCAGTCGATCTACAAGATCTTTAATATAGATGCACCTCTTCAGAGACCTTCATTTTGTGCAGGATCCTCCTTCCACACCTGGGGGCGGTTCAAGGTCCACTTCCTATAACCTTCTTTCCCCGGGTCTCTGCTGCTAGTGAATGGCTGGCGTTTTGTGACTTAACTCTCCCCCACTTTGAGCCCATTATGACTGCTCCCAGCCCTAATTCCCCATCCCACACTCACCAACACTGGAGGACAGTATTCCCAGTGCCACACACAGAAACAGACAAGGCAGTTGCCTTTTACCAAAGAGGTGTGCTAGGATCCAGACCTGGGAAGCAGGCACTGGAGACGTATGGCTCACTTCATTTTCCTCCGGCACAGGTGGGACTGTCACATCCCCACTGGTGGGAGCTGGACCTCACAATCTGGCCCAACCGGCTGATTTTGTAAATGGACATGAAGGGGCAGGGTATGATATTGAATCGTCTCAGGAATGTTCAGGATCATGCACAGAGTTTTACAAGATGGAGGTTATGGGAATGTAGCTATCTTTGGTAGAGTGAAACATTGCTCATATGCTGGAGGCTGTGTCTAAACTTCCTCTCATTCTGCATAGGAAGTGTGTTAGTTTTGTTTTGTTTTTTTCCCACTGTGACTAAAAACCTGATGATATCAACATGAGAAAAGATGGGTTTTGTCTCACAGTTTTGGAGATTGGCCTTGCTTCCAAGCCGTGGTGGAAGTGTGTGGAGGAGCGAAGTTGCTCACCTATGGAAGCCAAGAAGCAGAACCCAAGGGAAAGAAGGACAGGCTGTATTCATTGACTTCCTTCCTCCAGCCAGGCCCACCCCCTCACACCCTGCTATAAGCTCGTCAGTGACAAGATAGTGTCCTAGTATCCATCAGCTGTCAGCAGGGCCACCTGCTGGGCCAGAGCCTACCACACAGGAACTTTTGGGGAGATATTTCATATTTTACCATAACACAGGTTGTGGTTCCATCTGCTCATCAGACCAAGAGCTCTCAGGTGGGCCCTGGACGCCTTCCGAAAGTACTCAGGTACAGAAGAAAGGGGGTGAGCATTTGAGATGTGAACAGGCTGTGAGAGCGAACCCCCAGAGAGCTAAGGAGTCGGGTGTGAGCTGCCTGTGCTGCCTCCTTCCTCCAAACACCCTCACAAGCTGGCGGTGGCTTTGGCTGTCTTTCTTTTAGGGCAGCTATCAAGGTGGACTTTGGCCCCTGTGGGCCAACTTCTGGGGCAGGCTACCTAGGCCCCTCACACTGTGTCGGCACCCTCCTGCTAAGCCACACCCCTGGTCCTCTGCTTCCTTCTTTTAACTTTTGAAGCAGGGTCTCGCCAAGTTGTCCAGACCATCCTTGAACTCACGCCCTAGCTTAGGCCTTGAATGTGTGATCTCCTGCCTCTGTTTCGGTAGCTGGAGCAACAGATCTTTACCACTGGGCCTCCTCCATGAGGACTTTCTTATCACGGCAAAGGCCAGAGTTTATGTTCTGGTACCTCTGGGCTCTGCTCAATAGGCAGCCTCAGTTTGGTCCATACAGTGTTGTTGTTTTATTTTTAATAATAATTTTTTTGAAATTGTAATTGTATTACATCATTTCTCTTCTCTTTCTTTTTCCATTCCAACCCCTTCCGTAGGGGAGAGGTGTCTCTCTCTCTCTCTCTCTCTCAAATCATGACCCCTTTTTTTTCTTGCTTGTTCATTTGGTTTAATTGAGTCATTGATTAAAAATCAGATTTTCCCAGCTTTCTCAGGAAGAGCAACCACAGTTAGCAACCTTGAGTTAGAACCCACAGAGCAGTGACCTCTGAGTGGTGACAGCAGTCGTCAGGTGCAGGACATGGCGTCCCCAGCCCCTCCTAGCCCCCACCCCCGACACCCCAGGCTGACTTTCCATCGTACTCAGAATGTTGATTGTCTCCTAGGTTTAAAAAAGAAAAAAAAAATGTCTCATACTGATGTCTCCTTCAAGAGGAGGTCAGGGGTAGGAGAAAGGAAGAGTCTAAAGGGTCACTTATTTTTAAAAAGAAGATGTCAGTGCCATGGGTGAAAATAAAAAGGCTTTGTTTTCTACCTAAATATCCAGTGGGTTCTGCTCCTGCTGGGGGCCTCCAGGCCTCTGAGTTGGCCCTGCTTCCACCCCAGGAACCCCCGCCCTTCCTAACACACTCCCAAAGAAGTCCGCTGGTAGGGTGTGTAGATCCCAAGCCCATCTCAGAGGGGCTGGGTCCTCCCTCCTTGGCCTGTCAGGAGCATTGTGCTGTGGGGGGTCTGGAGGATTGCCCCAGAGGAGAAGTGATATCAGTTTGGCTTCTGGAGCAGGCAGACAGTTATGATTAGCTGCCAGCTTCCTTGCCGATTTTTAGAGAATTCTCATCCAGACCTTGTACACGCCAGTGCAAAACGCCGTTCCCTGTGGGAGCAATTATTCTGGGCTGGGAGTTTTTCCCCTCCCAGCTCTGAATTCTGTGGATGTCATGATGGGTTTAACCCTGGAACTTTGAAAGGCGTTTCCATATCTGCCAGTAGATACATCTGCTCCTGAGACCTGGAGTTAGTTTTTGAGAGTAACGGGGGTGGGGTGGGGGTTCCTCCTGCAGAGACCCCAGTTTCTGGGACAGTGGAGCCTCCTAGACCATGCTAGAGCCTCTGCCCTGCCCATGGCTCGGGCTGTGTTTGTCTTTCCTCAGTCAAGGAGAATGGTGTGAACCCTCTGGCTTCTATGAGCAGCCACAGTATGGAACCCAGACTTCCTTCCCCATGGCTACCCCAGAGCAAGTAGATGAAGAGTGCCCGGGGCAGTCATTCAGCAGGCCAGGCCACCTCCCCCTGCTTAGCCACCATACCTGAAGCTGCCACACAGTGAGGGACTCCCCACTCACTGGAAAGTCTGAAGAAGCTCTGACACCTCGGGAGCCAGCTACCGATGGCGGTGGGTGATGCCTACAGTTGTTCACAGGCCTTGGGCCAGGGGACTGCTTGGCAGGATCCTGCCCTGACTGCAGGAAAGGTGTTGTGTTTATCAGGTATCCTGGGCTGTAGCAACTTCAGGAGCCTGTAGGGTTGTAGGGGACCGGAAGGGACCTATAGCGGTAGCCTGCTGCTTTCATGAGTTCTACAGTCTTTAACAAGCTGGTTCTGTGCTAGAAGAGTCCATGTCCTCACCTCTTCATCCCTGCCTGACCCTGCATTTTCTTAGGCTGCAGCCCTCTCTCTCTCTCTCTCTCTCTCTCTCTCTCTCTCTCTCTCTCTCTCTCTCTCTCTCACACACACACACACACACACACACACACACACACACGTACCTTTTAGCACTCATGCTACAGCACTCTGAGTGGCAAATCCTGGCCTCCTCTGTGGCTGGCCTGGGTTAGTGCCGTTCTCAGGTCACACAGGCATCAACAGCAGCACTGTGGCCTGCTCAGGGCCCCCTTTGAGGCATTCCATCTAGGAACAGGTGTGTTGTAGCACTCCTGGAATAGAGTTCCTGGGGCTGCTTCGTAGAAGGCTCTTCATGTCTCCCCTGCCCGCTGCCATGGCAGGTGCCTGAGTGGCTGAACCTGGCTAAGCTTCGTTTGTGATGGTCCCAACTACAGCAGCAGGCTCAGTTCCTTCCTAGACAGATGATGGCAGTGGAGAGAGATTCATCTGCAAGCTGCATGGCTTCCTGTAGGGGGGGAAGCCCTGACTACCACTGTGAAGGGAGAGGGCTGAGGTCTTCCTGCAGGGCCTCACTTGGGATGAGCAGCCGAGGCTGAGCATGGGCTGTGGTGGCCTGAGGACTTTCTAGGCAAGGGGGTGCCAACAGCAGGGCTGGGGATAATGTTCCTTTGGGGTACAGTGTGCAAACAGGGTGCCTCCCCCCTTCCTCTAGCCACAGCCGGTTGGCATATGCCCTGAGGTTGTCGGTGGGATTGTGCAAGAGATAGCAGGGGCGTGGCCTGACTTGCACACTCAAGCTACACAAGCCTCGTCATCGTTCCACACATGAAAACACTGCAGAGAGCATGTGGCTGCGTGTGAGCCGGAGCGGCGGTGGCGGCGGCGGCGGCAGCAGCGTGCTGGCCCGCGCTGGCCTCCCTTATGCGGGCTTATGCAGAAGCAGCTTTCACAGTCTATATTTCTAGCAACAGTCAGAGTCTTTGAATCATTTATCTCGGCAGCTCTTCTTAAAGCCGGAGAAAGGTGGGAATTCATCTGGGTCCCGAGAAAAGAGCCTGGGAGAAAAAAGTGTCTGGTGGCTGCCGTGATGGGTGGCGTGCCTGGAGATAGTGCTGGTGGCTGGGAGATCAAACAGCTGAGAAATGGTTTTGTAGGAAGAACCTGGGGAATTCTAAGTAGATAATGAGGAGTGACTCTCTTTTGATTTACAGCAAGGCTTGGCAATCAATCTAGAATGCTTTGAAGAGGAAAGAAGTGAATCCAACAGGCTCAGAATCTGGCTGGGACCAGATTCCTGGGGGGCGGGGGTCAGAACCCCAGCGAGGGACAAGCAGGTCCTCTCCTGTCTCCTGACATGATCCAGGTCTCTCCTCCGTGCTGTGTCAGGGACTGGCCTGCAGGAGAGGGCTCCTATGTCTTTTTACTGACTCTGGCTGAGGTATTAACTTTGACCTAGGTAGAATTCTATTTTAGAATTCAGGGTGATTGAGGTCCCTGTGATTTGTGGCTAGAGCCTACAAACCACATCATATCGGGGGACTTAAATCATATCGGGGGACCCTTCTATCATCCCCCTGGCTTAGAGGTACAGGTATTAGTCAACTCAGACTTCTATAACAAAATACCACAGACTAGAAGATTTAACAACAGAAATGTATTTCTCACAACCCTGGAAGCTGGCAGTCCAGAATTAAGATGTCAAACCATGCCCAGTTTTTTATGTGGTGCTGGGACCTGAACTCAGGTCCTCATATCTATGCAAGCAAACACTCTTACCCACTGAGCCATCTCTCTGGCCCCATGTCTGTGTCTGTAAATCCCTGTCTCCAAATACAGTCACATTTTCTAGGATCTGGGGGCCCCCTTGTGTGAATCAAGTTGGAGCACTGTTCATTAGACAATGGCACCTCTGTCACCTGCAGAAACCTGCATAGGACCTTGTTTACTGCTCCATACTGCTGTCTCAGCATCATCCACCTTCTAACACACAGGTTCCTTCAGAGCCCAGAAGAGGGCACTTAGTCTATTATTATCATCATGGCAGAGAGCATGCCACTGTGACAGTAGCTAAGAGCTACATCCTGATCTGTAGGCAGGGGGTGGGGAGAGACAGAAAGAAAGACAGACACTCTGTGTCTGATGTGAGCTTTTGAAACCTCAAAGCCCACCTCTAGTGACACACTTCCTCCAACAAGGCCACACCTCCTAATCCTTCTCACACAGTGCCACTCTCTGTGGGTTAAGCATTCATATACATGAGCCTTTGGGGCCATTCTCATTCAAACCACCGCAGAGGGGAAATGTACATAATAAAAGTCATCTTTGTCCATGAAAATAAGGAGCTGGCTTCGAACCTGCCAGATAATGGGAAGGTGTGCAGTAGAAAGAGTGAGTGAGGCCTTCTGGGGAGGAGAGGAGTGAACAACAGAGCCAATTCTCAGCAAACCTCACAGCGCGTGAGCTGGATTGCAGTCCCGTCAGCTGAGGCTCTGAGTGACCAGGAGCTGGAGGGAAGATGGGGAGGAGGCTGGTGAGTGGAGATGTGCAAGCTGAGCGTTCTCTCCTACATGAAGTGGGTACTGGGGTGAGAAAAAAAGGGAGACTGTTAGTGAGGGCCAGCTGCCAGCTGGTAGCCTTGGCAGGTGAACATAGCCTCCCCCCGCCCCCCCACACACACACACACACAGGGAAGCTGACCTAGGCAGCCCTAGGCACCTTGCCTTATTTGTTGACTTCCTCCCCTGCCTTCTGAAAAAGTCAGACTCTGCCTTCTGGCTATACTTTTATGAGCATCATGAATGCGACAGGGAGGATTCCCTCAGGACTCTGGTGCTGCAGTCACACACACATACACACACACACACACTCTCGAGGGGGTAGTGGTGGGATATCTGTGAGAATACCCATCAATATACCTGTGTCTGCACTACTCTCACGTCAGACCATGCTGTTTCCAGCCCATTCATTTTCCCTGAAACATTTATTAAGCACCTCTTGGTACTGGACACTATTCCAAAGTCCAGGGATATGGTTATGAGGAACACAGTTGGACTTTCCATCTGTGTGATGTGACAGAAGCTACTTAAGGGAGGAAAGGTTTATTTTGGCACAAAGTTTAATGTGGCTTCATATTTTGATAAATCAGGAAGCAGAGAGCTTGGGTAGGAAGCAGATGTGGCTGTAATCTTCTTCAAGGACTCGCCCACTGGTCTACATCAGTCAGCTGGATACCTTGTTCCAAAGGTCCCGAAACTTCCCCAAACAGTGCCTAATGGGGGACATTTCAGACTCCATAGCAACAGTTCTTGGGACTTCCAGTGGACATTGCCAAAGACCTGTTTACAGGCCAGCTCTGGTCTGGGCACCATATGTGTCTATAATGAAATAAGGGTATGATCCATCAAATATTCAAAGCAACCCTGCTAAGCTCCTTTAATGGGTGAGGAACAAAGAGGCCGAGTAATTTGTCCATGCTCATGCCAGGGGCAAGTTGAGGGGCTAGGATTTGAAGATTGACTGTCACCCCCAGGGCCTACTGCAGGGCCTGTGGTGAGGCCTGATACCTACTGGGTACCATGAAGTATTCCCATGAAGAGAAGGGATGAGGCTGCATAGGGAACGAGACCCACAACTCCTCACTAGGCACATGTGAGGGTGGCCGCTCAGAGCAACATCAGTCACCTGGGTCTGTATGGCCTTCTAGCAGCCATGCTTCCTGGGGATGTGGTTGTCACAGCCCAGTGGTTATCGAGGAATCAGGTCCACACTGCTGGGATGGCAGATAAAGGGCATGTTGTTGGTGTTGCAATGAGGTATGTGTGCCAGTTGTTCCCCAGGGTCAGAAAAAGGCCACAGCCTCACCAGAAAGATGTTAAATGTCTGTCTGTACTTCTGCAGAGGCCATCTCAGGAAGTCCAGGGCTTCACAGAAGCAGCAGAAACCACCAGGTCTATTTTTCTCTTAAGATCAGGGGAAAGAATCTGCTTGCCTGCCTGTCTGTCTGTCTGCCTGCCTGCCTGCCTGAGACAGGGTATTGCTATGTAGTCACATAGTCCAGGCTGGCCTCTAACTCCCAAGCTTCCTTCCCATGAGCACTGAGGTCTGAGTTTATAAGCACCTCCATATTTGCCCAGACCAGGAGTGAGTAGTATGTTTCCACAGACCCTGGGGGCCCCAGGTCAACTGGGAATTACATCTAAGGCTGTCTGTGTTAGAAAGCCCTGTACTTGGACCCAAGCACGCGACAGGTGTCCGCCACTCACCGTCGTCCTTGCTGGCCAGGCGTCTGTGGTTCTTGCTGCCTCACAGCGTGTCCCCAGGCTGCCTGTGCTGGTTTGTTAGATCACAAACACTTCCTGAGTAATGACAAGTGGCAGGCCCTCTTCTGGGAGCTGGGAAGGCAAAAGCAAGGAAAAGCTGTCTGTAACACTCTGGGAGATAGAGCAGGTGAAAAAAAAAAGTCAAATGTGGCATGCATTGGGTGACAGATTCAGTGCCAAACACTGAAGTCAGGGGAGGTAATGAGGGGCATATTGGGAGTCATTGCCGTTAGTTTTAATAGGGCGGTTTTAATATCAGCTTCCTGTCACTGTAGCACACACCTGAGATGGTCAGCCTCTAAAGAGAAGAGGCTATTGTTGGTTCACAGCTTTGAGCCTGTGACGAGTAGGAGCAGGTGACAGAACACATGTTCACCTTGTGGCTAGGAAGTAACAGAGAAAAAGGGGCAGGTGTCATATTGTCCCCATTAAGGGCATGTGCCCAGTGACTTGAAGACCTCCAGCCAGGCCTACCTCTTAAGGGTCCCGTCACCAAAGGAGCCAAGCCTTTACTTTGTGGGTCTTAAGTGGTGCTAGAGGCCTTCTCTAGGGGCATCAGTCTAGGTCTAGTGAGACCTGAAGTGGGGGAGAGGCCCCAGGCTATCAGAGAACATAAAGGAGGCTTAAGGATGGGGGAACAGAGGGTTGGGGGCACAGGGGCTAAGCAGAGAAGCTCTGATAATGAGGTCTTATGGGTAGAGCAGACTGCAGGGGGCAAAAGCTGAAGCAGGGAGTTTGTGGAGGGGCCTAGAATCAGGATGGAGGAGATGAGAATGGGTCGGGGCTGGGGGTCAGTAAATAATGTCTACCTCATTCTCCCAAGGTCTCAAAGACACACAAGAGTAGGGTTTCACTCTTTACTTAGCAGACACGAGCATGTGAACCCAAAGCAACCCCACTGGAAAGATGACCGCTTCCGTAGCCTCATGGAGAGTGCCCTCCTCCATGAGTCATCCCCAGCATACACACCCCAGCACTTCCCAGAGACCAGTGCATGTACGACTAGGCAGAACTACATACTAACGGTTGGAAGGAATCCCTTGGATACTCAAGTGAGGGACTCCTAGGAAGGGATGTCATAGTTCACAGGCTCAGTCTTGGTTGGTGACTTTCCCAAGTCTGCACAGCTGATCTCACAAAGATGTCTGCCGCTTGGCTCCAAGGGTAGCACCTTGTAACACCGTCGGAATGGAGAGGAGAAAGTCAGGGTGGGGCCAGGTTTCTGATAACTGAACAGCGGCACGTGTCAACTTGCTGCTGAATGAGGCAGGGAAGGCTAAGAGAAGGAAGGGACCACACTTGCCTCGGGAGGGTGAAGCAGGAAAGGGAGACCTGAAGAGCAAGGTTCATTTCCAGCCTGGGGCACCACCCATGGCTGTGTTAGGGTTGCATAACCCAGTGCTGTGCTTGAGGGAAAAACAGTGGTGAATTTTTGTTTCAGAGCCTTGCGGGGTAGGGGGCAGTGAGTGGCTCAGCAGATATAAGCCTGCCACCAAGCCTGATGATCCACGTTCATCCCCACGTGGTGGAGGAGAACTGACCGCTACAAGTTGTTCTGTGGCCTCCCCACTTGTACTATAGTGGGTACACACATACACACACGATAAGTAAAGTTATAATTTTTTTAAAAAGCATTTCTTGGAACCAGTGTTTGGCATTCACTCCAGGGATTTATGAGAAGCTCAAGGGTGGCAGCACCTTCAAAGATTGTGATTAGACTCGATCACAGGACAGAATGACAGCTGATAGGCCCTTCAGAAGGTAGGGATAGCCTGACAAGGACAGTGCTGGGTTATTGGATCCGTGGCTCCTTGAGCAGCTGTCTGTAGTAGACTTTCGTTTTTCTAAAGTTTTTCTTAGTTATGTGTACTGTGTGTGTGCGGGGGGGGGGGGGGGGGGGGGCTAATACGTGCATATGGGTACAGGTGTCCTTGTAGGCTAGAAGAAGGCATTGGATTCCTTCAGAGCTTGAATTCCAGGCGGATGTGAGCTGCCCAGTGTGCATGCTGGGAACTGAATTCAAGGCCTCCACAGGAGCAGTATTTGATCTTAGCCACTGAGCCATCGCTCCAGGCCCTGTGGTGGCCTTTTGGCTTGGCCCTTCTCACCAAGGAGATTTCCTTCCTAAAAATATAAGACAGGGCTGGGCATGGTAGATTCCTGTTATCTCAGCACTTGGAGGTATAGGCAGGAGTATTGAGAGTTCAAGATCAGCCTGGCATATTTATTAAGACCTGGTCTCAAAAAATGCTGGCTATCAGACAAGGCCCAGAGAAGGTCTTAGCCTTACCCATCCTAGGGCATGAGGCAAGGGAAGACCCTTGACGTCTGTCTTCCCTGATGTTCCACAAACGTCATTTTTTTTTTACAGCCACAAAGTCATAGCATGGCCTGTAGCTAAGTGGAATTATAGACAGGTGAGGTTTCTTCTGCTGAATGGGCATAATGTGACCCCTATGAAAGTTGGGGCACAGAGGGCAGAGGGCATCTTCACTCATGCCCAGCACAGTTAGGCATGCCCTCCAAGAGTCTTCTCTGGTTGTTATGGAATATTATTTTAAGATGTGTTACATTCGTTTATGCTGCGGAATATTTGTTTAATGATGCAAAGATGTGTTGCATTTGTTTAACTCTGTAAAGCTGTGTTACTTTGCTGTCTAAAACACCTGATGGTCTAATAAAGAGCTGAATGGCCAATAGTGAGGCAGGAGAAAGGATAGGTGGGGCAGGTAGGCAGAGAGAATAAGTAGCTGGAGAAATCTGGGAAGAGAAGATTGAGGAGCGAGAAAAGGAGGAGGACATCAGGGACCAGCCACCCAGCTACACAGGAAGCCATGGAGTAAGAAGTAAAGAAGGTATATAGAAACAAGAAAGATAAAAGCCCAGAGGAAAAAGATAGGATAATTTAAGAAAAAACTGGCTAGAAGCAAGCCAAGCTAAGGCCAGACATTCACAGGAAAGAATAAGCCTGAGTATATTTATTTGGGAGCTGGTTGGCGGGCCCCCAAAGACCAAAAGAGTAAAAAAAACAAAAAAAAAAACAAACAAAAACAAAAACAACCAGCTACATCCAGTCTTGTTCGTTGGTGACATCCTTGAGGCTTGTGTCTGGGCATTGGGTCAGGCAGAGGGATTTGGGGGTGACCTCCAGCTGTCAAGGAAATCACACCCTGCCTTCAGGCCCCCTGCCTCCTCCCCCACCCTTGCTCACTGCATTGTTCTCTCTGGATTCCTCCTGCCCTCTCCCTGACTCTGCTATGACTTGGCCATAGCTGGGAGCAGCATGGGAATCAGACCCGTGAGTCACCAAGGGTGGGGCGGGGGGTGGGGGGTGCCACCTCCTCCACCAACAGTGCAGTTAGGTGATGGACAGTGGTGACAGCGAGAAGATGGACCCCAAAGCACGTGTTCCGTGCGTTTCCAGAAGTCAGTGTCTGAGTTACTTCTAATGACCCCTCCCACCTGAGAATTCTCCCCTGGTGTCGTCTGCTGCTCACCTGTGGTGGGCAGTTTGGTTGGATTTATGCCAGTGGGCTCTGCAGTTAGCAGTTAAGAAAGATATTTGTCATTTTGCTATAAAGCATCAAACCTGTCATGACCTAAACGATTATGACAGCAAAAGGTTTAACCACAGTCTAAAATTTTAGCTTTATTTATGACGCTTGGAGGTCTGGTGCCTACAGTGTCTCCTTAATCCAGTCTCCATCCGGAGTGCTGTCTCCTGGGCTTGCCCATGTGTCTCCCAGGGCCGTTAATAACCGCTGCTCCAGGCGCCCTGTTTGCCGACGGAAAATCCATCTGAGGTTTCACATGTCACGTGGCTGTTAAAAATTGACATCTCCTTATTGATGTCACCGGTTCCTGCCAAATACTCAGGGACAAATAAAAGTGGCTGGACTCGGAGACAAGCAGAAAACCATTTGTTCATGAAATTGCTAGCCAATTGATGTTGGCAGTTAAACAAGCCATCATTTCAAAGAATCCTGAAGGGAAAAAGTTGACAGTGTGGGACAGGACTGTACAGGGCCCAGGTGACAACCAATTGGCCTGGAGGCCTGTCACTTTTCCAGAGTTGGAGTGTGTGTGTGTGTGTGTGTGTGTGTGTGTGTGTGTGTGTGGAGACAGGTCTCACCATGGAGCCCCAGCTGGCCTGGAACTTGCTATGTAGAGCGGGCTGACCTAAACTCAGAGATCTGCCTGCTTCTGCCTACTAAGGGCTAGTATTAAAGGTGTGTGCCACCATGCCTGACCCAGGCTGAATTTTTTAAGGACCCCAACCTGGCATGGTCACTGCTCCCCTGACACACCTCTGGATTCCCATTTGCTAATCCTCTGTAGGTGCCACCAACTCCTGGGACTTCCCTCAAGGCCCATCCCGTGGCCGTGTTCTCCCAACACAGAGCTTGTCTTGTCATGTTCAGCATTCGTGTAGAAGGCCTTCTCTTCCACGACCTGGGAGCTGGGTTTTCCATGTTGTCACAGCACTGTGTAGCTGGCACACAGTGGGTATGCAGTGGGGTTGACTACAGACTTGACAAATGGGCCACAGAGTGTGGCATGACAGGTGTCTGCCACCGCTTCCCTCTTGACTCTGTTGCCATGTAAGCACAGGTACGTGAGTGCCCTACCAGGGCCCCGCTCTGGGAATGCTGGCCAGGTTCTGGCTGCCCTCCATAGTGATTGCCTGGGCCGCTGGGAGATGCTGTGGCAAGGAAGTGTGGGGAGATGGCATGAGTACGAAGACCAGTTTTACCACACAGGAGCAATGTGTAGTGTGGGAACCCTCCTGGCATTCCCCTTTCTGTACTCCCCGATGAGCCCTGGCCAGCAGGAAGAGGGTGAAGGGCATCTTGGGGGAGAGTTGCCCGTGGAGTCTGGGCCTGTGGTCCAGGGCAACACACAGGGGACAGGTGTCTCTTTAGCCTAGCATGTCTGTAACCATCTCAAACAGGCAGGAACACCCTGGCCTGGGCCGCTGGGAGATGCCGAGAGAGGTTCATGCTTCCCTCCAGGTGAAGTGCTCAGGGCCTGGGTGCTGGGCTTCTTTCTCCCACCTCTCTTCACTACCCTCATCCCCCATGTCCTCCTCATCCTCCTCATCTCCTTCCCCTTCTCTTTCCCCCTTCCCTTCATCCTCACCCCTCCATCTCTTCCCTGATCCCCCATCTTAATACTTCTCATCCCGGCCAGAAGTGGCACAGGATGCGGGGCAGCTGTGACTTGAGCATGGTCTGTTCTCCACTGAGTTTGTGTTGAGACTTGGTCCCCAGGTCGTGTGGACAGACGCGGGACCTTTAACAGGGCTTGATGATAGTCCCCCAAAAACTGAGAGTTCTCACTGCTGTCGAGTGGGGTTGGTTATTACAAGGAGTGGTATGCCGTGTACCTGGTGCTAAGTGTCTTGCTTTATAACTTCCCCAGTCTTGGATATTTGTTATAGCAACAGAAGACAGACGGAGGTGAGGCAGAGCGGTCAGAGGGCATCCGGGGCTGACTTCAGCTGAGCCTTTCCCGGGCCACACCTGCCTTTCATCCTTTTTTTATCCTTCCCCCTTCCATGCCCACTCACCTGTCCCCAGCATCTACAGTGTTCACTGCTAGACACCTGGAAGACAAGAGCTACTAAGGGCCTAGAGGGAGCATCTCCATGCCAGCCGGCCTCAGGTGGGACTGGTGCCCATACCCCAAGCTGGGGGATAGCGCAGGAAAGTGGTTGGGCGTTGGGTCTCGGGCATCAGTGTGCCGTTCTCACCCCAGGACTCTGTTAGACCGCTGAGAGGCACACAGCCCATAATGGCAACCTCGAGGGCACCAGTGTCTCACTGACAAGGGAGCAGAGGCTAGAGGGACAAGATCCGGGAGCCTGCTACCAGGGCAGCCATATCCAAAACCAAGGAAGGGAGTGGGCCCGGGGTCAGAGTCCCCCAGACAAGCTGGCTTTTATTCTTGGCTGTAGCTGAGAAAGGGGCTTGTCTCCCACTGTCTATCCACTAGAGGGGCTAAGAAGCAGGAACCACAGGAGCTCAGCCACCAGCTCCCCTGTCCTGGGGCTTCCGCTTGGCTCCAGAATTCTGTTTTCCATCATACTAATTACATTTATTCATAAACTGCTGAAACTGGCTTCTGGGGCCCCAATTTCCCAAGGCCCCGGGCTGTCACAGCAGAGGCTCCTCTGTGTCGGCTTGCCAAGGGTCCCTCATGGTTTTGGGTCAGGATCAGACATTTGCATAGCCAAGGGGCCTCGGAGTTTGGAAATGAAAACAAAGGATGCCCCGGCTTAGTGGCTTCTGCAGCCACAGCTGAGGGTGCCTGGAAATGCCGGCTGGATGAGAGAGGGCCACCCCCACCCACTGTCACCCAGCCTCATCCAATTCCAGCTTGCGCTTTTGATCATCTTTCCAATTTTTTTTTTCTAAATTTTGGTTTTATAAGTTGTGGAGCAGTGATGGAACCCAGGGCCTTGTGCATGCTAGACAAGCACCTCACCACAGTTTTGCCATGAGCAGAGAGTGACTTTTTTAAACTTGATCTGTGGTGCTGGAGGTGGAGCCCAGGGCCCTGTGCATGCTTCACAAGCTCTCTAGCCCTGCACTTCACACACACACACACACACACACACACACATACACACACACACACACCGCCTTTGTGACTTTGATGGCTGAGTCTTGGGGCCTGCAGCCACTCTCCAGGGGTCCCTCTGTGGAGGCTAGTGTCCACCTTACTTCCTTCTCTCCAAGTTATCCTCAGATGTTTGTAGCTGTCCCATGCCATGGATGACCTTGAATGCTCTATCTTTTGCTCTCACAGCAGAGAGGGCCCAGGCCTGTGCAAGCAGACCTCTCATATGACTTCCTGGGCTTCCTGCGTTCCTTCTGGCTTGTTTCTGATCCTGTTCCCAAGGTCCACTGATGGTTCATTGACCACTCCATGGGCATGACCTCCCCTCAGCCACATAGAAACGCCCCAGCTGGCAGCTCTAGCTTCCTGTTGAATGGAACTTGTGAGAATCTACTCAGGGAAACATAAACACCTACTGCCTCTTGACAGGGCCCCAAGACAATGCAAAGACAGGTCCCAGTGAAGTTCATCCTGGGGAGCCAGTGTGTTTATTGGGCTTAGCACAGCACAGGGGCATGGGTGAGGGGAGGGGCCACGTACAGGAGTGTGAGGAACCCCTAAAAGAGCTTCACTGCCAAGTCCCTCCCTAGGGTGAATGGTGACATCCCCACAGCCACACAGCTGGAGTTTTTCTCTTAGCCTTCCCCAACCTCTGTACTCTCCTGCCTCACGATCTGCAAGGCCAATTAGACAGTCCTGCAGTCAGGGCAGAACTGCATACAAATGACTAGGAGAAGCATCTGGAACCACAGATGAGGGGCCAGTGACCCACCACCCCACACCTGCCTTCTCAAGTGGTCAACAGGACTGACCTTAGGGGCCTCTTGCAAGAGGTCCTAGCTGCTTGGATGACTGTGGCAGCTGTCCTGTCAACACTGAACTAACTCTCTCTCTCTCTCTCTCTCTCTCTCTCTCTCTCTCTCTCTCTCTCTCTCTCTCTCTCAATCTCTCTCTCTCTCTTTCCTTTTCTATGAAGTCTCTACTTATAGAAAAGTCTCTGCCAAGAGAAGGTCCCCTGCTCCACCATTCCCCATTTCTGCCTGTGGTAAGGGACCCACACCCCCCCCCACACACACACACACACTGATACCTTTCATTCAAGTTCAGGCCTCAGGTTCGTGCTGGTGATGTGTTTCAAGGTTTAGTTCCTGTCAAGGGAGAAAGCAAACAGGAAATAGAAATTCTGGAACTGTCACTGAAAAACAGCTGTCAGCATCTGCTAAAACGGAGCATCCCATGTCTGATGCCCCAGCAACCCCACCAAGCGGATATCACCTAGACCGAAATGTGTAAGCACACTTGCTACACAGACCAGGATAGATCTGAAGCGGGGCAGAGCTTGGGCCTGTTGTTGACTTGGAGCAACTGTGCCACAGTCCCACAATGGGCCCCAGGCCTGGAGAGCAAACAGGGCTGCTACGCTCAAGGGCGTGGATGGGTGACTCTGAGGAGGTGATGTCAAGTAACAGGGCTGCGTTAAAAACAGGTCCCATTTATGTATAAAACTCCGAAACAAGGAAAACCCTGGTGAACGGGGAGCAGGGAGCCGAGGACTGCAGCAGCGCCCCCTAGGAGGCCAGAAACCCCTGGGTCTCAGTCTCAGAGGAAGGCTTGTAAAACTTGCTCTCTAGACACCTGGGATGCCTGGCCGCATTAGATTTAGTGCGCATTTCAACAAATAAGCACAAAGCAGGACCACCTCACTCCTCGAGCAGAAAAGCTGCAGCAACCTTGAAACTCCCAGATCAACAGGTGTCCTCTGGAATTATGAGCCGACACGGCAAAATGGCCACTTGACCACTTTCTGAACTCATCTACTGACTAACGGTGGAACGTGTAAAGTTAAACGCAGTCAAGGGAAGCACTGCCCCTGCTGTCTGTTAAGGCCAGGGCCTGACCATTGAGTCTATTAGAAGCAATTATAAAAGGGACAGCATTTCTTAATGTCTCTCATTTGACAAGACGCTTTTTAAATATGGGGCATTAGTTAATAAAAAGTCCCCAGAAGCCCAATGTAATATATTACCTAATTCCTTACAGCTCATAGCCACTGAAATAGGTAAAAGGGGGGATGTAAAATTAATATATAGTTATTATTAAAATTGCCTTATAAATTAGTTAAGGCCCATGGAGGGACAAAATAGCCATCATTATTCTAGGAGTGTCTCAAGGGCTTTTGCTGTGCCCCGTGTGTTTGCAGAGTAGGACTGGCCCCTGTGCAGGGTGGGCTGGGCACTGTGGTCTAGGGTTGAAATACTTGTTCCCACTATGGAAGCAGCAGCCAGGCACTTCATAACAGGAGCCCTTCCTTGGTACTGAGGTTTCTAGGGAAGCGAGCACTCTGAGGTATCACCCAGCAGGTTCTGTGTTGGAGACAAGCAATGGCAGAAAACACAACCCCATCCATAAGGGTTGGGCATGGCTGGAATGCGACGTGTGAGCATTTGTGTAGCTCTTAGGGTCTTGAGGACACACTGGCTTAGCCTGGTAAGGTAGAGATAATGTCCTGAAAGTATGCCCCAAGTCAAGGGTAGGGTAGGAAGGAAAGCCTGTAATTTTAAGCCAGCATGCCTACAGGTTGCTCTAGCTGGAACAGCTGAGACCATCTCTTAAAACAACAACAACTCTTCAGGCATGACTTGGGTCATGTCCTGGCCACTGTCTCCAGGCTGTATGTGGTGGGTGCCCAGGACGCTGGACCTTCCGACCTTTGCCATGCAGCCATGCATTTAATTGGGAGATTTAGAGACCGTGGCTGGAAATCCCTTCAGATCCAGGCTGTTTGCTGAATCTGTTTTCTTTCTTTCTTTCTTTCTTTCTTTCTTTCTTTCTTTCTTTCTTTTTTTTTTTTTTTTGCCCATCTTTGTAAGACGAATCTTTTTTTTTTTAATTTATTAATTTATTATGTATACGATGTTCTGCCTGCATGTATCCCTGCAGGCCAGAAGAGGGCACCAGGTCTCATTACAGATGGTTGTGAGCCGCCATGTGGTTGCTGGGAATTGAACTCAAGACCTCTGGAAGAGCAGCCAGTGCTCTTAACCTCTGAGCCATCTCTCCAGCCCTGAATCTCAGTTTTCTGTCCCAAAGGATTTGACCACATGATACTCCGTACATTCGAGGTGACTTCTCTGAGCCTGTTGGATCCATCCTGGTAGCAGGCTGGAGTCCACTGAGTGACCTGGTCCTCCTGGGTGGAAAGGCTTCCTGTTGCTCCCAGGCTAGGTAGATGGTTAGCTGGAGTTTGCCCACTGGCAGCACTAGAGGCACTTTGGGCTGTTTTAAAAGCTACAGGTTAGCCCCACCCTGGCCCTGGGCCCCTGCCCTGCAATGGAAGCCCCAGCTGCCACACTTGGGACGGGAGTTGTGTTGTCTTACATGGGTGGCCCACAGAGTGCAGTGCACATGGGATGGGGGGTGGGCTCAGAGGAAGCCAATGAGGTTGTTCCCACCCAGGCTTCCTTCCCTGCTCACTGGGCAGGGATCATGGACCCCTCTGTGCAGAAGGTTTTGAGAGCTCAAATTCTAGAGACAGGCTTTGGAGGCAGAACTGAGCAGACAGACATTCTTGTGGTATGAATTCTCTGAACCACACCAAGAACCTTGCCCTCAGTCTTTCTGTACTTTCTGACCTAGTGGGCGGGACTCGGGCTCTGTGTGGGTAGGGAGATTGGCACACAGTCTTCTGAGAGCACAGCCTGCCCTGGTACAGCTGCTTCTTGGCCCCTGCCCTTAACAGGCTTCCATGGTTCCTTGGCTGATGGCCACTTTGAATGTACTCACCGGGAAGCTGAAGAGCAATGTCATCCCTAGAGACAGGGCAGCTGTCTTTGGGCAGAACTGCTACCAAGTGTGTGTGGTAGTCTCAGAGGAGAGTCTCTGAGGGTGCTGCTCTCCTGGGACGGACAAAGCAGGCTCAAGATGGAGACCATGAAGGGGCATTGACAACATGCATGCCACAAAGTTCCCTTCTGAAGAAAGTCCCTGTGTGGTTACTGGGAGGTTGGGCCTGGGAACCTCAGCAGCATTGAGTCTGTGGATGGTCTCAGCCTGTCTCTGGGTTTGGAGTCAAGGCCAGAAGAAGGCCTGGGTTGTATAACTTGTAGTTTGTCCATAGCAGTGGTCTAGAAAGCAGATGGTCCTCACAGACAGCCTCAAGGTATTTCAAGTGCTCTCGGTTGGCGGCTGCTGGTGGGCAAGCTCGACCCCTGGTGGCCGCCTCACAAAGTCATCCCGGGTCTGGGACACTTGGGTGGTGTGGGTTGTACCTCAGGGAGGGACTCATGGCTGGTAAGAGGAGGAAGGCGGGATGCTGGGAGTCCACTGCTCTTTGATGGGCAGGCAGCTTGCTCACTCTCACAGTGTTCAACGATGAAAATGGCTTCACTCTGATAGAAAGATAGAACCTCTGCCTGCTCTGTCGGCACAGAACATTGTAAACTCAATTCCGATAAAAGCCTGTCATGCCGAAGCTCCCCCACACCTGAGCCCACAGGCTGAGGGTCTCTCCGGGTCCCAGATGAACAGTCTACTGTGCAGAAGGATCACGCTGGGCGGGCTTGTCCCTCCTTTAGGGACCTGGGGCACTCTAAAGGGATCCGTGTAATCGGCCTGTCCAGTTCTTCCCCAGACAGCGGGGTCCTTCCCAGTGGGACTGACAGGACAGCGGTCTGCCTGCTTTTACTATTTCATGAGGGAGTCCAACAGATCGTTGCTTTGGGATGAATTCCTGCAATGGAATTTCTGGGAATATTTTGAAGCACAAAGACCAACTGCCTTTCAGGAAAGTTGCCCATCTCATGGTGGCAAGGTTTGGTGCACGGCTGGGGGCGCTCACCTGGGTTTCCAGCTAATCTAGTGGGAGGTGAGCAGCAGCCGCTCTGTAAGACACGAGCCGGGAGGGCTTGAGGATCCGAGCCAGGGCCTTGGGGGAGCCAGGGGGGCCTTCTCCAGGCCACCATCTCCACCGCTGTGCTAGCCGCTCGAGGCGTGGCCGTGTGCCCAGGGGACCTCGAGAGCAAGAGTGCTGTCCCTGTGCCGAATCTTCTTCGCCTGACTAGGAGAAATGTCTCACTTTGCAGATGTTTCCTGGACGGCTGGGGAAGTTCATCTTCGCCCTCAGCATTTATTTCCTGACCCCGTCTGCCCGCTGTCCTGTTTGTGAAGGGGATGTGTGGGGTTGACAGACAGATCTGTAAAAATGCCGTGTAGTGGGGTGGGCGCTTCATGTTTTTCCTATATTTTGAAAATACTTTTCACAGTGTGATATCGAGACATTTTAGGTGTCAACTTTCAGACTGATCCTCTCCTGTGTAGTTCACACCTCTGCTTAATCACGTTTCACCATTGCTGTTTGCACACCGCAGTACAACGGTGTGTGTGTGTGTGTGTGTGTGTTTTCCAGTCTTGACAGTTTTATGTAAAGATTTAAATTGATTTATTATTTATATATGAAATTGTAGTCCACAGGGGTTTGCTGCTGTTGTTTGAGACAGGGTCTTGCTGTGTAGCATAGGCTGGTCTTTTTTCATTCTAAGTTTTAGATTTATTAATTTTATGTGTATGAGTGTTTTTGAGTATTTTGCCCGCGTGTATGTGTGTGCCTCCCTTGTTCCTGGTGCCTGTGGAGGTCAGAAGAGGGGTGCAGAGCCCTGGAGCTGGAGTTACAGATGGTTGTGAGCTGCCGTGTGGGTGCTGGGAACTGAAGAGCAACAAGTGATTGGAATCTCCGAGCCATCTCTCCAGCCCCTGCCTTGAGATTCCTACTCACCCTTCCTCAGCGCCCCGAGCGCTGGGATGACAGGTGTGCACTACCATGCCCAGCGGTTTCACATTTTAATATTAAGCTTTTCATCTAAAACTTCACTTGGTAAGTTCCAGAGCTGGGGGTGTGGCTCGTGGAGTAACGTATTCACTGTGCAAGTGTGAGGACCTGAGTTGGCTCCCCAGAACCCACATCCAAGAACTGGTTGTATGGTCCCACTGTAGCCGCAGCACTGGGACAGTGAGGCCGACGTGGTGGGTCCCTGGCTCACTATCCAGCCAGCCTAGCCCACTTGGTGAGCACCAGGCCTGTGAGTGACCCTGTCTCAAAACCAGGGGAGGGGACTGGAGAGACGGCTCCACGGTTAAAAGTGGGTGCTACTCTTGCAGAGCTCCAGACTGGGTTCCCAGTACCCATCGCTGACAGCTCACAGCCACCTGTGATCCCAGCCTGCTTAGGCACCTGCCTGTGTCACACATGAGACATACACACCCACAGACACTGAATAAGGACAGCTTCTGAGGAAGGACCCTTGAGGTTGACCTCTGGCCTCCACAGGAGTGTGTAAGCAAGGATGTGGCTTTTGTGCCCTAAGAAAATGACCACCCGGCCCATTGTCTTCTGGATGCTGTCTCTGCCCTTTTGGTTTAAAACTTCACCTATTTAAATGTGTGTCGATTAGTCAGCACAGAACAGCTGTTGCTGCAGTAACAGCAGTTCTGAGTGGCTTAGCACAGCACAGCCTCGCGTTTTGCTTATGTTGCAGCCTGTAGCTGACACACCGCTGTTGCCAGCAGTGACTCCAGGCTGCTTCTGTCTCCTCCCTCTGCCTGCTCTGAGCAGCAGGATGGAGAGGTGCGTGGAGTACATACCTGAGCTCATAAAAGCCACGTGTGCTGGAATGTCTCTTCATGTTCCTATTGGGAGGAAACAGTCACATGATCTCCACTTAACAGCTGGGAGACTCGGAAGTGAGCCCAGAAAGGGAAAAAAGAATTAGGTGGCCAAATCTCCACCTAGGCCCATCACTGGACAGATAGAACTTAAGGTATAGAGGGATGTGTACGTGTGTGTGTGTGTGTGTGTGTGTATAAAGGTTCTGCTTTGGTTATTATGCTGTTGAGGCCAGCTCTTACTGCCCTCTGACCCTGTCATCTTGTGCTTTCTGAGGACCTATTGTGTGCGTATCCTTGGGCCCAGTACAGGTGGCGTGAGCCTGCCTTTAGGAACCAATACAGAGAGGCCAGTGCTGTGGTCATCCGCATGCTGGGCTGGGGCTCCATGGAGTGGGGCTGCGCTCAACCATGCAGGGCTTCTGGTGGTGACAGGAGGAAAGGCTATCTGAGAGGGGAGAGGCCATGTGAGGAGACCCAGGGAAGTTCCTGTAGAGGGTAGTCAGGTCCAGTGTATGGAGGGATGCAGTGCAGGTGATCTTGGCGCCTGCCTCAGCTCCCAAAGACCCCTGGGCCAAGCAGCTAGTGCTGAGAAGCCACTGAGAGCCTCCACCATCACCTCCTGGGTAGGGTGGGCCAGGAAGGGAGACAGTTAAAACTGGAAGATTACCACAATGGGGCGCTGGAAGTTTGGATTTGGGTTGGCTGCTGAGTATGTCTTGAAGGGAGAGCTCAGGGCATGCTGGACAGATGTGTGGATGTGGATGTTTCCCCCCCTGACTAAGCACAGCAGAAGGGGAAACAGGGTTTCCACAGGTGTAACTTCCCACCTTCCAGGCCCCACTCTGTGCTTTATGAACCTTCTCAATGTTGATGTCTTGTGTGGCTCATTCTAGTGAGGGCTTACAGGACTCCGTAGCAAATTCCAAGGACATCCTGCCTCATGGCTCAAGAGAGGGAGGGCCCAGACCTTCATTACATATAATTGCTGCTTCTGCCATAGAGTGGCTCTGTAGGAGGCCAGGAGAGTCCTATCTACCAATGTGATTTCAGTCCCTGTCTGTGAGGATGGAGTACCCTTGAGTGCCCCCAACCACTCTACAGGCCACTGAGATGGGCATTTTATCATGAAAGAAATCCTTCCAATGTCTACTGGCTTTGGTGAACAGTGTTATTAACATAAAGAAAGAATGTTTAACTTTGCATCGATAGGCAAAGAATAATTAAAATGTAATTAAAAGCATGGAATCTTCTAATTATTGGCTTTGTATAATGTGTGTTTAAAAACAAGACATCTGCAAATGCTTTCTTTTGAATACATCCAGAAACAAGAGAAGGTAGCATTTTAATTAAAAATGGATTATTTCAAAAACAGTTTAATCATCCTGTCATCAAAGGATGTAGGCCTTATTAATTAGCTATTGATATGCAGGCCTAAGTTACCAGAAATTTAAATTCTTGGGGGTTGTCTCTGGCACCCCTCTCTTGGAAGAATTTTTTCAGCTCCACTCTGTGTCTTTAGGACATCAACAGGAGAAAGATCTGGGTCATGTGGTTCCGATTCTCCTTCCTATCCTTTATGGACCCAAGTGGACATCCCAGGACAGGGAAGCTGGAGAGCACCACGTGGCTCTCCTACCACCCCCACCTCCCTCCTCTGTGATCCGGTGTGAGTTGGGGCCAAGGTCCTGCCTGGTAGGTGGCCACTGTCCTAACCATGTCCCTCCCATCTGAACCATGTCTGAGGCCCCTCTAACAGGTGCCGAATGTGCTGGAAGACACTGGCCACCAGGCAAGTCCTGGGCCCCTTCCGTACCGTGGCAGTAACATCTCCTCTTTTTCAGGGCAGTGTGAGCACGGCCTCATCCATCATCCTAAGTGGATAAAGACTTACAGAGTGATAAATGGCATTTGAGTTGCTCCCTTGGCCTGCTGTGGCTAAACTAACGCTCAGAAGCCACTCAGAGCCACGAGCAGGAATGAGACAGGAAGGATCAGAAGAACAGCTCTTGCCTGTCTACACTCAGCACACTGCTACCACACAACCCCACACAGCACTCACCAATGACCCACTAGGGCCTGGCCCTGCCAGACAGCACCTCAGCCTCCCTCCTCTGAGGTTCTGGCTCTGTCTTGGGCTCTGTAGTTCATGGCTGCTTCAAGAAATTTCTCAAGTAGGAAACAGACACTTTTATAGGTCTCTAGAAGCTGGCCTTCTTGGCTATGAGCTTATTGTTTCCTGAATGTGGCAGAGGACTTGGCCTGCTCCTTCCAGGTCCCTCCAAGCTGGCATGGCCTCTTGATTACCCACTGACCACCAGGCTGCCACTAGCTCCTGAGTGACTAGATCCTTTGTATTTAGTCCTGTAGCTAATAGCATCTCCAGTGACTTGTGTCTCTGCCTGCCTGCAAGTTAACAGTGGTTGCTTCCCCCCTGGTCCCTTCAGTACCTTCACATCTGCAAAGACTTGTGGACATGGAACCCCAAAAGTAGAGCAAGGTATGTAGGGGCTGCAGAGGGCCACCCAAGACCTAGAGCTTGGGTGACTTGTGCATACCATGCCTCAGAAAGGCATTCATCCAAAGCAGCGTTTCCTCAGAGTCATTTCTGATATAGCTCAGGTGTTTGCATTTATAAAATATTTTAGAGAATTAGGCTGAGGAGTTGAATATCTAGAAATAAAGTATCACTGGAGTCTTTTAAAATGAAACAAACACCTTGGAGGGCTTCACAAGGCAAAAAAATTTCCTCCCTAAGATGGTGATTTGGATCTGCTGCCCCTCCCGCCTGGGCTGAAACCTGAGGTTCCTGTTTCCTGTGGGCCCAGGATTTAGGGAACACCTGTCTGCTGGAGGGTCTCGGGTTTCATTCCTGAAGAGAGAACATGGAGTGGGGGAGCCTTGAAGGATCCCCTCTACCCAGTGGAGTGAACAGCCGCTGGGCATTAGTGGTGCCTTTAGACCCACAGCCTGATAATCTGATGATTGATGCTTCGACCAGGCTGTGTCTAGTGACCCAGGCTCATGATGCTGAATAAAGCAGATGTGGCTGTGCCAGGCGTGACTGCTGCCAGCACTCTGGGCTGTGGGAGACGCCTACGCCAAGCCTTGTTAGCAGAGCAGGCCATCCTCATAAGGATTTGGCACCTGCTTACACAATGCCCTCAGCTGCCAGATTTGCTTGGAAATGACTTCGCTCCCTGACATCTCTCAGCACCCCAGGTCCAAAGATCAAGAGGCCTGTTTGGCCTTTGTCCACAGGGTCCTCTCTGGCCTGCTGTCCCCTGCCAGCTGAGCCAGGCAAAGAAGTAGCATCAGACACAGCGGTGAACTTGGAGTCTGTTGGAGTTCATCCCACAGCTGCCAAATGGAAACTTGAGAGCGCTGGGAAAGGGGTCCAGACCCAGAAACCCTCTCATCAGAACCAAACCCAGGCTTTTCTTCCAAGAAGCCTCAGAGCAGAATGGCCCAGCCTTGGCCATTCGCAAGACACTTTGACCATTTTAGCCAACTTCATATCCCACATCTGGTATTTTCTACTTCCTACTTTCTCTAAATGGAGTCTTCTCCCTGTAAGTATGCTCTTTAAAGGTTTGTTTTTATGTGTGTGTATGTAAGTGTCTGCATGGGTTTGTGCACCACATGCAGGAAGGTGCTCTTGAAGGCCAGGAGAGGGTGTCAGATCTCCTGGAACTAGAATTACAGGCAGTTGTGAGCCATCTGATAGTAATGTTAGGAACTGGACAGGCCCTCCACAAGGCCAGGAAGTGCTCTTAACCACTGAGCCATCTCTCCAGCCCCTTTTAAAGATTTAAAAAACTTTTTGTTGTTTGTTTTTGTTTTTCGAGATAGGGTCTCTCTGTATATATAGCCTTGGCCATTCTGGAACTCACTTTGTAGACCAGGCTGGCCTTGAACTCAGAGATCCTCCTGCCTCTGCCTCCCAAGTGCTGGCATTAAAGGTATGTGCTACCACCACCTGGCTAAAAGAAAACTTCATCCCTGTCTTAAGTATAATTTTCCACTATGACAAGTAACAACTTAAAAGAGTAAATGTCCCTTGGGAAGAAAATGGCCTCTGAACTGTGTCAGGGCAGGAGACAGTCCCTTCACTTCAGAACAAACAAGTGGGACCCAGGTATGTAAAGAATTCATCTTTGAACAAGATGGTGATCCAGGTCAGTGTGTGAGGACAGTTAATGAGAGAAAACAAAAGGGAGCCATTACAGTTTGAATCTGAAATGCCCCCTATAGGCTGGTGTCTTTGAATACTGGTGCTGCCCTGGGGTACTTTAGGAGGCTTTAGGAGGTGGATCTGACTGGCGGAAGTGGGTCACTCCTGCCCGTTCGGTCTGCCTCCTGGTCTGCACGGTGTGAACAAGCCTCTGCCTCACACCCCTACCACCGCTCCATCTTCCCTTCCCTGCCACAACAAGCTGAAAGCTCCCTGGGATCATGAATCAGATTAGCCTGCCCCCCCCCCCCAGTTGTTTTTGTCAGGGGTTTTGGTCACAGCAACACCAAGGTAACTAACTCATTGGGCCCTGCCTCAGTCCGGTCAGTTCAAGGCTGGCTGATAAAGTAGACGGGGAAACAGAAAGACACCCCCCCCCCCCCGCCCCAACACACACACACAAAGGGATAGTTGATATAGTCACGGGGATAGGAAAGAACAATCTTAAATATGATGCCAAGGGAAGAAGCCATAAAGAAAAAAAGTCAACACCAGACCAATAAAAATGTAAATGATCTGTCCAGAAATGCCATAAAGAAGATTAAAGAGTAGAGGAGAGAATGTTCCATGGATGAGAGACCAAACCACTGCCTAGAACCCTCCATATATAAATCCCGTAAGGATCAATAAGAAGAAGATGAACATCCACATTTTTCAAAAAGGAAGAAACCATTCAGAAAGGAAGAAATATGGGGCTAAGCATGTTCAGACTCACCAGTTTATTCGTAAAGTACCTGTGTTTTGTCTGCCAGATGCCTAGTGCAGTGGGCAGATAAGCCCCAAGGTGTGCTGCTCAGGACCTTGAGAGTCTTCTGTGAGAACATTCCCCAAGACTAAACACCATGCGTATGTTCGGTAATTCCACTGCTAGGAAGGAGTCCATGCCAGGAGTGGCCATCATAACCCAGGTGGAAGTAACCTAGATATCTGACAGCCTGAGGCTGGCTACATGAATTGTAGGCTGTGTACTGCCAGCTATACTTACTCAAAGTTAGTTCTTCAATCACTCTGAAAAAATCTAGCACAAACCTCCCGTGTGCCAAGCACTTAATACGGGCTCCAGAACAGACTGCAGGGACAAAACATAAATCCCAGCCTGTGGCAGAGGAGGGAGGGAGGACAGACGGACAGATAGTGCATGAAAGGGTAGGATGGATAAATGGGTCGGTAGATAGATGAGAGAAAGTGGGAGATGGGATGGAAGGATAGATAAGTAGTAAGTAGACAGATGACAGATGGATGGACAGACAAATGGCAAGTGGGTATATGTATATTCGTGAATATTAAATAGCAGGAACAAAATACCCTTTATCCATACACTCAGAAGTGGCCTTCCTGGGGTGAGTTATTAGAAAAGGTGCCCAGAGAAGGTAAGAAGCCACACTGGATTTCTGAGTGAGATGGACGCCATGCAGAGAGAATGGGGCTAACCTAGTGGTCCAGAGGCAGGAGGTCGCCTGGCGATAGCAGGAACAAGGAGGAAAGCTGAGATGAGTGGAGCTAGGGCAGTGACAAGGGCTGTGGATGCTGGGTGTAAGCGGGAGTCCTGTGATAGCCTAGGCTACTCAAGGGGACGGCAGAAGGGCCAGCCAGACTGCTGTTGCCAGTGAACAGGCAAGAGAAGACGGTTCCTGCACCAGGGAGAGGGCAGTGGCAGAGAAATGGTCAATCCTAGACACAGCATTCAGAATGGAAACAGCATAGACATGTGTCTCTGACAAGGAGCAGTTTTGCTTTAGAAATACTTAGATGCTCAGCTGGGACGGGGTGGCTGTTTACCTGCAGACCTGTCTGGGCACAGCTTGGCTCCCTCCACAGGTGTGAAGTGGAAGAAGTCATCAGACAGACTCCGTGCCTGTGGCTACCTGGAACACCTTTTGGGTTTTCTCTATTAAAATTGAGCCCACATAGGATCCTGTGACACAGAGCTTCTGCTCCCAGATGTCAGCTTGACAGAGAGACCAGACAGCTCCCGCAGCAGCGGCATTCATAATGGCTGTGGTCTGGGAGCAGCCTGAAGGCCCACTGCTAGAACGAGAAGATGCACTGGGTTGTACTCAGCCAGTGGGACGTGACCACGATGGTCGCTTTTTAAAGTTGAATTTATTTTTATCTTAGGTGTTTGAGTGTTTTGCCTGCATGTATGTATGTGTACCACATGTGTGCCTGGTGACCATAGAGGCTGGAAGAGCCTTTGGTACTGGAATTATGGTGGTTGGTTGTGAGCCACCATGTGGGTGCTAGGGACTAAAACCCAGATCCTCTGCAAGGGCAGTCGGTGCTCTTAACCACTGAGTCATCGATCTCTCTGGCCACAGTGGTTAATTTTTTCAGCATGAGTGCAAGTGTGCATGGAAGCATGCGTGCGTGCATGCGTGCATGTGGTGTAATGGCAGGTACGCTTATGTGTAAATGGGGCTATACATGTGCAGTGAATGGCACAGGTGTGTAGGTCAAAGGCCAGCCTTGGCTGTCAGTCCTTGCTGCATTGATACTGTATCTCTCTGTTGCTTTTGGATGTATACACTAGGCTATCTGGCCCCTGGGCTTCCTGGGGTTCCACCTCCACATCCTGTCTCCCTGTAGGAGAACTGGGATTATGGACACATGTTTTTATGTGGGTGCTGGGGAGTCTAACTCAGGTTTTCACATTTGCATGGCAAAGAATTTTACCTGCTGAGCCATCTCTCCAGTCCTCTGGTGGTTAATCTTGACTGCCAACTCGACTGGATTAAGAAAGATGCAGAGCCGGGCGGTGGTGGCGCACACCTTTAATCCCAGCACCCGGGAGGCAGAGCCAGGCGGATCTCTGTGAGTTCGAGGCTAGCCTCGGCTACAGAGTGAGTTCCAGGAAAGGTGCAAAGCTACACAGAGAAACCCTGTCTCGAAAAAAACCGAGAGAGAGAGAGGAGAGAGAGAAGAGGAGAGAGAAAGAGAGAGAGAGACAGACAGACAGACAGACAGAGACAGAGAGAAAGACAGAGAGAGAGAGAGAGACAGAGAGAGAGAGATGCAGGTTAGTGAAGCCCACCTCTGTCTGTGATGTCGTTTCTAGAAACAGTTGGATCATGGGGGCTCCAACCTAACCAGTGGTTCAGTCCCTTGATGGTGTCATAATGTGAGCTGTTACTGCGAGGTGGTGAGAAATGGAGGTGGGCCTCCTTGGAGGAAGTCCTCATCGGGGCTGGGTCACTAGGGGTGTCTCCTTGCGACAGTGTCTTGCCCTGGCCTCTTCCTCTTTCCTCTCCATAACGAAAAGGCTCCTGAGCCCTCTCCCCCGCCCCTGCCATGATGTTCTGCCCAAGTCATGGGACCAAGCAACCAAAGTAAGCCCTTCAGCCCTGCAGTGCTTCTGTCCCGTGGTTCGGTTCCAGCGATACCACAGCAACTAATACAATGAACCAGTGACTAGGACGAACGGGCAAGGGCACCTGCCACCCACACAGACCTCGCGCACAGGGCGCTGGGTAGCAGGAGGTGCCAGACACTAGAGAGAACGTGCTTGCCTGATCCTACTCACAGCAAGCTCAAAACCGGCAAGCCCAGTTAGAAGTCAGGCCACGCGTGGGGGAGGCGCAGGCTGAGGAAAGGGGCACAGGCTGTTGATGTGGTGCCAGTTCATTATGCTGCGCCTTTGGATCTGGATCCTGCCTGCATGGATGTCATGTTTCAGTAAAACGGTTGACAGCTAATTATATTTTTAAATCTGTGTTTATGAATTTTAAAAATGCCTAGAAGGTGTTCAAAATATTTAATAGAGGTTATCACTGGGTGATATTATGGGGTGATTGTGTAAGTGAGTGTGTGTGTGTGTGTGTGTGTGTGTGTGTGTGTGTGTGTTTGACAGTCTCACTATGAAGCTTTGTCCAGCCTAAGTTCTCTGTGTAGCCAGGCTGGCCTCAAACTCATGGAGATCCTCCTGCCTCATCCTCCTAAGCTGGGACTAAAGGCATGCACTGCCATGCCCAACAATGTGTATAATTTTTAACAAGGTTTATTTTTGGTTTATGTGTCTGGGACTTTTGGCTGCATGTATGTTAGTGGACCTGCAGGTCAGAAGAGGACTTCAAATCCCCCGGAACTGGAGTTACAGATGTGAGCTGACACGTGGGTGCTGGGGACTGAACCCAGGTCCTCTGGAAGAGCAGCAAGTGCTCCTAACCATTGAGCCATCTCTCCAGCCCCCACTGCACACAACTTGTTAAGAATGTCTTAAGAATTTCTGTATGTGTGTATGTGTGTATGTGTGTATGACAGAGAGAGAGAGAGAAGTCTGAAGCCAGGGCTTTGACAATTAAAGCAACATGTTGAGCTCTGGTTTGGTTTGGTTTGATTTTTTTTTTTCTTCCAATAACTGATATGGACAAAGTCAGAAACTCAGCTTAATCAAGCATGTCAAGAATAAAGGGGACGATTTGTTAATTGAATGTCATGTTACGTCCTCAGTTATGCTTAATAGAAGATAGGCAATTTAGAATTCCCAATTATCCAATTAAAATGCTAATTATCTTGTCCCTTGATAAGGCCTTTCCGCGTGAGGGGAGCTGCTGCTACCTTCTGTCTTCCACCGTGACCACTGCAGTCCCTGCTGCCGCCCTCGGCTCTAGTTAGTGGGGCCTGCCCTCCGGGGTGCCCCATCCCAGCATCCTTTCTCCCAGGACCAGCTGCTGCTTCCCACCAGCCACCTGGGGCCTCTTCACCCCAGACTGGGTGGACCATGTGTCCTCGTAGACCCCGTGCACAGCTGTAGAGGGTATCGTAGCGCCCCTGCCACCAGGATATATGCAACACCAAGCCCTTCCCTGCATGATCTCATCCAGTTGTCCCAGGAAGGTCTGTGAAAGGTGCCACCCAACCCACAAAGGCCGACAGGCCCCAGGCTTTGGAGGCATTCTGATCTGAAAGTCTGCACAGACAACAAGCCCCAACCCACCGGCCCCATCCTTCCGTGACAGATCTCGGATTGCAAGTGTCAGGCTGGTCTTCACTCACATCTGACTGGGTGTAGAGCCACCTAGGAGGCACACTTAGAGGTGTCTGTGAGAGCTTCTCCAGAGACAGTCATCTAAGGGAAGGAGACACATCCTGAATGTAGGCCACACTGCCCCATGGGCTGGAGGCCTGGGGAAAAAGAAAAGCCAGCTAAATGCCAACATTGGCCATATGTGAGCAAGCCATTTCACACCCCTGCTGCCATGCTTGCCCAACATGATGAACTGCACCCTCACATCTGAGGAAAAATAAGCCCGCCCTCCCTCCCTTTCTTCCTTCTTCCTTCCCTTTCTTCCTTCTTCCCTCTCTCTCCCCCTCCCTCCCTTCCTCCTTCACTTCCTTCCTTCCTCCAGCTGCTGCTTATCAGGTGTTTGGTCACAGTAACAAGAAAGGTAGCTAATGCATAGAGACACCCCATCAGGAGCAGAGAAGTTAGAACAAATGGCCCAGGATGCCCTTCCCATACCCTGAGGTAAGATTGGCAAGACCTTTGTGAAGTTGAGGTGGGAAGGCATTACCCTTACTAGGGTAGGGTTGATGGGAGGAGGGATTGTGAAGACTTGGGGAGTACCTAGAAGCAGAAGAGGCTGCTAAAGGCAGAGATGTCACCACAGTTATTACCGGTGGCCTTGTGGCTAATGATGCCATTTGGCACAGGCTGCCCTGGGCGGCTGTCAGACCCTCTGCTATGATGGGTTTCACTAATAATGCATTGCTGGTTTTAGTCTAAGACTTTACACCAGACCCTTCTTGGCAACATACTGTGTGAATTCCACTTGATCATTTAAAACACAGAGAGAGAGCCTGTTTGTCCCTAGCCAGAGAACTGGGTCTGTCCTCACTTGGGGTCTGGGGCAGAGGAGGCACAGGACAGTACCCCAGTTCACTTGTCCCAGTGTCTGTCCTGCGAAAGGCCCACAGAAAATACATGCCGAGAGATCTGGAACGTGTAGGCAGTGGCCACAGGAGGTAGTCTGTTTGCCGGGAGCCTTCTGCTGACCGTGGTCTCCTCGGAAGAAAGGAGTATACAGGCTTGCTTCCTCTCTCTGCTGCACATGGAAGAGGCTTCCCTTCCGCTGACATGCTGAATACCCAAGAGAGACAACTTCAGGAGGAATGATGTGTTTGGGCTGACGGGGAGTTCAGTCCATGATGGCAGCCGCGTGCGGTTGAGGTTGTTCTTCCGTTCTGAGCAGAAAGAAGGCCAGCACGAAGTCACCTTTTTCTTTTCCCCTTTTTATGTTGCTTGGGCCCCCACACCCTGGGATAGGCCCAGCCACATTTAGGGAGGACCTTTTTTCCCCACAGCAAATCCTCTCCGACACACACCAGCCCATTTCCTGAGTGATCCTGAATGCAGTTAAACTGATCGTCAAAACTGACCACCACACACATTGTGGCCCTAGTCTCCAAAGCTGCTGCTTCCACTTGGAGGAAACAGGAAACACTCCCGAGTCTCTTGAGATGCGTCTTAAGGCTCTTCTGGGATGGACCATGCCTCTCTTACTCTGAAAAGGGACTCCCCTTCACACATGGACAGAGATTAGTTAGGTACCCACATCCATACATAGTCTTTCTTATTTAGAGAATGTCATAGCCAGTATATAATATAAATGTGAATTAAAAGTAACTCAGACATAAAAAAGTTACTTAAGGCCGGGCAGTGGTGGTGCACGCCTTTAATTCCAGCACTCGGGAGGCAGAGCCAGGTGGATCTCTGTGAGTTCGAGGCCAGCCTGGTCTACAGAGTTAGTTCCAGGACAGGCACCAAAACTACACAGAGAAACCCTGTCTCGAAAAAAAACCAGAAAAAAAAAAAAAAGTTACTTAAAAAAAAAAGTAACTCGGGCTGGCGAGCTGGCCAAGGGCTTGCCACTCAAACCTGATGGCCTAAGTTTGATCCCTGAAATCCATTTAAAGGTGCAAAGAGAGAACCAACTCCAAAAAGTTGCCCTGACTCCCATATACACATGCCAGAGCACTCCCCCATCATATACACAATAATAAAAAATAAAACCTCAAAGATAAAGATGTTGCCATGCCTGATGACCTGAGTACCATTCCTGGGACCCACAGGAGAGAATGACTCCTGCAAGTTGTCCTCTGTACACACACACACACACACACACACACACACACACACACACACACAAAATAAGTGAATAAATATTTTTAAGATGTTAAGTAACTCGATGCTGAGACATTTATATACAACACCATTGTTTGACACACACACACACAAAAAAAAAAATCTTAAGATGCCTCACACTTCCCTCTCCTCCTTGTTTTCACATGGTCAGGACTCTGAGACTCCTGGGTCAGCCTTGCCTGAGGCCACCAAGAAGGGTCAGGAAGCCATTATGTGAGCACAAGTCCTGGAGCTGTGTAGTTAAACATTTGCCTACTCTGTGTATGTTGGCCTGAACAGGGACTGGTGTGGCTAGACTGTTACAGGACTGGTTGTGCATCTGTGCAGGTTACAAGGGCCAGGCATGGTTGTGCATCTCTTTAATTCCTGACTCACTCAGGAGATAGAGGCAATGCATCTCTGTGAGTTCAAGGCCAGCCTGATCTACATAGCAAGTTCCAGGCCAGTCAGAGTTACATAGTGAGTGTGTGTGTGTGTGTGTGTGTGTGTGTGTGTGTGTGTGTGTGTGTGTTTCCTCTAACCCGTAGGCTCCCCTTAGACCTCTGAACAGTGACCACAGATGGGCGTGTTTGGCACATGGTGCTTATTGTGTGTCAATCCACATAGTCGTAAGGATTAAGCAAGAAATTCACAGGAAGTGGAGTGCCACTATCCCGCTTTTCACTACGAGGAAATGAGGCCCATCAGACACACAGCTAACGAGCATCAGAGCAAGAGTTTGGTGTCTCGAGTCAGGACTGAGCAGAGCCCGGGCCCTGCTGCCCAGCTTCACAGCCCACATCCAGACCACTCACTCTCCTTGCCCTTCCGCTCCACCTTGTGGTCTGTACCGTGTCTGCTGCCTTCCCTTCCACGTGCCTACTCATGCCGTGAGGTCCATCGGGGCCCAGCCTGGGAAGAGATGTGCTCAGAGATACCTCCTTCAGCTGCCTCTGCTGACCTCCAAGGCCCCAGCCACAAGAGCTACCAGCTTGCGCTGCCGATAGCTTAGTTGACTTTTGTTAGCAGGGCAGGCCTTCTGCCGTTATCTCAAGCAATTACTGCATCTTCTAAGACTGCTTATCATCGTGCGTTAGATGATAAACCTTCATGGGCCAGAGCTGGGCCTTGTGGCCAGGAGTGCTCCCAAGGCCAGAGAGGCAGGCCCAGCAACGCTGTCCCTGGGGATGTGGGCTTGAGTGTTTGCTGGGTTTGCCCCATTATTCATCTCCAGGCACTGACAGATGGTCCTGCCCCACGCTGTCACTGCAGTGCCTCCGTCCACCTTGTTATTCACTGTGCAGATTGTCCCAGGCTACCTCAGGTTCTCATTTATGCCTGGATACCCGAGCCTGGCTTGGGAAAAATTTATGGCAAAAGTGTTGGAGGAATGGCCAAGTAGGGAAGAGCCTCAGCAGCCTAGGCAGTGGGGATGTGTGGAAGGCTGGGTGGCTGGAACACGGGCAGCTCCTTTGCCCTCAGAAAGTCCCTTGGTGGGCATCCCTAGTGCCTAGCCGTGTGCCTGACTTAGCCACTGTTCTTTTGTTATGAGGAAGCACCAGGACCACAGCAACTCTTATAAAACATTTAATTGAGGGCTTGCTTACAGTCTCAGAGGATTAGTCCGTTATCATCATGGAGGGAAGAAGCATGGCGGCATGGAGCAGTAGCTGAAAGCTACATCCTGATCTGTAGGAAGAGAGAGACTGGGCCTGACATGGGCTTTTAAAACCTCAAAGCCCACCCCCAATGACACACTTCCTCTAAGACCACACCTCCTAATCCTTCTCAAATAGTGTCACTCCCTGATGACTAAGCCTTCAAATATACGAGCCTATGGGAGCCATTCCCATTCCAACCACCGCAATGCCCAGTCTGGGTGCTTCCAGGTGAGTCGAGGGAGCAGGATTAGTGGGTGGGGCCCAGCACCATGCCTGTGCTGTGCACAAGTCACAGAATTACAAAAAGACGAGTTTTCCCAGAGCTGTCTTGCTATCTGTCATCTTCTATGGGGAAACTGGTCATTTCCAGTTCTTAATAGAATCTACCAATTCTCTTCCCATGCTGTCTTTTAAGGTATTAACTATACCCTATGTGTTTAAGTCTTGAGAATTGTTTTTAGAAATCCTTGGGTAGGGGAGGGTCTCAACCTGATGTTTATTGTGTCTGAAAATTTTGTATAGAGGGGGTATGATGGGTGTGTGAGTTCATAGTGGGGGGTGGGAATGATGGGTGTGCTGAGTTCATAGTGGGGGGCATGATGGATATGTGAGTCCATAGTGGTGAGGTGTGATGGGTGTGTGAGTCCTTAGTGGGGGGTGGGCATGATGGGTGTGTGAGTCCATAGTGGTGAGGTGTGATGGGTGTGTGAGCCGGTAGTAGTTGGGGCTGGGCGTGAATTCATAATGTGTGTGAGTTCATAGTGTTATGTGTGGAAGGTGATATGTATGTGCTGTGTGTGAGCACCACAGGTATGTATATGGCCTGTGCCAAGTATTTATGTGGTATCTAGACTATGACATGTATGTAGAATGTGTGCTGAGTATGTATGAGATGTGAGTATGTGTAATGTGTGAGTAACTGTGTAATATGAGTGTGACATGCATGTGTGAAAACTGAACTGTGGTTTGTATATGGTGTATGTGATGTGCATGACACACTGTGTATGGTATGTGTATGACTTGTGTATAAAAACCTGTGCTGTGGGTGTGTATTTGGTATGTGAGTGTGGTGTGTGTGATGTGCTGTGGGCCTGGACATGGCATTTATGTGGCGCATGTGTATATAAGGTCTGTGCACTGGGCGGTGGTGGCGCACGCCTTTAATCCCAGCACTCGGGAAGCAGAGGCAGGCAGATCTCTGTGAGTTCGAGGCCAGCCTGGTCTACAGAGCGAGATCCAGGAAAGGCTCAAAGCTACACAGAGAAACCCTGTCTCGAAAAACCAAAAAAAAAAAAAAAAAAAAAAAAAAAAGGTCTGTGCTGTGCTATATCTGTAGTCCTTGGCTGGCCCTCTTGAGGCTGTGGCCATCTGGTTTGGATTCAGTGTGCCCTCCTGCTAGCGACAGACTCCCAGGATCACAGTATGGCTGTTTGTTCATTTCCTGCTGGGGTTTCTAAACCCTGAAGATCATTCCCATCTGAACAGGAACCCAGGGCAAATGAACCTGTGTTTATGAATCCTGAGATAAGCGTGCCCTTGCACAGCCCAGCAGGCCTGTGGCTTTGTTATGGAGTTGCCCCAGGTCCTGCCTTTCTGTGTGTGTTCCCACACAGGCCCTAGCTCTCTGTGTATACAACCTCTCAGTTCTAAGCCTCTGCCTCTCGTGGGCCCGCCCGCCGGGCCCTTCTAGGTCCCCGGCTGACTTTCTGGCCCCTGCTCCTTTCTCGCTCTTGCTTTCTGCTCCGCATGTTGTGCTCCATGCTGTACCTCTGTGTGGGGGAAGCAGGAGGGTTTCTGTCGCAACTCTCGGCCAATTCACATACTGTAGTTCCAGAGGGGTAGCTGACAGCCTGCAGCAAATGTGACCATGGACTTGGGTCACTCAGCAGTTGGCCTCTCCGTCGCTGGCTTACTCTATTTTCCATGAAGCCTTAGAGGGATCTTTTTAAAGTATCCTGGCTACTGACGTGGGGTCAGGTTGCTCGGCTAGCCTGGCCCACGCTTGCTCATCCCAGCCCTGCCTGCTGAGCTCAGACCAGCCTGTACAGAGCCCCACATTGCCTCCATGTAACAACTCTGCTCAGTTCAAAGCATTTGATCCTCTGTCCTTACCCCTTAAAGATCAGAAACATGGCAGCCTCTTCACGCCCCGTGTCACCTCACTTTCCTTAGAACTTGGGGACCCTTACACGTCTACAGCCCAGACTAGAAGCCTGCAGAAAATGTGGCTGGCCCACTTAATCTACTTATTACCTCTAAAGCATCCACGTGTCCTTGGATGCTTCCGTCTTTTATCAGAAAAACGAAATGGAAACGCCAAGGGTGGTTCCGCAGTGGAGGGCTGGCCTAGCTTGTCTAAGGCTGGGTCTTGATTGGCTGCTTTTCCTAAGGCTATGACAGAGCAGCCGACTGAAGTGGCTTACGGGAGGAAGACTTGGTCTTGGCTCATGGCTCACTATCAGCTCAGTGTGGCAGAAAGGCTTGGCTACAAGAACGGCTCTGGCTATGCCCAGGGAGAGGCAAGTGTGTTCCGCTCATCTCGGGGAGCAGCAGGTGGACTCAAAGTGGGGTGGGTTCTCTGAGGGCCCACCCCAGGTAGCCTGTGTCCACCAGTAGGCCCCATGTTCCAAAGGGCCCATAGCCTCCCAAAATACCAGCAGCAGCTAGCCAGCAGGTGTCAGACAGTCGTTTAAAGCAGAACATGCCGATGTCCAGTGTGGAGAACAGCAGCCTCATTTGGGGATGGATTTCCTGCATGGGTGACTCTCCTCCCTGGAGCTCCTGCCTATGGGAATGTGGAACCATGCATAGAGCTGGAAAATGGCCCATGTCAGGCTGAGGCTTACAGGTGGAAAGCACTGACTCTCCCTTGCCTGTCAGCTGCTTCTACAAACCGTGCCCTGTCCTGGAAGTTGCCTTTTTCTTCCACAGAAGCCAAGGATACAAGGAAGGCTGTCTCTGCTGAGATTAGGCCCCAGGCCAAGGTGCCGAACCCACCCCAGGATCATTGTGCTGGAATATGTTTGCCACTGTATAGGCCAGTGGCATGGCTGTCCCTCTCCCTATCCTCTCTGAAGCCAGACAGTCCCGTAGCACCTGTGGTCATGCCCAGGTCACCTGTCTCCACCGCTGTGAACATGGCCATGTGGTCCCCTGATGTTTGGTGAAAGAACTGCGTCTCCAAAAGCTGAGGGGGCACTGGGGCTCCGTGGGGTGACTTGGAGGCTTGCTGTATAGAGAGGGAGCCGTTTGGGAGTCTGCCTGCCGGGGTAGGGGGAGAATCCCAGGGGATGTGCCTAACGCAGGCGCAGCTCTCTGGCTTAGGCCTGACTGCTCTTCTGGACAACATCTCCCGTTGTGACGAGAGCAGCTAAGGAAGGAGTGGGTGTCCTGTCCCTCCCCCGGCTCCCCCTCACCCATACAGCTCCTGAAATCCTGTGCTTTGAGGAAACATTTCACTTGTAAGATACCCAATTATCCTGGAAGGTTTGCAGGCAAGTCTGAAAGCCGATCGAATCCAGTGGAACCGTTTCTGCATAACAACTACTTAATACCCAATCATAACAATTATACATAATTTGTGTTTACAGTGCCTAGAAGATTAAACTCCTCCGCGCAGACACTTTCCAAAACAGGCCTAGAACGTGCAGGGCAGGCAGGGCTGCCACTCAGCGTGCCAGTGGGCTGCCTTTGGTACTCTGCAGTCGGCAGTAGGCGGATATGACCACCTAGGCCTGCTTCTCAGAGCAGGCTTGAGCCGGGGCCCAGCAGGGAAAGTATGCTGGAGCCTCTGGGATGGAGTGAAGAGGGCTCCCCACCGCCACCCCCTTACCAGCTACATTCTGCAGAGCCTGGGCATGTTGTGTCCCAATGCTGAGGTCCAAGGCATAAAGGAGGGTGGGGCCTGGGGCATTTTAAAGCTGTGGCCAGTGCAGCCTCCCTGAGGTTCAGCTTTCTTTCTTCAAGATTTATTTTTGTCAGGCCCGGTGGCCCATGCCTTTAATCCCAACACTCAGGCGGTAGGCAGTAGATAGAGCTCTGTGAATTCAATTCAAGGCCAGCCTAGTCTAGAGTTCCAGAACAGCCAGAGCTTCATAGTGGGGTATTAATGTCAAAAGGGGTGTGTGTGTGTGTGTGTGATTTTTTTAAAGATCTGTTTATTTGTATTCTATGCATGTGAGTGTCTGGCCTGCCTGCATGTATGTATGCGCGCCACATGCATGCCTGGTGCCCACGGAGGTCGGAAGGTGTCAGGTCTCCTGAAGCTGAAGTCACAGCAGCTAGAGCCTTCTGATGTGGACGCTGAGAACACACTGCGAAACGGCAGTGCTTGCTCTTAAGTGCTCAGAGCGCCCAGCCCTAGCTTTCTTTTGGTTGCTTGTTTAGTTTTGGGTTTTTGAAGACAGAATTTTGACATGTATTCCAAGCTTATCCTGAACTCATAGCAGTCTTCCTGCCTCAGTGTCCCAAGGGCTGGCATTACGGTGTGTGCCTTCTGATATCACCTCTTTGTTCTGAAGAGCTTCCTCTAAGCAGCATAGGGGGCCCAGTGTGAGGAGATAGCTCGCTGCCCCTCCCACAACATGGGTATTCTCAGTGCTGAGCCTTCTAGAAGGCTGGGCTACCCGCCCCTTCTCATGCTCTTGGATTGTGCAATACTGTAATGATATCCCACTCTCCCAAAGACATCCCTTGGCACTGGGGTCAGGGCCCATCTGTCCCTTCAGCCCTTGCTGATGGGCCTCCCTGCTTAAGGGGTGAGCCTGTCCCTAAGCCCAGCTGGCTTATGCTTTCTCAAGCAGGGAGACCTGGAGCCTGCCCCCAAGACCTGTCTCCTCACCTCCCGGGAGATGGCCTTGCCACCCCATCTGCCTAGCCCTCTCTTGGCAGCCCAGGGTAACGCACCAGTCACAGATTCACAGGGAGACCCTCAGCCCTATAGAACTGTGTCGCTCATGTCTCCCAGGGGTCAGGCTCCAGGGCTCTTCCTGCCTCCTGCTGTGCCCACCTTCTTTTCTGGCCACCTCCGCCCTCCCTAGTTCTGTGGCCCAGGGCTGGCCCTGTGCTCCCACGCACTGGGGAAGTCCAGCCTGCTCAGGGGTGTGGCAGAAGCAGGTCCACACGGAGGATCTGCATTTGAAGATCACGACCACTCCGACTCCAGTAACACCCCACCGTGTGTCTCTCTCCACAGCCTGTTCCAGCACTACTGTTACTCTCGGGGTGGCATGCGCCATACCTCTTACACCTGTATCTGCTGCAGGTGAGTCTCGGGCCTCGTGGGAGGGGGACAGGCAACAGGGAGCACTCCATCCTCCCGACCCCTAGCCCAGGGGCACTTGCTCACTCCTGTGCCCGCACCAGTGCCTGGAAGTCACCTTGCCCTCCACTGCTGGCACCCCATGCGTGGTCACATATGTGCACAGGTAGCCTAAGACAAACAAGCTAGCCTGTAGGTGGCGTGAGGCAAATAGGTCAATTGCTGTGTGCAGGAGGGGGGGTAAAACATGGATGGAGCTATGTCAGTACCGGGATTGAGTCCTTTTATAAGAGTATGTGCCTGGTTGGGGGCAGATGTTGGGCTCTGTGTGGGTGTCTATGTGGCACACTGAGGTTGTGTCATCTGCACATGACGGGATATTCTCCTGTGTACACACATGGTAGAACTAACCATGGCCATGGGGTGGTCATTGGCTCTGACTGCACTTATGTGGTCTCCAGGGCCGTGCACAGCTGTGTGAGTGGCTGGCTGCAGGTGTCATTCTGAGTGTGGCTGTATGAGCACATCATAGTGTGGGTGGTCTCTTGTGTCGGGGCCTGACCCAAGCTAGCCTCCCAAGCTCCATCCCTCCAGCCTAGTCCCTGCTCAGCCTGGACAGAGGAGGACGGCTCTCACTGATGTGAGTGAGCGTCCTCACACATGAATAATACATCCAAACACCTCTGTCCTTGGAAATGTTCTTCTCTGGCGGATAGAGAGAAAAATCATTATTTCTACTTTATGATTCCTGAGACTCCCGAATGGGGCCATAAATATTACACCAGGTGGGGTTTTCCCCTTTGAACAGACTTATAAGTTCTTCCTAACGGTGTTGCTCATTAGGGTAGCTCCATGGAACAGGGAACAAGGAGCCACGAGCTTCTCATCGTCTAGTCCTGGATAGGACTCCTAAGAGGCTCTTGAGACTGCTAGGACCTTCCATGAAACCTCCCTGCCTTCAGCCCTTCTCCAGGCCCATGAGCCTCTGCTCTTCACATACGCTGCCTACATCCCCAGCCCGGAAGGCAGCTAGCTGTCAGACCCAAGAAGCTGCTCCCAGCTCTGTGGCCGGCGGGGACGCCATGTTCCTCTACTCCCGGCTGGGCCTGGTCCAGCCTCCAGGCCTGCTGGGTGACCGTAGCCCTTAACTACCCTCTGTGGCTCTTCACAGTGGTGAGAACGCGGCTGTGCTGCACTACGGCCATGCCGGGGCCCCCAATGACCGGACGATCAAGGATGGAGATATGTGGTAAGTGAGGCTGAGCTGCCGTCACCCCACCGTGCACGTGAACAGCTGGGACAAAAGGCCTCTGGGTCCCTGTCCCAAGAGGGTTGGCTAAGCAAAGCCCCGGGCCTGCTTTCAGCCCAGACTTCTCTGCTATTGCTGTTAGCCTGCATGCTACCTTCTCCAGGCCTAAGGACATCACCCCACAAGATTCCCTGTGGTTTCCTGTGGCGCTGGGAAGGGGCTTTGGCTTGGGAGGTTGCTTTTTGACTGTCCCCAGCCTCTCCCATCCTGTCCTTTCCAACCATTGAGCTCCCTGTGTTTGGAGCTCCCCACTCTGAAAACTGTTACCTTGGCCACCAAGCTCCCTGCCATATGCGGCCTTTGCTTCAGCTCTGCCAGACCCTCCGTTCCACACAAGGCCATGGGAGGGCAAGTGCAGGCAGAGCGTGCTGGGCTGCCACCCTTGGGCTTGGAGGGAGCCGCACTCACTGATAAGGCTGTTCCTCAGTCACTCCATGGTCCCCACCAGACATTGGCCAGCGCAGGCTCAAGCCACACAGAGCCACCCTGCCTTGGCCTTCAGATGTGCTGTGATCATCAACTGACCAAAGGGTCCCTGTCCTGCCTGGCTCTTAGATGTCTACTTTGTGTGAGGGTCTAGCTAGAGCTGGCCAAGAACTTACAGCAGTCCTCCTGCCTCTGCCTCCCAGGTACTGGGATTACAGGCATAAACCGCCATGTCTGACTGGTTCTTAGCTGCTGTTCGGTCCATTGTTCAAAGCTGGGCTCCTAGGCAGTGCCACAGTGGAGCATGGCTGGGCCATCAACTGCCATCTCGACCCCTGTGGCACTCATTCCCCAGCCTTGGGTTCTTGTGATGGCTGCTCATGGGGTGGCTTTGGCCCTGCCCCAGGGGAGCCTACTCCCAAGAGTTCCCAGCCCATGTCCACTGAGGGGGAGCACACATGCATGGACAGACAGATAACCAGCTGCTGAGAAAGATACCATGCTTTGAGTAGTCACTCCCAAATAAGAGACAACCACCTAATCCCAGGGTCCACACTGGCCCGTGAGTGGCCAGTCCACTCACCAGGGTCAGCCATTAGGTAAGACATTCTGGCTCAAGCCGCTCAGCTTTCGGTAAGGAGAGCTTCTTCTGTCTATGCCTCCGTTTACCCCTCTGTGAGTGGAGATAACAGACACATCTCAGGACTCCCCACAATAATGGCAGAAAGGGCACATAAGGGACACAAGGGCTGAAAATGGCCAAGCTGATAAACCAAGTGGGAGCCAGCAAGAGATGAGGCAGGAGCCATTGCCACTAAGTCCTACAACAGGAGCACAGGCTGCTGCGGGCTCACTGGGCCCCAGCTGGGGCTAGAGTGGCCGAGATTCAGCAGGGTGCTGGGCTCACAAGTAGGTGTCACAGGGACTGGGGGGGGGGGAGGGCTGCCTCAGAGCCCGCTCAGCTGGAGGCGAGAACAGCCCTCCCTCCCTCCCCTCTAGGTCACGGTGGAGCCAGTGGCAGCAGGAGAGGCCAGCTGGTCTCTTCAGGCTCTATGATGGCCCCAAGCTCCCCCTCCCTGACGCCCCCCCCCCCCAGCTCCTGGCACTCGCTCGTACCCAGGGCCTTCAGCGTGTTGAACAAACACTCTGCACTGACCCTGTTTTCACTTGTTTTGAGACAGAGTCTTACCAAGTTTTCCAGGCAGGACTTGAGTTTCAATCCTGCCTCGGCCTCCAAGGTACACTTTGGCCTGTACCAAAAGGTCCCACTGCCCAAGAGCTTTTCTGATGATCTTTGGCTCTGGCCTATGCTGGTTAGGACTAGAGGACAGGACAGGAATCCACTCCCCGGGCCAAGGCTGAGGCCAGCCACATCAGCAGGTCCCTGCCATCCTGGGGGAGCCCCTAAGCTATGAGCTCCACTCCTCGAGTTCAGCACATCCCAGAGGAAGCAGCTGCTTCTTCACTGTCTACTTGACCTGTCCAAAAGGGGGTTCTTTCCCTGTGAGAAGGCCAGCCTTACCTGCATTCCTGGGGATCCCGGAGATGGTTAGGGGCCTTGTGTACCTTACATCCCAGAGATGGTTAGGATACTTGTGTACCTTAGGCCTCTCTATGGCCCACCTGCTGTGACCTCAGCCCTCATAGGCAGCAATGCGGCACCTGTGCCTCTGGATACAGCTGTGAACAGGAGTGAGCTGAGGAACTCCACGGATGTTTATGCCAAACTCAAATTGGTGATTTTGTTTTTCTAGTGCTAACTTTGAAATGTAGCCAGTAGAATCATTATGAGTTTATTATAGTCAATTTATTATGCAGCATTTAGAACATGTTTTGTTGATTACTGCTACTGCCAGATTGCTGGCGGCATTTATAATCCATTGTTTTATTGAAATTGATCTGCCAAGCACCTAGTGCGTTCGGTAAATAATAAATCACACTGTTATCCCAACATAATGCCACAGTCCTTCATCCTAAGGTAGGGGACCAGAATATGTGTATAGAGTGGAGTGTGTCCCAAAGCCGAGTACGTCCTGGGACAGGGCATGCGTTCCAGGCGAGCACAGGGGTGGGCTCTGGGCCCCACCTACCTTTTGACATGAAAGATATTTTAACAGTAATAGGGCCATCTGGGGAGTCAGAGCTCATGTGAGGAGGAGGTGCTGAGTGACAGCCCCTTCAGGAGTGAGCACACCCACACTTCTAGCATATACCCACACAAGTGCACCAGGAGCCGTGTTGTGTGATCCTGGGCACAGAGCCCCCCCCCCCCCCGAAAGGCTGGACGACTCCTGCTTTCTATGTCTCTGAAGACAGTTTCCAGCCCTGGGCCAAGGCAGAGCACCAGTCAGGCCTACTTTAGTCAGACAACTTTTTTTAAGCAGTTGAACTAGGGTCTCACACTGTAGCCAGGCTGGCCTTGATGTATAGGGGTGCCCTTGGGTTCCCGGACGCTCAGACTGCAGACATGAACTGCTGTTGCGGGCTCATGGGAACCTCAGGTGGGGCTGAAGTCAGCTAAAGCCACTTCCAGCCACTGTGGGCCACAGTCCTCACCCATGAGGTCTAGATGCTGCCCAGGCCGCTCTAGTTTGTCAAGTTTGTCAGCCAAGGACTGCAGGCCATCCCACATCCTAGCCAGCGGTTCCCAGGTCCCTTCCTGTTTCTCTGGGCTAGATCCTACACCCAGCTGCTCTGTGTGGATCCCAGGGAAAGATGGTGACATGTGTGGCTTCAGATGTCTTGGCCTCTCTCAGTTCAGAGCCATGAGGCTGTTCAGGGCCTGTGGCTGCTGAGCCTCTTGGAGTTTCCTGTTGGCTCCCAGAGCATCTTGCGGCTGTGTCCCTGGAGTGCCCCTGAACCCGGTGGTCAGGTCACTGTCCTGCAGGAAATATCAGCTGCATTTTGTTCTCTTCTTCAAGGCGAGCAGGCAGGGCTTGGATGACAGGGCTTGCCAAGAGTGATGATCTTGTTAGTTGATGCTTGCAGCCTGTTCACATGAAGGGTGGTGCTGAACAAGGTCACTGGAGGCCCTTCCTGAGTGGGAGGCCACAGAAGATGCTCTCCACTGCATCTAGCTCCAATCAGGTGGCTGTGAACACATCTAGAGAAACAGGGAAGGAGCCAGGCCCCGCGGGCTCTGGGTAAGGAGTGGTCCTCAAACACACCTCTGAGCCATCGAAGCCCACAGATAGGCTGCGCCTGGACCAACAGGAAACCCACCATTCATCCTAAATCCATGGGAAGAGAGCATCCCAGGTTGAGTCACTCTGGTGAAAGACTCCACCCAAGCTGTCAAGTTCTCTGCTTCTCCTGACTCCTATGCAAGCTCTCCCCACACAGCAGAGCATATGTCCTCAGTGGGGGTTCTGATTTGAGAAGCAGCTGGACACTCCTCCTCCTCAGCTGCCTTCCACCCTTTAAGAACAAGAAGAGAAGCTAGGTGTCATGGCTCCTATCCAAACACAGGTGCATGTGTGCTCCAGGTCTGGGACTCCCCAAGTGGTGGCTGAGAGATGGTGTGCACGGCTTTCCAGCACTGGCCAGAAGAGGGCAGTGTAGCCTCAGGACTCGGCCAGGCCTCTCTCTGGGTTGTGGTTTGCTGTGCTGTCCTGGGGTGTGGGAGGTGGGCCTGCAGCCCAGCTAGGGACAGGCCTGTCCTAACCTTGCACTCAGCAATTTGCGAGTGCCCCCTCCCTCTCCATCCCTGCTGTGGCCTCCGGCCTCATCTGTCTCTCTGCTCTGATAATGGCCATGTAAGGAGGTCACCAAAACCCAGAGAAATGAGGGTGGTTTCATCCCAGAACAGTTAGTACTTAAAGGGACCCAGAACTGTGCTGCTGTCCCTCTGGGTTACAGCTGGAGCCTGGGTGGCATCCAGGATGTCTAACATAGCTGTTGTCATCACAGGCCTGCCAGCCTCACCCTGGGCTGCAGATACCAAGGGCTCTAGCAGACCCTGCATCACTTGAGCCCTGCAGTGGGATAAGAAGATTGTGTCTGTTCTGGTTGTGTGTCTGGCTGCCAGCTGTGGCCCCAGGCAGAGTGAGTCTGGGCCCGAGGCTCTTCCCTTGCTGCAGAAGGCCTGTGGCTCCACGCTCCTTATTATCTCTGCTTAGTATTCCAGTAGGCTTTGGAGGATGTCATCCACAGCTAGCTCCCTGCTGCTAGGCTCAACTCATATCCCTTCCCCAGCCTTGCTATTTATTTATTTATTTATTTATTTATTTATTTATTTATTTATTTATTTATTTTGGTTTTTTGAGACAGGGTTTCTCTGTGTAGCTTTGTGCCTTTCCTGGAACTCACTTGGTAGATCAGGCTGGCCTCAAACTCACAGAGATCCGCCTGGCTCTGCCTCCCGAGTGCTGGGATTAAAGGCGTGCGCCACCACCGCCCGGCTAGCCTTGCTATTTCTAAAGGACGCTTGGTGGCCACTAGGGGGCCCCACCCAGAGCATTTTATAGTGGAAGATATGCCAGCCTTTGGGGCAAGAAAGCTCTCCTGCAGACCAGGCCCTGGCCACCTGTCTGGCTAGCTGAGCCGGCCGAGGACTTCAATAGCCCCTTGCAGAAGACCGTTAGCCTTCTAACCAGGGCTCATATTTGCAGACAGGCCTCCAGCCATAAGCAGCTGCCTTCCCCACGTGCTTCTGTCCCTTCTGTTTAGCTTGTCACTGCTTTGTGGCCGCACCCACTCCATTGACGTCACAACCCATGGTTTAAAAAGCGCTAGTCTAGACAGCCCGGGTGCTCACAGACATCACAAGACACCAGTCACCAAAAAAGTGAAATGAAGCATGTGCTGTCTGCGTGACGATGACTGCTGCCCTCCCCCCACCCACAGTAGCCACTGCCCTGGGGCCCAACCCTGAGTACACAAGGCTGAGGCAGGCAGCAGCTGAGTGCCTGCCTCTGATCCAGGCCACAGTGTGGTGCTGTCCTTGGGGCTTGGCCTGACACGAGTGTTCTGTGACATCTCGTAGAGGGCAGTGCCAGTTCTGTGCAGACATAGGACCCCAGCATGGAACTATTCTCATTGGAGTGTGCATTGGAGAGTTGTAGCTCTGGGCCTCTGGGGTAGGGACCCACCGCTGGCATGGGGGACCATCCCGGCCACCTTAGACCCTGAGGAGTCTCTGAGGATAGTTCTGCTGCTCTAGCCATCCCTGAGGACTGGCATGCACAGATCCTGGTGGGGAGCTGGGAGTCAGCAGCTGACCCATGAACTGGAGAGGCAGATGCCCACTGTGGCCAGCCTGGAAGCATGTGCTGGCGGAGACAATGTGACCAGCTACCTTCCTGTTGTAACCCCAGCGGAGGTCTAGGGTAGATGAGCGTTTTCAGCTGTCAGAACCCTCATCTCTCCCCCTCCAGCCTGGCATGCAGACTGTGGAGTCGTACAGAGCAGGCATGCTTAGCACACGTGCATGGAAGATGTCAGTCTTGGGTGAGAAGCGGCCGAGTGTGTGTTGCATACTCAGATTAAAATGAAGCTACAAGCTGAGTACAAAGTGGCCCTTGTATAAACATTGCAGCATTCCCTTGGAGGCCTTCTGCCTGCGAGCTGGCTTGTCCCTGCACAGGGCCTAAGGGGGTTGAGCAGGACCTGGAGAGGGTCTGGGTGGGCCAGTGGTGGCAGGTAGCCCAGGCCTGGAGCTGCCCCATGAAGAGCCAGAGGAAGACAGAACGTTCATCCCAGCCAGAACCACAGCCATAGGAACACATGTGGGGAAGAGACGCCAGCACATTGCTTGGAGACATGTCATCTCCCAGATGTCTCAGATTATCACATGGACCCACTCGGCCAGTGATGGAGGTGTCCCTGGTGGATGTCCCTACACAGCCAGGAAGGGGAGATCTTGCATTCTCGATTGAGCCAAGAATGACCGAATAATTCTCCATCGTAGTTCTGCATGGAAAGACCAGGCGCGGTAGACAGAAAACTGGAGGGGATGATTTCTAAAAGTGATGGCTTCCATCCCTGGATTCCAAATGGCTTGAATCGGAATCACTTAAGCATGGAAAAGCACAGAGGGAGGGTTTAAAAACAATAAACAACAACAGAAAAGGGCAGAAAATATGGGGAACTGAGAACACAAAAATAGACTCAAGCCCGTGCCCAAGCGTCGCCGGGCAGGATGGGGCTGCCTGGCGGGCTGTATACTTCCTTCTCCAGAAAGCAGCTGATTTTAACAAAACATAGAGTTGAAGTCTTTAGAAGCTGGAGGAGAGCGTCCATCATGCCAGCTGTTTGGGGGAAAGTTTGGAGAACTTGGTTCAGTCTGGTGTGCCCTCAAAGAATCTTGTATTGTCCCGTTCTAGATGATTCTAGCATTTCGTGTCATCTTGTGAGCTTCCTGGTTTTTAAAAATAGTTCATTTCTGTTTTTCCTTTAGACTAGCACCAGTAGAATCTTCTTCCCCAGGGGCAATGGCAGGTCACCCTTTATGTGGCACCTCCAGGAATGAGTGTCTCCACACGCCTCACCCCGTCCTGTCTACCCAGGCCATTTGTTCTCAGATGCTGCAGTCCACCAAGCATTGTTTCCCTGACTGAGTCCGGGACCGCTTGCAGCTCTGTCTCCACTGCTCCCTGCACTGGCCCCTAGACCCTTACACACCTTCAGCTCACAAGGGTCACCTTCCCATTAAAATGTGGGGAAATGAGGTCCCGAAGGCTGAGTAGCAGGGGCAGAGCAAGGTGACTGAAATGTTTACCTCCCTCAGTTGAGGGCTTTTGCTGGGCCTGTGTGCACAGCCTCGGTCTCCCTGCCATCTCAGGCTTCGATGTGCTTACCCTCTAGGCTGGGTCTGAGCACGCCCTACACAGGAGTAAACCTGCAGGCAGTTTCTGGCCCCAAGGGCCTCAGTGCCCTGGGGAGCAGATGCCTAGGTGTGTCTCCAGCCTCTCGTGTTTCATGGCCCTCTTGTAACTGAGCTGGGTGGGTCCTCCTGAAGTGAGGCCCAGGTCCCTTGAGTCTGCTCCACACAGGGTCCCCCAGAGACTTTGACCCAAGCCGAAGTTCCCTGTCATGCTGGGGGCGGGGTGCCTCTGCCCACCCCCAGGAATCACCTGAGATGTTATCTGCTTCGCCTTTCGTACTGTTGACCCCGTTTATGATGTTTTGCAACCAGAAGAGTCAAAAGATTAAAAAGTGCCTCGTCGAGGACTTTGGATTCCAGCATGGTGTCCAGGCATCCTGAGCACTGGAGTCTTTCCTTTGAAATCAGATGCTATGCAGTAGCCGGTGCTGTCTAGCGAGCCGTGTGGCCAGAATCCGTGCTGTACAGGCAGGCCAGGGGCCCACCCTGCCCCCTTGCTCTGTCTCTCAACACTAGTACACAGGCAACTTCCGGAATGTTTGTGGTTGCCATTAGAGTAGGATTTGGGTGGGAGGCCCTCATAAAGGAAGCCACAGATCTGCCCTGGGCTCAGACTGGCCAGCATGTGTCTGGCAGCAGATGGACATGGCCATCCCCCACCACACTAAACAGAGCTGGCCTTTGGTACAGGAAGACTGGACCTTGGTCCATCAGCAAGTTTGGTTGAGATTAATATCATGGCCCCAGGAAGAGGCCCTTGCTTTATGTCTGCTGCAGGACCTCATGGGGATGCTAAAATGGGGCAGGTTGGGAAGGGGTGGCCTGTGTGTATACCCCTTGCCTTAGTCATACTCTGGCATTCTGAGGTGACCCCATACCATAGGAGACTGATCCATGTCCCCATTGTTGAGCACCATGGCCCATTATGTGGCTCTGCTCTCCCAGGAGCCGTGACCCGGTCTCCAGAGGGGTAGCTCCATGGTCCTGACTCAGCAGGCCTGGCTGTTTTCCACCACTGTCCAGCTTCCACCGGCTCAAGGCTGCTGTAAGTCCTCTGCACCATCTCAGCCTGCACAGCCACCCACCTGGGGACCACACGGCAGCACCTCTGTCTGTCCCCAGGAAAGCACTGTTAAATGGGCTACACACACTCTGACGTTTCCTCTTTGCCCCTTCTCAGATGCGGGTGAGACATGTCTGCCCTACCTGAGCAGATAACACCAGACAACAGAGCAGCAGCGCCTGAGGCACCAGCCACTTGCTGGCTCCTCCCAAGCACTGTGGGCCTGTTAGAAAGACCTGATGCAGCTCAGTCCACTGGGCAGATGTGGCCTAGGTGCAAGCAAGGCAGGAGTAGGGAGTCTCTTGGCATGCTCATATAGAAGGCGGTTGGCATGGGGTATCTGGAGACCTAGCCATCATCCTTCCATGGGTCCCTCCCACTGTTCTGAATGGGTCCCCACAGCTTAGGCTGCTAGGGCCAGTCTTCTATCTTCCCTGGACAGGCTGAGCCAGTCCCCCTCTCCTCCCACTCTCCTTCCCTCCCTCCTCCCTTCCATCTCTACCTCTTTTTTTTTTTTTTTTTTAACCTTTTTTTCTTACCATTTTCTATGGTTCTGGAGATTGAGCCTAGGATCTCATGTGTGCAGGCTAGTGTGATCTACTAAGTGACATCTCCAGTGTTCTTTCTACTCTTTTCTGGGATGGTCTCACAGTTTCCAGGCTGGCTTCGAACTGACTCTGTGGCCCAAGCAGATCTTGAAGATTTTTTTTTTTTCCTGGAGCTCGCTTTGAGATCTGCCTGCTTCTGCCTCCTGAGTGCTGAGGTTAAAGGTGTGCTCCACCACCACCCAGCTTGGTCTTAAAGTTTCTATCCTCCTGCCTCTACCTCCCAAGTCCCTGAGGTGACAGGCCTGCACCACCAGGCCTAGGTCCCTGCATTGCTCCCTTCTTTTGGAAGGGAACCTGCTACACCAGCCACATCTCCTGCCACAGCCAGGCCCCAGCAGAGAGAGGGAAGGGGTGTAGACATCTGCCCACCTGCCTCACAGAACCCTGTCCCCACAGCCTGTTTGACATGGGCGGAGAGTACTACTGTTTTGCTTCTGACATCACCTGCTCCTTCCCTGCCAATGGCAAGTTCACAGAGGACCAGAAGGCCATCTACGAGGCGGTGCTGAAGAGCCGCACTACTGTCATGAGCACCATGAAGCCAGGTGAGGGACAGGAGAGCGGGGCTGCTGAGGACCTGCCTGGTAGTGGGGAGGGGAGGGATACTGAGTGACAGACCCTGAAGTGTGTCTGCATTCACTCCACATGCTTGGCCAGTTAGATTCCAGGTGGTGTGAGGCCCCCAGAGCACCCTAAGGACACAGGGCTGACCACCAGTCAGGGACAGAGCTGGATCTGGAAGTCCAGCCCCTTGTGACCCCATGTCCCATCCAGCCCCATCTCCCTACACATCCCTCCACCCACACTGGTCACTGGGACATGAACATGTCTCCTGCCCTGACCAAAACAGAGTCCACTTGAGGAAGGTCCAGGCCAGCTTTGCATACTGGCATCTGGTGGAACACCAGAGCAAGCTCTAACCTCACTCAGAGGCCACGACCTTGAGTCATGAAGATCCCCCTCGGGATTGGTTTTTTTTTTGTTTTTTTGGTCTGTGCATGGGGAGGCAGCACCCTGTAGGAGCTAAGCTGAATGACAGAAAGCCCCGGAGACTGCCAAGCATGACTTAGTCATCTGTTGTGGTCACTGTCCTGCTGCAGTGGTGGTACTGGGCCTGGTGTCCTCTCCATGCAGCCATCTGCTTCCCCCTTCACTGTTGGCCACCACCTGGGTCTCTCACACACACCTCCATACAACCTATGGAGCTCCCAGAAACTGCCCCGTGGCTTCCCACTGCATGACAGTCTCTATAGGGGAGACAGTGAGACCAGCTTTACAGCCTTCCTTCTGGACCTTCAGGTCCTCCTGTTACTAGTTCCCCTGCTGACCGTACAACCTGATGAGTCTCCCCATCCACGGCACTGAGCCACAGCTCTGCCATTAGCTGTCTGCCTGCAGCATAAGAGCCTCACCTCGTAGCATCTGGGAGCCCTGCCTTGTACAAGCACCTCTGCCTAAAGCGGAGCATGGAGGGGTATGTGTGGTTCTGCTGAATTCTCACCTTGAGCCCACCCTGTGGGGTTTGGGTTCTTTATATCCTGAACACAGCTTTCAGGAGCCAATCACACACACACACACACAGGCCAGGCCCTCTGTGGACACACAGCTACTGGGCAGCACCTAAAAGTATCTGTTGCAGCCAGGCTCCATTTGGCCATGGGTCAGCTTTCCCGGCCTGTCTGCCACCTGGTGATCCACCCACACCACCCTGGCACATATAGCCTAACCCTGCTGGTGAGGACTCTGTTAAGTCATTGGGTGGTCACAGGCTCAAAGAGGTAGAATGGCCTGCCCTGGCTGTGCCGACTCCAGCTTTCAACATGAAGCCCCCACAAGGGCTGAAGTGAGAACTTGTGATGTTACCTCAGAGTGTTGTCCTATCCCAAACCCTGCTTCTCTGCCCCCCCCCCCATCCCAAAGCAGCTGGCCCTATGGCAGCCTAGACCTTTCCTGGAACCCAGGCATCTCCCTACACCATGTGGGGGCCACTGTGCAGAGGGCAACAACACAGTGGAGGTCCAAGGCATCCAGAATGCAAGTCTGGGCCCGGCCCAGCAGTTTGCATGTACTCTAACCAGCTGGGGTAGCTCCCCATGCTACCAGAGTCCACTCGAGGGCAGACTCAGCCAGCTCTGACATCCACACTCTTGTTAAGGGCAGGGGATTAGCAGCAGCCACCCAACTCTTCTATGACCTGGAAGTGGTGAGTAAGTTTCAGGGGCTGTGGTGGGTCATGGGAGGCCTGACAACTGCATTTTTGAAGTATTTCTAAGGACTCTAGTGGCCAGATTTGCACATCTCCGTGGTTCCTTGATTTTAAAAAAAAAAAAGAGTTGGGGGGGAGAAAGAAAGAAAAAAGATGATCTTGGTCTCCAGAACTGTAAAAGCCCCAGGATGTGGCATGCTGCGGCCCCAGAACTGGCTCTTTCAGCATTTGACTAAATAGTCCCCTGTGGCCCCGTGGCCCATTGTTGGAATGATTTACATTGTGATCTCAGGGCCCTGTTCAGCTGTGGAGGGACCTCAACATCAGTCATTTTCAGAAGAGGCATGGTGAGAAGGCTCCCAGTCTAGCCCTAGGAGCTCCCCAGAGGCCAGGGGCTGCAGGGGGTGGTGGCTGCAGTAGGACACTAGAACCCGGCCCTACAGCTCCGTACCCCCACTCAGCATGCAGGACCAGAGCTTGACAGGAAGCCGGTGTGCCCAGCAGGAAGACCAGGGAAATCTGTAAGGAAAGCATCCCTATGGGCAGCAGTACTGACTGGCTCCCTGGGCTGCGCAGCGCCCAGCAAGCAGCCTGAAAACAACAGTACCTCTGAGGAGCACTAGACAAGGCAGTGCCAGGGCACGGGGAAGTCAGAACCGCCCCGGGCAGTGTGGCCCTCCAGTCCCTTTGAGTCAGAGAACCGTGTAAGAACCTGGGCTCTCAATATCTGTGATTGAGCCACTGGAGGGAGCTGGAGCTGGAGAGTATGTTTGCTGTGCCCCTTTTAAAACTATAGTCAGCGGAGTGGCCACCTAAGGGGCACAGTGTCCTCTCTCTACACCACAGGCAAGCATTTTTGCTCACTTTGAACATTTTGTCATTTAAATGATCAGTATTTCAAAGTGTATAGTTTTGGCTGAGAAGGTGGGGTTTAGTGTTGTCTCCCATGATGTGTACTACTGCCACTCCACCAGGAAACTGGGCCACCTTCCCCCTGAGAACCCTCCACTGGTCACAGTCCCTGTGATAAGCTGAGGTCTCTGCCATCCAGCATCTGAGATGATGACCTCAGGCCATTCTCTGCAGACAGCTGTGTCATTACGTGGGTTGAGCTGGCGGTGGCCCCATCACATTGGGTAGTATCTTCAAACCTCTACAGGCAGCAGTGGAATGCAGGTGTTGGGCCAGAAAAGGCTGTCCCCACTGGTCAAAGCAGAGCTCCAAGGCCAACCTCAGCCCAGCCACCTCATGTGTCATGATAAAGCAGCAGTAGTCATCATGGGAGCATGGAGTGAGCCCTGTGGACCCCACCTCCGCAGAAGGAAGAAGGGCCTGGGATTGTCTGCCACGTGCCACAGTGGAGACGAGGAGGGGCGGGGCCTTGGAGAGGAGTGGATGCAAGGAGAGCAAACTGGAGGGGGCATCCTGCCTGTCAGCATGGCAGTGTCTCCATCTGCTCACCTGGGAGCGCCAGGCTTCCCTTCTTCCATGCTGCCTGAGTCTTGGCCACTGCAAAGCTTGTTGGCACTGGACATTACCACCACAGTTAGCCGTTTGGCCAACACAGTAGCCCCCCTCAGCCCACTCCAGTTGTCCAAAAAATGGCCAGGCTTACAAAGCTGCACCCCACTTTGTACTCAAGGAGGCCTTTGGCTGGATGGCCACACACACCTGGTCACCTTCCCTGGCTAGGCAGACTCCTCGGGGCAGCCGCTAGACGCTAGGAGCGTCCGGACCCAGCTCCTCTGAGTCCACCCCTGAAGACTACATGGGGCAGAGCCTCCCTGAAGTCTACTCTTGTTAATGCTGGGCTCTTGTAGGCACAGACCTGGCTAGGTGAGTCCATGCTGGTGGCTTGAAGACTCTTTGTGGGAGGGTGGAACACAGCCCTGGCTGTTTTCCATAGAGTGTGACACTCTGAGGGTCCACTAGGGCAGAGCTGGACTCTTGTCTGGTTACACAGTGTAGGCTGGCCTCCAGGGTTCAGAGTCCTGTGTTCACTCAGGACTCAGCATGGGGACAGATCGCCTCACCATAGTGGTGAACTGGCAGTGGCTAGCCAGCCCCCTGCCCATCTCAGTGGAATTGCCCCTGGTTTGTGGGTTTAGCTTCTGAGCCAAGACAAACGCCCTGCTGAGACTGCCTGGCTGCTTCCTGAGACCTTCCAAGGAAGAATAAATAAAGACAGGCAGGAAATCACACAACGACGCCCAGGGGAAAGGCAGGAACGAGGATGGTCAGAACACACATGGACCAGCAGCTGCAGCCCCAGGGGATTGAAGAATGTAGGCCTTGGCTCCTTGTCCTGGGCCAAAAGGAGCAGCGGCCTCTGTCACTCAGAGAGCAAGGGTGGCAGTCAGCTTTGCCAGGGAGGTCACTGGAGAGGCTGCAGGAGTGTGGGTAGGCCGCTCTAGCACCTGGGAGAACACTGCCCACCGGTGCTGTCTTTGGTGTCTCAGGGCCAATGGCCCGCACTATACAGACTGCCCACTTTGAGATTAAAGGCGTGTGCCACCACACCCAGCTGGGTCTTGAAGTTTCAATCCTGCCAGGGCTCATTGGTTCAGTCACCTCCCGGGACCCACCATTTCTACTTATCCTGCCCAGCCACCATCTGCCCCCACAACACACACCTTGAGCTGCTGTGGCCCTAACTGTGTGAACCAGCCCTGGTCCTCCACTGGCTCTGTTCCTGCTTCAGGCCCCTGCCGTTTGAGTCGGGTATGTGTTGGGACAGAGGTAGGGCTAGCTCCGTGACCAGCAGTACTCCTGTTCGAAGAGTGAGCCTGAGAGGAACATTAGGTGATGACCAGGTGGAGTAGGAGGGACACAGGTCAGCGTCACACAGCTGACTTCATCCGTCCTCTGTTGACCTGGGGCGGGGGTCACCTTTCCTGGCTCTCTCCTACCCTGACAGGGAGGCAGGCAGGGGGAGGATGAAGTTGCTAGATTTCCTATTGACCCTTGTCCTTAGAGATGGTGAGGAATATGGGGGTTGTGCCGTTAATGGTACAGAGACCTCATGTCACCTCATGTGGTGCCCTTTGCAGGAGCCAGACCTGGGAGGGCTATCTTGGGTCCAGTGTTCACCATGCACACTGGTTGCAGGATGAGGGCAAGCTCCCTGCTCTCTCTGCCTAGCTCCAAGCATTTGCGTGGGTGCTCCCAGAGTGCAGAGGGAAGAGCTTCAGGAAGTGTGCACACGACGGCTCCGCCTCCGCTTCATCAGCAGCATCACGGCGCCTGCAGCCTGGACACATGCTGCTTCCTGCCCCTCTGAAGGGTGAATGAGTCCCCAAGGTCCCGAAGTAGATACTGCAGGGTGGGCTGGGCTAGAGGCCCTGGGCCTGATGCCAGCTGGGCCTGCCATGCAGCTAGCTCACTGCAGCTCCCAGGGCCTGCCCTGAGACCTGGGCTTTATGCCTTTGTTCCCACACCCCACAGGCCTGGCTCCCACATCAACCATCCCATGAGGGCCATTGTCCACATATGAAGTGAGCTCTTTGACCAAGTACCCTGGGGGTAGGTAAGGGGGATCTGCTGCCTTCCTGGCTTGGCTGAGGAGCCCCCCAGGGCTGTCACAGTCTGGGCAGGAAGCCTGGGGCTGTGATGGATGCTGCTGAAGCTCTAAGAGGCCTCCCTGGCTCCTGCAGCAGCAGGCTCCAGGCCCACTGGAGTGCTAGTAAGGGAGGCCAGGTGGAGCAGGGGCCAGCAGAAACCCATCCTGGAGCCTGGGCACGGGAACCGTCACCTCTCTGAGCTCCTTAAGTAGGTGCTAACCTCTGGGATACTCTTCCCATCCTGGGCTCTGAATTCAGAGTGGGGCGCAGGTCACTCATGAATCCAGGACTCTGGATTTCTAGTACTAGCTGCTGAAGAGCCATAGGGAAGGCTAGCACTTTGCTTACTCCTCACACTTAGCAAGTGCCAGGCACCGAGCAAGGCTAGAACCCCACCCTATGCCACTCTGCTGGGCTGTCATGGATTGGCTCTGGTAGGCCAGGAAGGGACAATCAGAGAGGACTTCTTGGAGGAAGTCCCTCGGGCCCAAGATGAAGAGGAACGGGCTTGGAGAAGCATCTCGGCCCCAGGGAGCTGCAGGTGGGAAGCACACAAGGAGACAGGTGAGACCACAGGAGGGGTATAGCAGCTGACACCCTGGTCAAGCTGCTCCCCCAGGAGTGAGGGGATGCCGCTACCATGGCCCACCAGTCTCCCCGATGCCTCTGAGCAGTATCCAGGGGTTCTGTCGAAGGAGAGTGAGTAGGGATCCAGGGATATGCTGTTTCCAGAAAGCCAGGGTAAGAGTTAGCCACATGAATGGGATGAGGTAGGAGAGCAAGGCAACACTCATCCAATCCATATAGAGTACTTTATGTCTAGTATGGGCCTGCTGGGGATCCAGGGATGTCTCCCAGCCCAGGACTGGTTTGTGCCCAGCCTCACCCTTGTCAGAGGATGGCAACCTTCACATACTGCAGAGGCCGCTCCAGCCACAGGGGTTGTAACCACCACCCGTGCCAGATGCTGAGGCCAAGTCACTGGAGGTTTAGTCACTGTCACAACCTAACCACACACAGGCAGAAAGCAAGCCGCACTTAGAGCCAAGAGAGCTGTGTCCGGCATCTGAGGATGTACAAGCAAGGAGGATGGAGGGCAGTACAGGGGCTCGGCCTATGTTGGGCTGGGTGCCAATAGCCCACCCCTAGGAGCCACCATGAAGCATGGGGTCTACCTGATGCCCTTTCTCAGTCGAGGCCCAGCCGTGCCTGTGGGTCCACCACTGAAATCAGCCTGCAAGAGAGGTTGGAGCCAGCCCCTCCTGGGGCTCTCCTGTGACGACAAAGGAAGGAAAGCCTTTCTAAGCTCCCTGTGCTGGGCTGGCCGGAAGCTGAGTGAGCACAGCTCTTTGGACACTTGTAGGATCTGAACTCAGAGCACACAGACCCGGGGAGCACATGCTCTGCAAAGCCAAGTCTTGGGGTGTCATGGGGGACACCACTATTCCGGTGGAGATACATGAGAAGCAATTAAGCTGCTGTGTCAGGGAGTGTACAAGGAGCAGCAGTGAGGGGGGTGTCTTTAGGGGGACACCACCCACCACCCGACAAGGCTAGCTTAACCAAAGCAACTTGGGGAGAAAATGGTTTATTTGGCTTACACATACTGAATCACAGTCCACTGAAGAATCCAAGGCAGAACTCAAACAGAGCAGGAACCTGGAGGCAGGAGCTGATGCTGAGGCCATGGAGGGGTGCTGCTTACTGGCTTGTTCCCTGATGGCTTACTCAGCCTGCTCTCTTACAGCCAGGGATGGTACCACCCACAATAGGCTGGGCCCTCCCCTTATCAATCATTGATTAAGGAAGTGCCCTACAGGCTTCCCTGCAGCATGGCCTTATGGAGGCATTTTCTTGATTGAGGTTCTCTGCTCTCAAATAACTAGCCTGTGTCATAAAACTAGCCAGCGCAGGAGGCTCCACAGTGACCTTTGCCACAGAAACGTGGCGCAGAGATGAATTTGATGAGCAGCCTGGGCTTAGACATCCAGGCAACCATGGAAATGGTTCCAGACCCCTGCCCACCAGAGGACGAGGCCACGCCAGCTGTTCCTTCAACCTGAAACCTGTGTTCCCACAGCAGCTTCCAGACTGAGTCAGCCATTCTGGGAAGGGCAGGGATGCCTTCTCCCAGGCCATAGGCCTCCCTGCCCCTCTCCAACAGCAAAGCCCAGGCTGATGCCTTCTGTGAGGCCTGAGCCACTTGCTTCTGCGCTTGAGTGGACATAGCCAGGCCCTATCTTTGGGTGGCAGAAGCTTGTATGATGCAGTCTCGGGATCCTGAGCTTCAAAGGCTCTCTGGATACACTCAGTCCCCAGTATGCATCCCTGTCCTCACTTCAGGCCCAGCTCAGTCTGGGCCCTCACCCCTTGGTCTGTAGAGCCCTGGCTTATCACGGCCTCTCCTTAACCACAGGTGTCTGGTGGCCTGACATGCACCGGCTGGCTGACCGTATCCACCTGGAGGAACTGACACGCATTGGCCTCCTGAGTGGCAGTGTGGATGCCATGCTCCAGGTCCACCTGGGAGCAGTATTCATGCCCCATGGGCTCGGCCACTTCCTGGGCCTGGATGTGCACGACGTGGGAGGCTACCCTGAGGTCAGTGTGCACACTGGTCTCCCTGAGCCTGGCCCTTACTGGGATAGAGTGAGGTGGGTTTTGGGGGGGTAGGGGATGTTGCTGGAGATATAGTAAAACAGGAGGGATGGGCCTCTCTATGACACAGAGGAATTGGGGATCCCTGGACACAGCACGGTGGGTCAGTGAGTGATCTTCCCCAGGGGCTGCACAGGCTTCAGACTTGGAGGTGGTGCCTCTGCCTGCAAGGCCTCAAGACACATGCTGTATGACAGCATCTGTGCAAAGGTTCCCCGATAGGGAACCGAAGCCAGGTTTCACGGACAGAGTTCCAGCAAACTCTGCGAGTCCTGCATTCCAGCTTGCTTCAGCCCTTAGAAGCTCAGCAGCAGACCCCTTTCCAGCTCCCTAGCTGGCTCACCCTCTGCCTCCTGGGCCTCTGGCAGGAGAGGAGGGCTTGAAGGGCATCTTCAGACAGGGCTCCCTCTCCTCTTACTGACAGCTCGAAGGACCACCCAGTGGGTGCCTAAAGGCTCCTGGGAAGCCCTACTGGGCAGGTGGCTACAGCCCCTCAGGGCCTGTTCCTGCTGCCCAGCCTGGCCTGGTGCCCACCGTGCAGGGGGCGGATTGTGCAATTGGTGCACACCCTGGGGCCCACCAGCCAGTTAGCCAAGACTAGACCCAGCCTCTTGGCTGTGGGGTATTTTGAAAGCACTAAGAATGATTTTGGGGGAGGGGGGATTGCTCAAGAGAAGCATTATTATTCAATTATTTTTTTTTCTCAAGTGTAAACAGTTAAATTTGGAGAAACAAAATCAGTTTTAATTTCCTAATTTCTGTCCATCCTATTGTGTGCAGGGAGCCAAGAGCAGGCCCTTCCAGACATTGTTAGTTGAGGTTCGTTATTCATTAGTCGCCAAAGTCCTTTTTTCCACCAAAGAGAATTGGCAGCACACTGTTTTCATCTTTTCCAGTAAGCAGCCCTTTGTGCTCAGTCTATTCTTCTGACAGATAAACACTGTGGAAAAAATATGGCTTTTCCTATAAAAGTCGTTTATTTCAGGCCTCCAGACACATCTGGGTCTCTTCTCAGAGCCCAGAGGGAAAAGTTGAGGCCTCACTGAGCCCCCTCTGCCCAGGCAGAGCAGCAGGCATGGACACCCCTAGCATAGCTGGCACCCCATCCTTGGCCTGTAGGTCACTTGGACCAGCTCACCATCCCCCAACCCAGCAGACCCAAGGAGCAGCTGCTCAGACAGGTATATCCTTTAATCTCCCCTAACCTCAGTCGGAGTAATGATTCTAAATTTTCCGAAGTGGCAGGAAGCTGTGCCCCCTCCGCACCCATAGAACAGGATGGAATGAATGGGCCTACTGGGTGTAAGCTCAGTGGCAAAACACTCACCAAGCATGCTCAAAACCCGAGTTCCTGCGCGCCACTCCCCCTACACACACACACACACACACACACACACACACACACAACCCAAGAGACACCTCTCACCTGAGCAGAGGCCTGGGGCCTTCTGAGGAGCATCCTCCTCCCCTAGTGTCGCAAGGCTGACAATGGCCAGCCAGGGTTCTTCCAGAGCATGGCCTACAAGAGGCAGGGTCCTTTGTGTCCCATCCTCACCTTCATCCTGCCTGCTCACACCAGGTCATAGTGGCTGTCCCTACCCTCACAGAATCCCAGTCACAGACCTCCTTGCTGTGCCCAGCCTTGGAGGCCAAGCCAGCCTGTTTCTGGTTACCTTATGTGAACCACTAATTGAAGACTGATGTTCTTGGCCCCCAAACAGTCAGAAATGACAGCTCCGTCTCCAGCAGCTGGGCGTCCTTGGAGGAGCCACAAGTAGGGCAGGGCAAACTCAGATCCTGACCAGAAAGCTTACTCTGCTGCCCACTTGCTCAGAGGCCCTGGCCATAGGCCAGATGACTGCCCTGGGGAGCCGGAGGAGCAGGGCAGAGCCGCAGCAGAAAGCAGGGATCACTAGCACCACGATGGTCACAGGGCTGTTTCCCGGGGCCCAGGTGTAGGCTAGACACAAGCAGGCACTTACATGCCAGTACGGGTGGTAACAGGCCCATCCTGATGACCTGTCCTTCCTCTACTGAAAAGGCTGACTTGACCTGCAGGCCATGCAACCCCCTAAGAGCTCTTTTGGCTACCCTGCTTTAGCTTCCGAGCTGCAGAAGGGCCTGAGTGGGGGCAGCCAGACACCCAGCCAGCCCTGTGGGCCTACCTGGCAGCTTGGCCCTGTACGTGTGCATTAGCAATGTCCTGAAAGCAGATCTGAGGGTAGCCAAGGGTCAGAATGCCCTGAATACAGGTGTGGACAGAGAGGGCAGAGGGTTCCTGTGGTCAGACTGGGCTGGATACACTCTAGTCAGAAGAACCCAGGGGACTGGAGCCAATCCTGTCTGGCTGCCTCTCAATCCTGGTAGCCAGCCTTGGGGTGTTCAGTTGGGTTCCATCTCTCTCTCTCCAGGGTGTAGAGCGCATTGATGAGCCTGGCTTGCGGAGTCTGCGCACAGCAAGGCACCTGGAGCCAGGCATGGTGCTGACCGTGGAGCCGGGAATCTACTTCATCGACCACCTCTTGGACCAGGCCCTGGCAGACCCAGCCCAAGCCTGCTTCTTCAACCACGAGGTCCTGCAGCGCTTCCGCAACTTTGGTGGGGTGAGTAGCTGGGGGCCCCCCATTCTTATTCCCAGAATGTCCACCACCCCACTGGTGCCTCGGAGAAAGGTGGAAGGACAGGTGACTGTGTTTAAGGCCTGGCCACTCCCTTTATTATGTGGGCTATCACAGATACCTTGCCTCTCAACAGGAAGAGATTCTTCAAAATGCCTACCAGTCCCAGAGGCTCCATGTGAGCACACAGTATAAGCAAAGGACCACACAGAAGCCTCCCCCTATGTCTTCCCCAGAGGTTCTGAGACCAGTCTGTCTTGTCACAAAGACTAGTCCCATCCCTCAGAGAGCTTCCCCCAGGTAGCAGTCAAACTGGAGCAGGTTGGCACTGCTAATGTGACAATTAAGGCAGCAGGGACATGATGGCATCCTGTCTGTATGACGCAGGTCCGTATCGAGGAGGATGTTGTCGTGACCAACAGTGGCATGGAGCTGCTGACCTGTGTCCCGAGGACCGTGGAGGAAATTGAAGCATGCATGGCAGGCTGTGACAAGGCCTTTACACCCTCCTCTGGCCCAAAGTAGAGCCAGCTGGGCGCTGGCCTTGTGACCCTCCTCTGTGATGTCAGCCTGCCCATGGCACCCCATCAGCAATCAGATCCTGGAGCTCACATTTGATCCTACAAAACCATCACTGCCGTTTCCAAGGGAGGACAGCATTTTATTAACCTGCAAGATCACATCCCTAACCTTGACTTTGCTTAAATGACTGACTCTGTTGATTCAAAAAAACTCAATTCTCTTGCTGCCATTTATATCCATGTGCTCAGGAAAGATGCACTTGTGTCTTCTCCAAAACAATCAATATGCAGAATGGAATTTGCAATAAAAGCTTTTCTAAGTGGCCCTTTGTCCCCAGCAGCTTCCTTTCCTCCTTCATAGAAGAGCACGAGAGCCATGGGCCGAGAGGGCTCACCAGGTGTCAGCTGTAGGAGTCTGCTCCCAGGAGGAGTGCATGCACAAGGCCCTCTGCTCTCCCCTTCTGCCTTGGACTGGTCTGGGAGAACCAGGGGAGTCCTCCACCAGGAACTTTCATGAGCCCCAGGGATTCTGCTACAGTTAGTGCGACACTGTCACCTGCTGCCAGGATTCCCAAGCAAGCAGGCACCAGAACCACTAGGGCATTTGGTAGGAGGTTCTGGGGCCTTGATTTCATTTTTTACTAGTGAAGATGGAGCGTGTCGGCCAGCAGCACTGACTGCCTAAGGCAGCAGGGTGGCACAGGAGAGCCTGCTACCCAATCTGTCTGTTGTACCACCACCCCAATAGTCTACTGACCCAGTTCCATCCCAAGGCTGTAAGCCTGTGGGGCCCAGCTGTGCCCACAGTGGAACACTTGTCTTCTCTGCTTGACAATGTGTCTCAGTCCTAGGGACCTGCCCTGCCCCCAGAGCTGGCTTCTAAAATCGATAGAGTTCCGGGTTGCAAGTGAGAAAGGTTCCACCAGGGTGTGGCTCAGTGGGGTGCCCTCCCTAGTACTGCCATGCATGCCTGTGATCCCAGGACTGGGAGACTACAGGCAGAGGATCAGGAATCCAAGGTCATCCTTGGCTACACAGTGAATTTAAGACCAGCCTGGGACACGAGACCCTTATCTCAAAACAGACAGGCTGATCTCTGTTGAGTTACAGGCCAGCTAGGACTATATAGAGAGATCGTGACTCCAAAATAAATAAAGTTTAAAAAAAAATAAATGGAGCTGTCATGGAGAAAAAGAACTGGTCCAAGCTAGAGACTTTTCAAGCAGCCACCAAAAGGTTTATTCACTAGAAATTGGCTTCTTCCTATGGCAATAACACAAAAGTGCTTATGATGTGGCCACAAGAAAATAAAAGGCACCAGAGAAACAAATGCTGATCTCAGTCCCAAAGCACCATTTATCTCATTTATTTCTTAGGTTTACAACATCCAATCTTAGGGGTTTCGCTGGTACAGATGGCCCATCCCCATCAGGGACATGGCAGTATGAGTAAACTTGGGCTAACTTTATCCCATGTTCCTAAAGCTATATCCATCTCCTCCAACTTCTGCAGAAATTTGTATAGCTTCAAAATTGGATTTTGAACTTCCAGAAAGTTCTACAGTGCTGAAGCCTTCCCCACACTCTGGAAGGGCCCAGTAGTAACTGAGCATCTACTCCATGAGACCTGAGCACAATCCATGTGCTCAGGGCCTGACGTCTCCTTTGAAGCTTTGCTTCAACAGTACATCAGTATTGCCTCAGACAACGAAAGAAAGGAAAATAACAGGACTGGCCTTGTACAGAGGCCTTGCAAGACTAGACCAAGAAGGGTTTGAAGTGAAAGGCAAGAGATGCTGCATTCCAAACACAAAGAGCTGCAAGAGGTGGCAGGGAGAATGGAGAGGATGAAGGAAAGGGCCACATACCAGGACTAGGGAGCAGAGGAGGCTCTGGAGAGCATGTGATACACTGGCATCCAGGAAGAACCATGAGGCATCAAGTCCACGCAGGAGAGGGTGCCGCCTCTGAGCTGGACAGGACTGAGTGGTAGGGGTCTGAAGCAGGCAGGTTCCAGGGCTACACTGAAGTCGCACTTGAACTTGGTGCTGTAGAAAAGCACCTGACAGCTGCTTCAAAGGGAGGGCTAAGAGTCAGGGGACAGGCTGTGGCACAAGACAATCTAGGGGTGGGACTTTTTTTTTTACTGCACAAGGTACAGTTAAGATACTCTTCAGATATGTACAGGCACTTCAAGAACTGGTCATTCTCAAAGTGTTTTTATTAAGACCTGGTTTCATCACAAAGTATAAAATTTTCTAATACAAGTTATTAGCAATAAACTCCAACTAGAGCGGGAGATTCTAGCTCAGTTGGTAGAGTACTCACCTAACGTACACAAAGCCCCAGGTTCAAGCCCTAGTGTCACATAAAACCAGATGTAGTGGTACATACCTGTAATCCTAGCACTTGAGAGGTGGAGGCAGGAAGGTGGGAAGTTCAAAGCCATACTTGGCTGCTTATCAAGCTGATGGCCAGCCTTGGCTACATGAGAACATCTCACTAAAACTAAAAACAAAAACTCACAACTAATTCATTCAAACAAAGTAGGATAAAACACACCTACAATTTTTGTTTTTTATTTTGTTTTTGAGATGAGGTTTCTCTGTGTAGCCCCGGCTGTCCTCGAACTCAGAGAGATCCACCTGCCTCTGCCTCCCGAGTGCTGGAATTAAAGGCGTGCGCCACCACCGCCCAAACCCTTCATCTCCATAATGCTGGGATTACAAACGTGTGCCACCACACTCAGCCACCCAATTTTCACAATCATGGAATAATTGGAACTTAGTTCCCCAAACACAAAAAGACTCAAAGAATCAGAGGAAAGCATCTAATTTTTTTTCCTTGAAACACACAATTCAAACTGGTTTCTTGGACTCACGGTATTTCTGAAAGCAGCTAACTCACTTCCATACCCAGGTACCACGTAAGTAAAGACGGTATTTACTCTCAACTGTCCTGTTAGGGACAGGCCTCAGATGGACCCACAGGCTCCAACCACCAGCAGACAGCCCCTTTCTTTCATCATGTCCCTGCTCCAGGATGCAGTTTTAAGTTAGACCAAACAACTACAAACAACTCAAGATACAGTCCAAGTTTAGAGAAAACTACTTCACTGTCTATTCAGGGACATCCAAACTTGCGCAAAAGCAGCCTGCTGGTCCACGTCCCCCAGCCCAGCCCAGGACAGCAGCAGGAGGTACCTTGCAGGTTCTTTGGGGCCAATTACACATGAACTTCTTGCTCACTTCCAAGATAAAGAAACCCACAAAGAAAACCAGTCATTGTTCCAAAGGTATTTATTTTTAAATTCGTTGAAAGAAATAAAATTATATTTAAAAAAATAGAGTAATCTCACAAACTGAAAGCCAGGAACAAAAAGAACAAGTTAGTATTTTTCCTGAGAGGCAGATCTGATTAGCTGTATGGAATCTTCCCTAGCCTGTTGCACACACAGGCATCGTTCCTAAGGCATCCGAAGCACTCCAGGTGCTCCATGGGTTGTTGAGGCACGAGGCTTCAGCCCTCTGGTGGGGGAGGGACAGCGGCGGGGCGGGGGAGTAAGAAACATTAAGAGTCGCTGCCTTTCTTATCAAACTGTACATGTTTCTACTTTCATAGATTGAGAACTGTACAAAATGAGTGGGCTCATGACCTGGATTTCAAACCCCAGGTCATGTTTTAGTAAAATCCTTAAGATTCCAAAGTCACCTGTCACAAAGAGCCAGACACACCCAAAACTCCGCACCCAAAACTAGTCAAGGGCACCCATCCCAGGTGACACGGGTGTGGCTAATCCACGCTATAGCTTGATTCCTAAACCACCGGACCTGTCCACAAGGCAGATCAAACTCTAAAAGGTTCCCCAGTAACGAGTTACAAAAGCCACTTTACAATTTCCAAAGTCCTAAGCTTACCCACTCCCCAAACCTAGTTTCCCTCGATTTTACACTGAGAACTCTAACAAGCTAAACATTATTTCCCCTTCAGTAAGAAAGTCCAAAGGCCAGCTAACAATGTGTTCTATGTGGAACTGCTTGCTTGTGCTAATGATCTGATTTGTAAAGGTAAGAGCACAGGTAGAACTGATGTGTACGTCCTGATTAGAAATATTGAGCGCTGCCTTCCCAATGGCTTAAGTCCTTGCACCAGTAAGCACAATTCCACGAGAATGTCCATTTGTGAAAGCTAGTATTTGGAAGTAGGACTTTCCAATGTCTGAATGTCTATTGTGTGTTCAAGTAGGACCTAACTCTATCTCCCAGTAAGTTCATTACATAATATCAATCCGCTGGTAAAGATTAGGATTGTATGGGTGCATCCTTGTTAGTTATACAAAACATCTATCAACCTTTATGAGCAGATGGCTATTCCAACCAAGGTAAACTGGTGCTGGACCCTAACTTTTAAAAACCCCATTCATTTCTTGGTTCCCCAAAAACAGTGTTGACTCCTGTCTTCCGCACAGTGGCCCTAAAAGGCTTTGCTGAGCTGCAGGGCACCAATAGCTTCTGCACAGGAGAACAGAGTCCACACTCTTCTGTCACACTCAGGGAGCAACCTGAGTTACACTGAGGTTACAGTAACCAAGTCTTAGTAGGAAACAGGACCAGAAATGACCATGTTCAAACAAGATTCCCGGCAACACAAACTGTGATCACGCAAGACTCATGTTTTAGTCACCATCTCAGGAACCAACAAACTTTAGCTGGAACTGTGCAAGACAATCTACACTACAACACTGATAAAAGCAGGCCCTAGAGACACCCTACCAGCTTGTCAGTTTCACAACACAAAAGTCAATATCCTGAGTTTTATCAGCATTTTCTCCCAAATAATTTATACAGAACATAAAAGCATACTAATGGATAAACAGAGGCAACACCACATGAAGTCTGGAAGAACACCTCACTAAACTAGAAAAGAAATTCCTCAAAAAAAATAAAAATAAAAAGATTTAGGAAATAAATTAAAGATTGAAACCTTATACTTTCAAGTTTTCTTTGACTAGTCTTTTGAGAGATGGCATGAAGTTGATACATTTTTCTAATAATCATTTATTTGAGATCAAATACCAAAATGTGCCTCTTCACACAAGTGCACACACACACAAAAAAAACCCTGCCTTTAAAAAGCATGGCCCCGTTGGCAGTGATTCTACCAAGAGTTAGTATTCTTTTTTTTGCTGGTTTGTTTTTTTTTTTGTTGTTGTTGCTTTTGTTTTTGAGACAGGGTTTCTCTGTAGTCCTGGCTATCCTGGAACTCACTCTGTAGCCCAGGCTGGCCTTAAACTCAAGAGTTCTTCCTGCCTCTGCCTCCCGAGTGCTCAGACTAAAGCTTGTGCCACCATGCCCAGCATAAATTAGTATTCTAAATCATGGTCTGTATCATCAAGCCAAGGCATTTTATTTACTAACTTGGCTGTCAAAAAATGGTTTCTCCCCCCAAAACAAACGCTCCCTTTACTAGCACCCACAGACACTAAAATGTCAGCACATAGTAGATGCTGGTTTTGAAGGACACATGAGAATGCTAATCCAGTAGACCAATCTCTCCATGCCCTTTAAAACAAACAAGGGAGGAAAAAACAACACTTCTTTCCTTCCTAACTGTAATTTGTATTTTTAACCACCTCTTTGGTGTGACCTGAATGGGGTTTCTTTACTTTGCCTGAAGTTATTTTTAAAAAATATGTACTTGTTGGGAAAAACAATGCCAATTATGCTAACACAGGTTTATACTAACTATAAAATGGGGCCAAATTATGATGATTGGTTTCTGAAGCCCTAGAATTTACAATACACAATTTAGACTAAAATCACAAGTTAAGGAACACAGATGGAATCCAGCTTTTCTTAATCCAAGGTATTGTCTCATTAAAACCCAAAACCTTCTATATGACCTTCCATTTTCCCATTCCTAGAAAAGAAGCATTTCTGGGGAAGTCAGGATTTATTAAGAATATTAAGGTCCAGGAATTCTGTTTTAACCATAAACCCCAAGTTTTCTTTTAGTGCTTCAAAAATCCATTATCATTTAAGACCAGATAAACTACATGGCTAATCAACTGTTCAGAGCTGAGCCTAGAAAATAACCTCCATGGAACAGGACCATGCTCAGCCATTGAACCAAGTGGTCTGCGCAGGGTGGTCACACCTCTCAGGTTCAAGCCACAAAGCTGCGCTGTCTGGAAGGAGATCTACTGCCCCGTGTTCTCAGAATTTGTCGTAGTTTCAGTGCTGATGGGCTGCACGTTGTCTGCGAGGTTGTGTGCGTGCTCAAGAAACAAATCTTTCAGTACACTTAATTCCTTTGTCAGCAACTTAATTTTGGCTTCCAACCGTTCATTCTCTTCCTTGAGCTGGTTCACTCTCTGCAGTGTGTCTTGAGCCTTCTGCTTGCTTTTTAATCGGCTCTTTTTCACGGCCATATTGTTCCGCTCTCTGCGCTGGCGATACTCGTCACTATTGCGATCCATGGGTGAACTCTTTTTGCTTTGCTTGCTTGGAGGCACAGCTTTGCCTCCTCCCCCAGGCCCGGCGGGCACCAGCTGAGGAACCTGCTGTAAGCCACTGGCATGTGCCTGAGTATGAATGACACTTATTCCGTTCACTCCTGGAGTAGTGGCTGGCTGCGGCAGCTTGCTCATTTGGGCGTGTTCCTTTGCCAACACAGAACAGGTAGAAATCAGAGCAATGTGATCAGCAGAGGTCACACTCAACTGCCAAAATATCTTCACATGTACCTAGTTAGAAAATAAGTTGCATTAAAATATTAGAAATGACAGGATCAAGTAAGATTAAACTTGCATGGACCTAACACAGCAGGCAACCATTAATTGGTTTTGCTGACCCAAACAACTGCCAACTGTTGCCGTGTTTCCAAATTTCAAAAGGTAAGCTAGTTCAGAAGCACCATAAGTTGAAGGTCAGCCCCACCTGGGGCTAGCTGTGATTATCAAAAAGGGAAGGAAAACAAAAGCGTAGCACGAATTACGTAGCACATGTGAGCTAGTAACACTCGGACAATCTGCCAGGGAGAAATTTGAGCTGTCTGGTCGGGGGGAGCATGGAAAAGCAAGTTCAGTGATTGTAGAAGAGCACCCACAATGAGAGGAAGGCGTTTCAAATCAGGTTGGAATGCTGGATCAGAAAGCTCAGTCTGTAGAACCCATGAGGATCGGGGTGCTATTATGATCCTAGCACGTTCCTTACTCAATATTCCCAGGGTGACTTAGCAATGACTTCACCTATTATGGGCTATTTTCTTCAGGCAGGGTATTTTCAGTTGGTTAGTTGATTTGCCTTTTTACATTTTAGCAACCTTAAGTGACAGTTTACTGAAATTTACTCAATCTGTTTCTTGTATTTAGGAACGGAGACATCCAATAAAGTACCCCCACGCCTGCATCAGTTTTTCATTCTTGACACAATCACCTAGCCCAGTGGTTCTCAACATGCAGGTTGTGCCCCCTTCAGCAAACCTCTATCTCCAAAAAACAGTTACATTACAATTCCTAACAGTAGCAAAATGACAGTGATGAAGTAGCAACAAAAATCATTTTATGGTTGCGAGGGGTCACCACCACATGAGGAACTGTATTAAAGGGTCGCAGCATTGGGAAGGTTGAGAACTACTGGCTTAAACATACTGATTCACAAAAGAAAAACTACTAAGACCTGGCTTGCTGTGATTGTTAACTAATCCCTCTGGCCACTTGTGAACTGTGACAGGTGAAAGCACACCTACTCCATCCCCACGAGAACATGTGTGTCCATCTAGGAGACACAGCACCCTTAGAAATGCAGGAAGCGGCCGGGCGGTGGTGGCGCACGCCTTTAATCCCAGCACTCGGGAGGCAGAGCCAGGCGGATCTCTGTGAGTTCGAGGCCAGCCTGGGCTACCAAGTGAGTCCCAGGAAAGGCGCAAAACTACACAGAGAAACCCTGTCTCGAAAAAAAACAACAAAAAAAAAAAAACAAAAACAAAAAAAACAAACAAAAAAAAAAAAGAAATGCAGGAAGCATTATGATCCATCACACTGCTGCTCTAGTTCCCCAGAACTGCTCAAATGACATCAATGGACAAAGTTAAGGAAATTAACTAGAGTTAGGAAAATGCTCCAATGAATACACCCACGGTTATTAAGAAAAGTCCAATCAGTAAACATCAACAGCTTCACCCAAACTTTGGCCAAGCCTGCTTATTACGCTGGCCCTTTATTATTTATTACTATTAATCTTTGCCTTTAAATGTCCATATATCATTACTCTGAAATGTTTTCACAGCCACTCAGCCAGCCCTGAGCTAGTGGGTCATCTGTTCTTGCTCCAGCACTAAAGCCAGACAGAAAGCTTCCTCCCAAGCCATGATGGATATGAACTCTGAGTTACGTTCAATAACAGACATTTCACAATTTCCCTTGAAAATGATTATGTGGCCTAATTTCTCTCCCACTTAAAAGGTAGTTGTTCAAAATAAAGAAAGTAAACAAATTAATTAAAAAATATGAAGTGGGTATTCAATATTAACTTAAGCCACCCTGGCTGCCATGAACGCTGTTGCTTATCAAGTTGGTATAATGTGTTTAATCCAAATTTAAGGACTTGTAAAATTTAATACTTCTCCCAGGATTCTATTTTCTTATATTTTTATTCTTCAAAGCTAATCTCTACAGTCAATTTGTCCTACCTCAAAGATAGCCAATGATCCAAAGAAGTGAAGACTAGAAACCAGATCCCATCTGTCCTTGGCTCTGGCTCCCTCACTTCCACCCTGGAAACACCACCCCTTCCCTCCTGTGAGCTTCAATTCCCCACTCTGTACAGGAGGGAAATGGTATGATGCCACAGCTAACAAAATACCATCAACTCTAGTCACTACCTACTTATTCACAACAGGCTCCAAATGCAGGGATGGTCTGCCTATTTCTGAACCAAAGATACAAGAAAGGGGTAGGGTTCTAACTACTCTTACTAAAGTGCTAACCAGAACAAAGGAGAGGTTTTGAGTGAGTCTTTTGGCTAGAGAAACAAGAGTATTGTTTATTGAACCTACAAACTTGCAAGAAAAGGGGAGAGGAAATAAAAAGTAATTCATCATTGTTTAAAAAAAAAAAAAGTAGGCTGGACAAAGTGGTGCATGCCTTTAATGCCAGCCTTGGGAGGTAGAGTCAGGTGGATCTTCGTGGCTAGCCTGGTCTACATAGCAAGTTCCAAGACATCCAGGGCTATGTAGACAGATCCTGTCTTTAAAAAAAAAAAAAAAAAGGGCCAGGCAGTGGTGGCACACACCTTTAATCCCTGCACTCAGGAGGCAGAGGCAGGCAGACCTCTCTGAGTTTGAGGCCAGCCTGGTCTACAGAGTTCCAAGACAGCCCTACACAGAGAAATCCTGTCTTGGAAAAAAACAAAAACAAATCTTCAACCAGTAGATAAGCCAAAAAGGTAACAAAATGAGGAGAAAACAAGACAGAGGATCACAGAGCTAACTTAGCAGGCTTCAAACAGATCAGCTTTGGTTGTGCACTGAACACACTTGTCCTCTGTGCCTCTGTTCCGTCCACAAACACGGGCTGAGCTCTCCAGCAAAGCAGTCTGACATTTAGTATCTGGCTATTTAACCCGAGTCAAAGTCTGGCTCCTGGATGGACTAATCTATTCCAAAGTTCAGTCCACAGGAGCAGGGTGCCGCCTTCTTCCTCTACTTGGCGATCACCCAGGAAGCAAAGGAGAGCTGAGGGGCGGCAGCCCTCACAGCCCTCACAGTGGACCACGACAGCCCCGCTCTGCAAGTGCCGATTCCCAGGCAGCCAGCCTGAGGGACACATTCTGGATGTGGGCTTTCAGGGTCTTGTTTTAGGGGAGCTACCCAGGATTTCGGCGACACTGACCACGGAGAACTATGGCTGCATATAAACAATCAATCTTAAGAATGTGGGGCTAAATGAAACGACTAACAGATTTTTTTCAAATGCAATTTAATTCAAATAATGCTCATTCAAAAGGGTAAAACAATGAAACTTTGAAATGTTAGAATAGTAAAATAAAATGGAATTTTTCTCAATTTTTACTTAGAACAATAAACCTGTACAGAATTTTCCTAGTGTGTCATTTTTTTTCATAAACCTGGATAGAACAACATATTTTCTTCCCCCATTTGCCTCTCAATATAAATTTTTCACTCAATTTCCTTAATGAAGGTTGAGTCTTCAAAATTACAAACAAAAATCTATCACATCTATTGTCCCTCTTAACGCCACCAAAATTACCTCAGGCTGACATCATCTCTCAGGGGCCCCGGTCTCGGGTGTAGCAAGCAGCCTGAGCTCTCTCCACTCACCAACTAGACTACCTAGACCAGTGGTTCTCAACCTTCCTAATGCTGCGACCCTTTAATGCAGTTCCTCATGCTGTGGTGACCCCAACCACACAATTATTTCCATTGCCACAACTGTAATTTTGCTACTGTTATAAATCACAATATAAATATCTGTGTTTTCCAATGGTCTTAGGTGACCCCTGCGAAAGTGTCGGTTGCTCGACCCTCAAAAGGCCTGAGCCCTGTGCACAGGTTGAGCTGATTGCTCATCTAGAGCAATCTTCCACTCAAACCTCATTACGTCACAGCTTTCCCTTATGCTCAACTCGGAGCCTCTGCACCACCAAGTGCCTCCCCAAGGTCTGTTTTCTTCTTTGTGCTTGCTGTCCGGTCTGCTCCCCAGTTTCTTTGGCAACTCCAGCTTCAGTGTGTCTCCCTGGAGACTGCTGGAGGCAGGGTCCATGAAAGAGGACACCCCTTCAAGGAGTTCTGTGTAAGCGGTCCACTGGAGTGCGTGAAGAAAAAGTATGCTTGTTTGGATGCTATCCTTTAAACCTAATCAGAGTACTATTTAGCACATTCAAAACAAAAATGTTGTTTATAAATATGCATTTATTAGGAGTTCCTGTTCAGGTTTCATTTTTTTTTCTTTTTCTTCTTTTTCCCCTTTAATGGCAGGGCAGGACAAGGGGATAGGTAAGGGACCAATAAACTTAGTCACTACTGTTACTGAGTGAGGCAACTTTTGACCAGGTCCTGTGTCTCTTTCTCATGATCTCAGGAGGGAATGTTCCCAGGGGTTTTCCCGGGGACCATTTAATTTACCAGGGATGAAAGCACCTCTCAAAGATCACAGAGCCTGGCTGACAACCATGTTGTGCTTGCTTGTGAGAATTTAAAGGATACTGGGGGAGGGGTGATGTCCGTTCCCACCTATTTGTTTCTGATAGGTAATAAAAATAACTGAGCCAGCCAAGCATGTCCACCAGAGGCAGGAAACAGGCTCAAGTTTTTCTTCAGCTCAATAGCATCCTGTAATTATTTACAGTTTTTCAGAAACAGGGAAATAACCCCAGGAGTTGCTTATCAAAAATACTACTCCAGTGGCAACAACTGAACAGACCTTCGAGCTCTTTGAAGGCTAGGGGAGTGGCTCAGAGGTAAAGGGGCTTGCCTACCATGCACTGAATTCTTCTATGTAGAATCCCTCAGTAGAGAAAGCCCTTACAGTGCTTTACTTCAAATTTCCCTCTGTGAAGACAGGTCTGCATTCAATGATAATATATTCAAATAAGGATTCAAGTGGGTGGAAACTCGGAGACACAACCCCAGCTGTTGTGCAACCCACAAAGGTTAAAACCTTTCTAAAATTGACACATCTTATGATGCAGCTTACCCTCCCCCTCAAAAAAAAAACAAAACAAAAACCAAAACCAAACACACACACACCACAAAAAAAAAAAAAAAGAAAAGAAAAGAAAGGAAAAACCACCCTCAAACAAGAGCAAACTAAACATGCCAACCTTCATAGGACCAGAAACACACAAGCGCACTTGGAAAAAGAGGCCATCCTTCCCCTCACACATGCATGCTCAACCTCTCCACCTGGATACCTCCGCTGGCTCTTCTCCCGTGTTCCCTCCAGCCGTGCTAAGAAAAGACTTCATGGCTTGACCTTCTGCTTCTAGTGAACTGGTGGTCGATGCGCGATTTAGGATGCCCTCCCCTTCCCAGTGAACTGCAGGACACGAGACCGTCTCCAACACCAAAGCCCCTCTTGCAACGTTATGTGTTTAAAAAATCAAGTGCTTTCCCTGGTGGTCACTAGGTTATTAACTCCAAAGAGGACCCGGGCCCTCCCCGCCCCGACCGAGCTGTTTGGGAAGCGACAGGAAAGAGTCCTAGGTGGCTCCAAAGTAAGATTCGGTCCACCTTCTATTCTAGGAACACCCTCCATCCCCAGGGGCCAATGCGCGCCGGGCTTGTCACGCTGCACGTCGCAGGGGGCCGGGTTCTGGAGGGGCCACCTGGTCCTCCATCCCTTCCCCGACGGCGGCGAGGGGCGCCCGGGGGAGCGCGGGGGTCGGCGCCAGGCGAGGCGGCGCTGGGCCGCAGCCAGGGATGAGCTCAGCCCCGCCGGGTGTTGCCCGCAGGTTGCATCAGACGCCGCTCCGGGCCCCCGCCCGCGCCACCAGCCGCCAGGGGCCTTCCGAGCCAGCCTGCCGATTCGGGCAGGGCCGGGTCTCCTCGGGCCGGGCCGGCACCTACGCGAGCGGCGGGCTTGGCCGCGGCCTCCACCCCCGACCCTCTCCAAGCAAGAGCCCACGGCCTCCTTACCTGCGCCTCCGGCCGGCCCGCCCGCCCCCCAGGCGGCCTCCACTCCGAGCGGCCCCGAGCGGCGCGGCCCGACCCGACCCAGGCCTCGCAGCCCGCGAGTCGGCGAGGAGGAGCGACGGTTACGAAACCGGCAGCCTCCGCCCGTTCCGCCACCGCGGCGACCGGCTTTCCCCTCCTCGTCGGGTCCGCGCGCGGCCGCCGCCGCCGTGACCAATAGAAGCGCTGATCTGAGAGCGACGTGCTCGCTGCTCGGGACGGGCAGCTCCACCAGCCAATCACCGGCCGTGTGGCGGCGAGAGGCGGGCGCGCGGCGGGGGCGGGACCGGCGGGCGTGGTGGGCGTGGCGGCCCCGGCGGTGGCTGCAGGCGCGCTCTGTGTTTCACCCTTTAGGCTGCTGGCGCTGGCGGGCGGCGGCCTGAGCTGTGGGAGTGACCCGCACGCAGAGAGAAAAAAGTTCTGTCCCAGTTGGAGGCTTGAAAAGACGATCACCTTGTGAGGGCCTCACCTGCCTTTGGGAAACGACGTTTCCTGAGATGGATTTTTGAGTGACTGAATTTTGTGTTTAGGCCTTAGGGCCTTGAGACTTTTGCAAACTTTATTTTGACGAAAGCAAGTTAAGGAAAAACCCTGTCCAAAGTAGAGTTAGTACACTTGTCACACTTGAGAACTGCGGACTCCTGTGGCTCCCTGTCAGATCATAAGTATGCTCGCCTCTGAGGACCGGTGATGGACATGGCATGGTCTTTCAACAGTGACTAGCAGTCCTGGTTCTCCCAGACAGTTCGCAGGAGGATCGAAAGCATTTTTGAAAAACAGGAAGCAGCGCGCTGGGTGGAGGGCAGAGCCCGCCTGATAGGTTTGATTGCTTCCTCTTTAGCAATGCTTATCATTCAAAACTCACTAGCTTTCAAAGAGGAAATGTTTCTTCATCGCCAAGGCCAGGAGAGCAGCTCTCCACCTAAGACTGCTTCGAGGAATCCCTGGGAGATGAGAATACCTGCAAAAAGGAAAAAAAAAAAAAAAAAAAAAAGAGCAACCACAGAGAGTGAACCCTGATAAACCCGTGCACAGTTGGGAAGCTAAGAATGTCATCAAAACCAGTATGTCTCTTTCGGTTCAGATCCCTGTGGTTATGAGCCGACATTTTTTCAAGACTATCAAAGTTGGACTATGCTTTGTTCCTCACAAAATCATGATTTTTAATATTTTCCAGTCATGTAAAAACTGTATAGAAAACAAAAACAGCCTTACATATCATGTGTACACTGAGTTAGCCTCTGGTTTGCCAGCCACTCCGCTAGCTGCATTCTGTGTTGTGTCTGGGCAAGCCTTCCACACCCAGCAGTCAGGCAAAGCCCAGGAGTCTTGAGATTTCCTTGTTAGCTGATAGCTAGCAGTGTTCTTCCTGTTTACAAACATGTATTGGTGCCAACTGTGTGCTCAGGTGTGACCTAAGCTGGGAGTCAGCAATGAAGAAGACAAATGCACAGTCCCTGCCTCCATGGAGCTTACTCTGAGAACCAGAGAGGCATGATTCAAGCACCATTTTCATAGGTCCTTAAGGGAAAAAGTCCAAGATGCTGAGATTATAAGAGGGGGACCAGACCTGATCTAATGCGTCAGAGAAGGCCTGAAGATGAGAAGGGTGTGCTTGGGTGGCGCTAATGACATGAATACACCAGTCGAAGGTGGTATCTGCCTAGAGGCCCTGTGATGGGGGCAGGAACTTCAGGTCAAAGTGGCTGAGGCAAGAAGCTCCAGTGGAGATTTGATGGGGTAGAGCCGACCATGTGAACCCAATAATGGTTTTGATCAGGGAATATTTGAACCCAGGGGTACTTACAGGTTAAGCACGCTACCACTGAGCAAAACCCCAGTCGAGAAGAACTGTGTTTCACCCTCAGCCATCGGAAACACTCATGATAAGGAAATGAGAGCCTGATGAAGACTTTGCCTCCAGGTTGAAGAAATCTAGGTTGCTTTCTTGCAAGTCACAAAGATTCAAGCCGTCTGAGTAAAGGAAAATATGTCTTGTATATATCTGTGCCTCATGAATGTCCAAAATATACCCTAGAAATCCAAAGATGTTGTAATCCAGCAGTATATTAAAATCTCCTTTAAAAGGACTTGAAAAGTAGGGGATCCTATTGGTTGGACGATTTTGCCACTTGACAACTACTGTGACTAATCACAGGTCGCCTAAGTGCTATGGTCCAGTGTTTCAGAATATTTGTTTACACTGTAAAGATGTCTCTGCTTAAGGCACCTTCTGATTGGTTTAATGAAGAGCTAAATGTCCAATAGCTAGGCAGGAGAGAATAGGTGGGACTTCCGGGCAGAGAAAGAGAAACTGGGAGGAGGAATCTAGGCACATGATTTCACCAGCAGACTTGGAGCAAGTCAGAAGTACTGTGCTAAGAAGAGGTAGCCCAGCCATGTGGCAAAATGTAGATTTAAAAAAATAGGTTAGCCGGGCGGTGGTGGCGCACGCCTTTAATCCCAGCACTCGGGAGGCAGAGCCAGGCGGATCTCTGTGAGTTCAAGGCCAGCCTGGTCTACAAAGCGAGTTTCAGGAAAGGCACAAAGCTACACAGAGAAACCCTGTCTCAATAAACCAAAAAAAAAAAAAAAAAAAGGTTAATTAAGTTATAAGAGCTAGTTGGGGAAAAGCCTAAGCTAAGGCCAAGCTTTCATAATTAATAATAAGTCTCCGTGTCATTATTTGTGGGCTGGAGGTCCAAAGATAGTCCAACAAGAAAGCTTGCTACAGTACAATCAGAATGTTCACAGCTCCAACTCTTACATAGAAATGTGACCTTAGGCAAATTATTTAACCTGTGTCATCTGGAAGTTGGGATTGTAGTTGGAATTTTCTTTGGGCCACCAACCAGCTCCCACTAGCTCTTTTAACTAAATTTAACCTGTTTCTATTCATCTACATTTTGCCTCAGGGCTTTTTACCTTTCATTCTGTATGTCCTACTTTCCTGCTTCCTCTGTGTCTGTCTGTTTGGCCCCTGGCATCTCCCTGGTGTCCCCCTTTCTTTCTCCTCAAGCCTAAATTCTTCCTTTTACTTACTCTCCCCACCCAGAAGTCCCACCTATACCTCCTCCCTCATTATTGGCTGTTCAGCTTTTTATTAGACCAATCAGGTATCTTAGGCAGGCAAGGTAAAACAGCAACACATTTTTACATAATTAAACAAATGCAGCACATCTTTACATAGTTAAACAAATATTCTGAAATGGGCCTAACAACAGTGTTACTTTGAGGATTGAAAGAATTAATGTATGTTAGGCCTCTGCCTCATACGTGGTAGGAACTATTAATATGAAGTATTGATTAGTACTTGCGTGATCCAAATATGTGAATAATGAATGAGTATATTCATAGGAGTAGACTGAAACACACTTCAAAGTTAAGTCATGTTTACATTGCTCTAACAACTCAATCACTCAAATACATATAACATTGAAGATGTTGATACTAATGTATCCATTAGATTTTTTTCTAATAGTAAATTTAATTACCACATCTTCATCTGTTTCCATGAAATAAGGATGGGGAAATTAGTAACCCATTTTTTTCTTTTAGATATGTTTTTTAAGTTAGATATATGTTTATGTCTGCATGTTTGTTCACCTGAGTGTAGTGCCGAAAAGGTCCAGAAGAGAGTGTTGGATTCACCAGGAGCTGAAGTTGTAGGTAATTATGATCCACACAACCTGGGTACTGGGAATTGAACTCTCATAGACCTCTACAAATGCAGTAAGCACTCTTAACCACTGAGCCACTTCTCCAACCTAATCTGTTTGGTTTTTTTATTATTATTAAAAAATTTTCTATTCATTTTACATACCAACCACAGATCCCCCCCTCGTCCCTCTTCCTGTCCCCCAGCCTTCCCCCCAACCCACCCCCATTCCCACTTACTCCAAGTCAAGGTCTCCCATGAGGAGTCAGCAGAGCTTGGTACATTCAGTTGAGGCAGGTACAAGGCCCTCCCCACTGTACCAAGGCTGTACAAGGTATCATACCTTAGGCACTAGGCTCCAAAAAGCCCACTCATGCACCAGAGATGGATCCTGATCCCCCTTCCTGGGCCCCCCCCCAAACAGTTCAAGCTAAACAACTGTCTCGAGTATTAGAGGGTCTAGTCTAGTCCCATGGGGGCTCCACAGCTATTGGTCTACAGTTCGTGGGTTTCCACTAGTGTGTCTAGTTGTCTCTATACGTTTTTCCCATCATGATCTTGATGTCCCTTGCTTATAGAATCCCTCCTCTCTCTCATCGATTGGACTCCTGGAGCTCAGCCTGACACCCAGCCATGGATCTCTGCATCTGCTTCCATCAGTCAATGGATGAAGGCTCTATGATGATAGTTAGGGTATTCACTAATCTGGTTACCAGAGTAGATCAGTTCAGGCACCCTCTTGACTATTGCTAGTAGTCTAAGGTGGAGTTATCCTTGTGGATTCCTGGGAACTTCCCTAGCACACTGTTTCTTCCTATTCCCATGATATCTTCATTTATCATGGTATCTCTTTCCTTGCTCTCCCACTCTGTCCCTGTTCCAGCTCGAACCTCCCATTTCCTTATGTTCTCATCCCACATTCCTTGCCCTCCATTACCTCCACCCCCACCCCCAGTTTGCTCATGTAGATCTCATCTATTTTTCATTTGCTGGGCTATCTATGTGTCCTCCCTCTTAGGGTCCTCCTTGTTAGCTAGCTTCTCTGGAGCTGTGGGTTGCAGTCTGGTTATCCTTTGCTTTATATCTAGTATCCACTTATGAGTCTGAGTTACCTCACTCAGGATGATATTTTCTAGTTCCATCCATTTGCCTGCAAATTTAATAATATCATTGTTTTTAGTGCTGCATAGTACTCCATTGTGTATATGTGCCACATTTTCTTTATCCATTCTTCAGTTGAGGGACATCTAGGTTGTTTCCAGGTTCTGGCTATTACAAATAATGCTGCTATGAACATAGTTGAGCATGTGTCCTTGTGGTATGATTGAGCATTCCTTGGGTATATGCCCAAGAGTGGTATAGCTGGGTTTTGAGGAAGATTGATTCCCAGTTTTCTGAGAAACTGCCATACTGATTTCCAAAGTGGTTGTTCAAGTTTGCATTCCCATCAATAGTGGAGGAGTGTTCCCCTTGCTCCACATCCTCTCCAACATAAGCTGTCTTCAGTGTTTTTGATCTTAGCCATTCTGATGGGTATAAGATGGTATCTCAGAGTCGTTTTGATTTGCATTTCCCTGATGACTAAGGATACTAAGCAATTCCTTAAATGTCTTTCAGCCATTTGAGATTCTTCTGTTGAGAATTCTCTGTTTAGCTCTGTAGCCCATTTTTTAATTGGATTGTTCAGTAATTTGGTGTCTACTTATTTGAATTTTTTCTATATTTTAGAGATTAGCCCTCTGTCAGATGTGAGGTTGGTGAAGGTCTTTTCCCATTCTGTAGGCTGTTATTTTGTCATTTTATTGACTGTGTCCTTTGCCCTACAAAAGCTTCTCAGTTTCAAGAGGTCCCATTTATTAATTGTTGCTCTCGGTGTCTGTGCTACTGGTGTTATATTTAGGAAGTAGTCTCCTGTGCCAATGCATTCAAGACTACTCCATACTTTCTCTTCTATCAGGTTCAGAGTAACTAGATTTATGTTGAGGTCTTTGATCCACTTGGACTTGAGATTTGTGCATAGTGACAGATATGAATCTATTTGCAATCTTTTACATGTTGACATCCAGTTATGCCAGCACCATTTGTTGAAGATGCTTTCTTTTTTTCCATGGTACAGTTTTGGCTTTTTTGTCAAAAATCAGGTGTTCATAGGTGTGCAGATTAATGTCAGGGTCTTCAGTTCGATTCCATTGGTCCATGTGTCGGTTTTTATGCCAGTACCAAGCTGTTTTTATTACTATAGCTCTATAGTAGAACTTGAGGTCAGGGATCATGATGCCTCCAGAGGTTGCTTTATTATACAGGATTCTTTTAGCTATCCTGGGTTTTTGTTTTTCCATATAAAGTTAAGTGTTATTCTTTCCAAGTCTGTGAAGAATTGTGTTGGTATTTTGATGAGGATTGCATTGAATCTGTAGATTGCTTTTGGTAAGATTGCCGTTTTTACTATGTTAATCCTACCTATCCATGAGCATGGGAGATCTTTCCGTTTTCTGATATCTTCTTTGATTTCTCTCTTCAGGGACTTAAAGTTCTTATCATATAGGTCTTTCACTTGCTTAGTTAGAGTTACCCCAAGATATTATATTATTTGTGGTTATTGTAAAGAGTGATGTTTCTCTGATTTCTTTCTCAGCCCATTTATCATTTGTATATAGGAGGGCTACTGATTTTTTGAGTTAATCTTGTATCCTGCCACCTGACTGAAGGAGTTTATCAGCTGTAGGACTTCCCAGGTAGAATTTTTGGAGTCACTTATGTAGACTATCATATCATCTGCAAATAGTGAAAGTTTGACTTCTTCCTTTCCAATTTGTATCCCCTTGATCTCCTTTTGTTGTCTTATTGCCCTAGCTAAAACTTTATTGAATAAATTACTATATTGTACTATATTGAATAAATATGGGGAGAGTGGACAGCCTTGTCTTGTTCCTGATTTTAGTGGAATTGCTTTGTGAAATCTCCATTTAATTTGATGTTGGGTGTTGGCTTGCTATAAATTGCCTTTATTATGTTTAGGTATGTTCCTTGTATTCCTGATCTCTCTAGAACCTTTGCTGTGGATATCGCTCTGTATAAATAAAATGCTGATTGGCCAGTAGCCAGGCAGGAAGTATAGGCGGGACAAGCAGAGAAGAGAATTCTGGGAACAGGAAGGTTGAGTAAGGACATGCTGCCAGCCGCCGCCATGAGTACCAACATGTAAGATACTGGTAAGCCACGAGCCATGTGGCAAGGTATAGATTTATAGAAATGGGTTAATTTAAGATGTAAGAACTAGATAGCTAGAGGCCTGAGCCACTAGGCCAAACAGTTTAAATAATATACGAGTCTGTGTGTTTAATTTATAAGTGGGCTGTGGGACTGTTGTGGCTTGGCAGGAGCTCGAGAGAAACTCTCCAGCTACAAACCTTTATCATGAAGGGGTGTTGGATTTTGTCAAAGGCTTTTTCAGCATCTAGTGAGATGATCATGTGAGTTTTTTCCTTCAGTTTATTTATATGGTGTATTACATTAACAGATTTTCATATGTTGAACCATCCTTGCATCCCTGGGATGAAGCCTACTTGGTTTATCTGGGCTTGGTTTAACTTTGGTATGTGGTACCTATCCAGAAAATTGTCCATTTCTTTCAGATTTTCCAATTTTATGGAGTACAGATTTTTAAAGTATGATCTGATGATTCTCTGGATTTCCTCATTGTCTGTTGTTATGTCTCCCTTTTCATTTCTGATTTTGTTAATTTGGATGCTCTCTCTCTCTCTGCCTTTTGGTTAATTTGGATAAGGGCTTGTCTATCCTGTTGGTTTTCTCAAAGAACCAACTCTTGGTTTCATTGATTCTTTGTATTGTTCTCTTTGTTTCTATTTTATTGATTTCAGCCCTCAATTTGATTATTTCCTGGCATCTGTTTCTCCTGATGAGTTTGCTTCTTTTTGTTCTAGAGCTTTCAGGTGTGCTGTTAAATCACTATTGTGAAATTTCTTCATCCTCTTTATGTGGGCATCTAGTGCTATAAATTTTCCTCTTAGCACTGCTTTCATAGTGTCTCATAAGTTTGGGTATGTTGTAATTCATTTTCATTGAATTCTAGGAAATCTTTAATTTCTTTCTTTATTTCTTCTTGACTCATTGGTGATTCAGCTGAGCATTATTCAGTTTCCATGAGATTGTAGGCTTTCTGTATTTTTTGTTGTTGTTGAAATCTCACTTTAGGTCATGGTGGTCTGATAAGATACAGAAGATTATTCCGAATTTTGTATCTGTTGAGATTTGCTTTGTGACCGAGCATGTGGTCAATTTTAGAGAAGGTTCCATGGGGTGCTGAGAAGAAAGTATATTCTTTTGTGTTAGGGTGGAATATTCTGTAGATCTCTATTAAGTCCACTTGAGTCATAATGTCTGTTATTTCCCTTATTTCTCGGTTAAGTTCCTGTCTGGCAGACCTATCCATTGGTGAGAGTGGGGTGTTGAAGTCTCCCATTACTAGTGTATGAGGTTTGATGTGCAATTTAAGCTTTAGTAATGTTTCTTTTACAAATGTGGGTGCTCTTTTATTTGGGACATAAATGTTCAGAATTGAGACTTCATCTTGATAGATTTTCCTGTGATAAATATGTAATGTCCTTCCTGATCTCTTTCAATTGATTTTAGTTTGAAGTCTATTTTATTAGATATTAGGATAGCTACACCAGCTTGCTTCTTAAGTCCATTTGATTGGAAAGTCCTCTCTCAGCCTTTTACTCTGAGGTAGTGTCTGTCTTTGAAGTTGAGGTGTGTTTCTTGTATGCAGCAAAGGGATGGATCTTGTTTTCCTATCCATTCTGTTAGCCTGTGTCTTTTTATAGGTGAATTGAGACCATTGATATTAATGGGTATTAATGACCAGTGATTGTTAAATCCTGTTATTTTTTGTTGGTCGTGTTGTGTGTTTCCCTTCTTTGGTATTTGTTGATGTGGGATTATCTATTGCCTGTGTTTTCATGGGTGTATCTAACTTCTTTAGGTTGGATTTTTCCTTCTAGTGCTTTCTTTAGGGCTGGATTTGTGGAAAGATATTGTTTAAATCTGGTTTTATCATGGAATATTTTGTTTACTTCATCTATGGCGATTGAGAGTTTTGCTGGGTATAATAGTCTGGGTTAGCATCCATGGTCTCTTAGTGTCTGTGTAATATCTGTCCAGGACCTTCTGGCTTTTAGAGTCTCCATTGGGAAGTCAGGTATTATTCTTGTGGATCTGCCTTTATATGTTACTTGGCCTTTTTCCTTTGCAGCTCTTCCTCTGCTTAGTGTAGGCGGTGTCTGTGTCTAAAGGTGCTTCTCTTATTCTAATTGATAGTCTTGGTCCACTAGGAGTTCTTGGTTAAATCGGGGCTGTTGGGCTCTGGTTTTTCAGGAGCAGCTTAGTCTAATCAGTGTTAGTGGGTTCTGTCTCATGGAGCAGTTGTTCCTAGTTGGTGCAGGGTGTGCTGATGGCTTCAGTTGTTGTTAGGTTCGTAGGGGTTGGTTTTTGTTTGTTTGTTTGTTTTTGGTGGGGGAGCAGGGAAAGGTAGCTGTCTAGTCCCTGGGACTCCGACGGGTAGGGCCTAGGGGCTAGAGACCTGATCTGCTGGACTGGAGATGGGGGCTTACCTGTTCCCAGTTGGTGTAGTGTAGGCTTATGATTCTGGTGATCTGGTTCGGTGGCTGGGCGGCACCTTCTTTTGTGTTCTCAGGTCGCGTTTTGCTCATTTGTCAACTCCTCAGCTGATTTTGTTTCCTCAGACTGCAGACTGTAGGATTCTGAATCCTCTCCTGAATGGATCTCAGCTGAGCAGGTTGTTTAGTAGGGCAATCTCACCAATACCTCCAAGTTGTTGGGTTTTGCAGGATCAGCAGCTGGGCCCTGGGTTGGCCTCAGATAGAGTGTTTGGATCTGTTCTGGTCATGTCCCATGGAGATGGCTCCTTCCCCAGGTGCTGGGATTAAAGGCCTCCTTTGCAGCTCTTAATATTTTTCCTTTATTCTGTATGTTTAGTGGTTTGATTATTATGTGGCAAGGGGACAGTTTTTTTGTGTTTTTTTGTTTTGTTTTGTTTTTTATTTTTGATCTGGTCTATTTGGTGTTCTGTAAGCTTCTTGTATCTTTATAGGCATTCCCTTCTTTAGGTTGGGAAAATTTTCTTCTATGATTTTGTTGAATATATTTTCTGTGCCTTTGAGTTAATATTCTTCTCCTTCTTCTATCTCTATTATTCTTAGGTTTGGTCTTTTGATGGTGTCCCAAATTTCCTGGATGTTTTGTGTTATGACTTTGTTGGCTTTAGTGTTTTCTTTCACTGATGAATCTATTTCCTCTATTGTATTTTCAACACCAGAGATTCTCTCTTCCATCTCTTGAATTCTGTTGGTTATGCTTGCATCTGTAGTTCCTGTTCGTTTACTCAGATTTTCCGTTTCCAGCATTCCCTCTGTTGGTGTCTTCTTCATTGTCTCCATTTCAGTTTTCAAATCTTGAACTGTTTCCTTCACCTGTTTAGTTGCTTTTTCTTGGCTTTCTTTAAGGGATTTACTGATTTCTTCCAAATTTTTGTTTATCTTTCCCTCGATTTCTTTAAGGGAATTTTTCATTTCCTCTTTAAAGGCCTCTATCATCTTCTTAAAGTCACTTTAAGGTCAATTTCTTCTGTTTCTTTTGCATTGGGATGTTCAGGTCTTGCTGATGTAGAACCACTAGGTTCTGATGGAGCCATATTGGTCTTTATATTGTTGACTGTATTTTTGCACTGGCATCTACTCATCTCTTTCTCCACACGGTGCAAGCGGTGTCTGTTTCTGAGGGAGCCTCTCTTGGTCTGATGGATACTCTTGGTCCAATGGGAGCTCTTGGTCTAATTGGGGCTCTTAGTCTAATCGGTGCTAATGGACTCTTTGTCTCAGGGAGCACCTCTTAGTCCAATCAGCATTGGTGGGCTCTGTCTCAGGATGGGTGGGGTTTGGGGGAAGTGGGGCTTGTGGATTACAGAGTCTAGTGGGGGATGGTGGTGGTCTGACCTGTCTGCAGGAGACCTGCCTACTGGCCTGAAACTGGGACTGGGATGGGTGGTGGTATGGAGGCACAGAGTCGTGCCCCTGGGCCCAAAGCCTAGAGGCTGTGGTGTTTGGCTATGAAAACAAAGACTCACTTCTTAGTCCAGTTGGCACTGGTGAGCTCTCCAGTCTATTTGTTTTTAAGTTGTATTTTTATCTATTGATTTATTTATCATGTGTATGAGTGTTTTGCCTGCACGTATGTGCAATATGTGTGCTCAATGCCTTCAGAGGCCAGAAGAGGGTGTCATATCTCTTGGAACTAGAGTAACAGTTGTGACCTGTCATGTGGGGCTAATAACCAAAACTTGGTCCTCTGTAAGAGCAATGAGTGCTCTGAGCCACTGAAGCATCTCTCACGTCTATTTTTTAGAATCCCAGCACTGCAGAGGCAGAGGCAGGTGAATCTATGAGTTCCAGGCCTGCCTGGTCTACAGAGTGAGTTCCATTCTAGGACAGGCAAGGCTACACAGAGAAACCCTGTCTCAAAAAAAAAAAAAAAAAAAGAGCCTCACACTATATAGCTCAGGCTGGTCTAGAACTATGTACTCCAAGCTGAACTTGAACTCATGGGAATCTTCTTTCATTCTCCTGAGTGTTGGCTTTACAGGCATGTACTACGCCCTATTGAAACCTCTTATTTGAAATCCAGATAAACTGAAGTTTGTGATACAAACTTAAGATAATGTGTACTTGGAAAAGCTCCTTAGAAATCAATACAGCAAATCCCCGTGGCTGGTGGTCTGGTCTGGACAGTGTCCGTCCTGTCCTAAGAACTGAGGATCATCCACCACAGGTCTGGGTCTCTTGTGATCCATGCTTTATTAGCACTATTTGGAGATGATTGTACCACATTGAGTAAGGATCCTTTGATTAGAAAGAAGTTGGTTGTTTGGGTTTTGTTTGTTTCTTCAATTTGTTTTTTGTTTCAAGATTTCAATTCTTGTTTGAGTTTTCAATTTTGTTTTTGTTCATGTGTTTGTTTTGTTTTTATTAGACAGGTTCTCACTGTCCAGCCCTGGCTGGCCCGAAGCTCACTCTGTAGGCCAGGCTGACCTCGAACTCAGAGACTCGCCTGCCTCTGTCGCTTACCCTGAAATTTTTATTTTGTTTTTACACAGTCTTTTTATTAGGCCTGTGTGGCCTCAAACTTTCGATCCTCCTGCTTCTACCTACTTAGTACTAGGATTATAGACTTGTACCACCATACCCAGAACATGGTCACTTAAAAAAAAAATTAGGACTTTAGGTATGGCTTGGTGTTGCTCATCTTTAATCTCAGCATTCAGTAGGCAGATGTTGGCCTTTGTAAGTTGGAGGCCAGCCTGGTCTACATAGAGAGTTCTGGGTCAGCTACAGCTACACAGTGAGATCTTGCTTAAGTGTGTGTGTGTGTGTGTGTGTGTGTGTGTGTGTGTGTTGGGAGGGGGGGTTGATGAAAGATTTTCAGGTTCTCTTTATTAAATAAATACCTAGATTATGTCAGAACCAAAACCAATCTCTCTCTCTCTTTCTCTCTCTCTCTCTCTCTCTCTTTCTCTCTCTCCTTTCTTATGTTTTTCTGCTTGCTCCTAAGCTTTCTTCACATGGCCAGGGGCAGCTTTGATGTTGACGGCCTCAGTAGTAAAGAAAAGCCAACTATCTTTTTAAGTTCTTGTTCTAAGAGTCCAGGCAAGTTCGCTAGAATTGGCCCAGTTGGGTCCAGTGCTCCTCCATTAACGATCAAATGGCCAGGAACAGGGCATGGTGCACTAACATGGCAGCTCCAGAGGAGCCGTTCTCAGTGGAAATGAGGGGGTGCAGAGCCAACAAACCCATGATACTGTAGGGAAAAGGAGCTGGCTAGAGAAACCCACCCTGAACCTGGAGCCCAGAATTAGGATGGCTCAGATAAGGCCAGTGAGAGAAACACAGTTTAGCTCAGATCAGAGCCATCTCTGGCCCTGTCCAACTGACTTGTGAAATCAACCAATCACAGAACAGGACATCAGAACCCTGGCCCTAGGGCCCAGGACTGGGAAAGAAACATAGCCTGTGTTTGGGACCTGGGCCAGAGAAATGAACCAAGGAAACATGCCCTGACTCTGAAACCAGTACTAAAGAAACACTCTTGGCCCCTAGAATCAGAGTCAGTGAATGAAATGTGCCCTGGCCTTAGAGGTAGTGTCAAAAAGCTAAGTAAGGCCAGTGAGAGAAACACAGTTCAGCTCAGATCAGAGTCATCTCTGCCCCTGTCCAACTGACTTGTGAAATTAACCAATCAGAGCAGGACAGCAGAATCCTGGCCCTAGGGCCCAGGACCAGGGAAGGAAACACAGCCTGTGTTTGGGACCTGAACCAGAGAAATGAACAGTTTATCCCCAAACCCAGAACCCAGGAAATATGCCCTGACTCTGAGACTAGTACCAAAATAACACTCTTGGCCCCCAGAATCAGAGTCAGTGAAAGAAATGTGCCCTGGCCTTAGAGGTAGTGTCAAAAAGCCAAGAAAGGCCAGTGAAAGAAACACAGTTTGGCCCTGAAATCAGGGCCATCTCTGCCCCTTGCTCACAAAACTGGCCTATCCCTGGGCAGAAAATAAACTAACCAATCACAGTTGACTCTGCCCCCTAGACATCCTATATAAACTGCCCTGCCCAGTCAGTTGTGAGCTGTTCTCTCCACCCTGGTAGAGGCAGCTACTCTCCTGGACTCCTCCTTCCCAAATAAACCTCTTTCTCAAAAGAGTATTGGGTGAAGACCTTCATTGACTGATGAACAGAAGAACCTTGCTGGGATGTCCCATAGTGGACTGAGCAAGGGGGAGCTGAACAGAAGAACCTTGCTGGTACGTCCCATAGTGGACTGAGCAAGAAAGAGCTGGTAGGTAACACTGAGCCAGAGATTGTGGCTCTCCAGGAGAGGAGCAGGATTGTTGTGTCCTGTGGGGAAACTATCCCCCATCATACCATCATACCAGGTATATCCTGACCTTCCCAAAGAGTCAGGATACCCTTCCTTGCTGAAGCAGTTCCAGGCCTGACTCTCCTGAGAAGTCAGAAAACCTTCCTTTCCAAGGTTGGGCTGTTTCTTTGCAGTCTCAGCCATCAGAGCTGTGCTAAACAGCTCCAGGTATCCAGGACACCTTCAGGGCAGAGCTCTTGTCCTAAGTAGCTCTGAGGTGTCTGGGATACCTCGCCCTCTAGGGCTGAACTGTCTCCTTGCAGTTTCAGCCATCAATTTACTAACATTTTGGTGCTGAAACCGGGGACACCACACCCAGAGTTTTTGCAGTTTACTTACATTTGGTGCCGAAACCCAGGACACCAAACCCAGAGATTTTGCAGTTTCCTTACAGATACCACTTGAAATGGCAGGTCTTCCTGTTAGAAGCTTTAGTCACTCTGACTGACAAGTGTTCTTTCTTCTGACACATGGTCCTCATCCTTGAGATTTTACCTATGGTGATACTAGAATTCTAAAAGCTAAGACACTAGCTTATTGTCATAAATAGCCTCAATCATACATGAATCCTATGCATAACAGAAAAAGTCAGCAATGCAAACTTTAGCAACTGGCAAGCATTATTATCAATAACTATTAAAAGTCACTTTCCACATGTCAAATATCATTATCTTATGCAGTAAGATGTCATCTGTGCACAGAAGGCAGATGTGTGCCATGTGAGTATATGTGAACCTGTTGTCTTTGCATATGAAGATAAATACTTGCCATCTGTGCACATAAGGAAAGAGGTAACAAGATCTCTGCCCATTAGGACCAATACCCCACTCCTGATACCAACTTCTAAAATACCATGACCAAAGCGACTTATGCAAGAAAGGTTTTATTTTGACTTATGGTTCCAGGGGGAGAGTTCACAATGGTGGAGGAAGCATGGCAGCAGGCTGCCAGAGCAGAAAACCGAGAGATCACATCTCCATCTGTAGGCGTGAAACAGAGGGAACTGGAAGTGAGGTAAGGCTATAAACCCTTAAAGCCTTCCCCCAGTGACATACTTCCTCTAGCAAAGCCATACCTCCTAAAAGTTTCATAACCTTCCCAAATAGTGCCGTCAGCTGGAGACCAAATGTTCATATACCTAAGCCTATGAGGGACATTTCTCATGCAAACAACCACAATCTATTCCAAGGCCCCCATAGGTCCATAGTCATATCATAACAGTCATATCATAATGAAAAATGCATTTAGTTAAATTTTAAAATCCCTAACATGTATTTCCTATGGATTTGAGAGGCTTTCGTTTTCATGTCTCTACCTCACAGAATAAGCACAATGCTTTGTCACATAACGTTCATGAGATAAATTGCTTCAGTATCTGTGGTGTGTGTTAGCATAAAAATGAAGATAAACATTTTGTTTATCTGTAGTGCATGGGACACTAGTCTCCATCATAGAAGTGGGATAGACTTTAGAGACAAAACAGGATGATGCTGCTAGATGTAACCTAGGTAAACGTCTCTTCCTGTCGGCTGAGTGGACAGTAACTGCATCATAGTGTCCTCCCGAGTTAAGACAAGAGACGTGAGAAGGAGCTGGTGCCTGCTCACAGAGGCACAGAATAACTACCTAAAACACGTTGCTCTTAGGAGTCAGTTCTTAGTTTCCAGTACCATTCTCCAACAAAAGGATCCACATACCTTGGAGAAGTGCCTGACACTAGAACTAGGTAAGAAATACAAAGAAGAATGTGTAGCCTGTAGTGACAGACAGGAAGAGCTAAAAAAGCAAGCCAGTGAGGATGTGTGTTTCAGTGTGCAGAAACAACATGCCATAAACTGCTGGCTTAAATAAGAGAAATTCATTTCTCCACATCGGAGGCTGGGGAATCCAGGTTAAAGTGCTGGCCTTCTTCGCTTGTGGGTGATTGGAGCTTTTGTTGTCCTGGTTGTTTTTATTTTGAGGTTTATTATTTGTTTAGTTGTACATGTGAACATGTGTGGATGGATACACATGTGCCATGCCATGGTCATGGAGGTCAGAGAACTTTCAGGTATTGGTTTCCTCCTTTCACCGCATGGGTCTTGGCATCTTAAACTCAGGTCATCAGTTTGCTTGGTGGCAGACGCTGTTACCAGCTGAGCCATCTCCCTAACCAGCTTTTTTATGTATATGAGTGTTTTGCCTGCATATGTATATATGTGCACCACGTGCATGCCTGATACCCATAGAGATCAGAAGAGGGTGTCAGATGCCCTGAAATTGGAGTTAGGGATGGTTGTGAGCCACTGTGTGGGTGCTAAGGTCCAAACCTGGGGCCTCTGCAAAAACAACTTCTCCAGCCCTTTATTTGTTTATTTGTTCTTGAGACAACACTAATAGGTTTTCTGTAGCCCAATAATAGGTTTCTCCGCTGATGCAGTAAGCCAGATCAAGCCAAACTGAAAAAGTAGAAAAACAGGTTAGGTTCCAATAGAATAAATACCATTCCCTATAGCCCAAGCTGGCCTGAAACTGGAGATCCCCTGCCTCAGCCTCCTGAGTTCTGGAATTAGCAGTGATATGATGCCATACGCTGTGGTAGACATCATTTTAAGACATTTCCCCTTAGTTTGTCAGTGGCTACCAACTCCTTGTGAGCCCACATGACCTTTGTACACAGGTTGGGGAGAGGTTACGGGACAGCAGAGGGCAAGCTCTTCAGATCTCTTCTTATAAGGGCACTGACCTATCAAGAAGGCACCACCCTCATGACCTCATCAGACACTCCTTAGTTACCAGCATATTGCAGGTTAGGCCTTCAGCTTGTATGCAGATAAGGGCAAACATTCCCACAGTAGGCCAAAGGGTCACAGGACTCAGTGGAAGAGCTCTCTGTGGCCAATCCAGTACAGAAGGTAGCACTGGATTATAAACTGGATGCAAAATCAATATCCATGCGTCCATAAGTATATTAGCAAGTGATTGCATAAAGAACAATGAGGAGCTATATCTGCTATGCAGAATCCCATACAATGTATTTCCTCTGTCCTTGATAGCCAGAGTCACTCGTGTGTGCCTGTGTGCCTGTGTGCGTGCGTGTCTGTGCGTGTGCGTGTGCCTGTGTGCCTGTGTGCGTGCGTTCGTGTATGTGTGCCTGTGTGCATGCGTGTGTGCGTGTGCGTGCATGTGCGTGTGTGTGTGTCTGTGTGTGTGCGTGTGTGTGTGTGTGCCTGTGTGCATGCGTGTGTGTGCCTGTGTGCATGCATGTGCGTGTGTGTGTGTGCGTGTGTGCGCTGCGTGTGCGTGTGTGCCTGTGTGCATGCATGTGCGTGCGTGTGTGTGTGTGTGTGTGTGCGCGCGCGTGCGTGTGTGTGAACTATGTGGAGATCAGAGGACGACTTGTGAGAATTCACTCTTCCCTTCCACCTGGGCCCAGGTGATGAAGTCAGATCACGAGTCTCGGCAGAGGCACCTTTACCCTGTGAGTTCTCTCCCCAGCTCTCCCCCCACATGAAAATAAATAGAGAAAATAAGACGAAGGCTGAGTGTGGTGTCACATACCTTTAATCTCAGTGCTTAGGAAGCAGAGGCAGGCAGAGCTGTGTAAGTTTGAGGCCAGCCTGGTCTATATCCAAGTGCCAGGCTAGCCAGAGCTAGAGAGTGAGATCCTGCCTCAAAAAAGACAGAACAAAAACAGACAAACAAAGATGGAAGTGAGGGAGGGCAGGAGGAGGGCAGAAAGAGAAAAAAAGTTGTTTTTCAAAATCAAAACCCTGCAGCTTGAAAGGACACTAGAGAATGATCACACCAGGCCTTGTGAAAGGCGCAGGACGAAAGTGGCCTTACGGTGGGGAAGGCTGGCAAACACAGGAGCCAGGGAGTCAGCGTCAACGTCAGCAGTCACAAATCACCACGGCAGCCTTGAACTTGATAGGATCTGATAAAAACGGCACTCAGCTTTCTCATCCTCCAGGTCCTGGTAACCTCACTCTTACCACAGTCCAAGCAGGTGAACTCCAGAGGGAGGCATTCTACAACCCAGCAGCCCTCCCCAGCCACAAGACCTTCCCTGGGAAAAGCCAGGAGGGTCCCATGGGATCCTCAGTCACGACCTGGAACAGAAAACAAACAGAAAGATATGATGCCAAAATCAAGGAAGTCCAAATAGAGCAGGGACTTCAGTTAGTTACAACACACCAATGCATGTCCAGTAACTGGAACAAGTGTGCTGTGCTAATGCAGACTGCCGATGGGCTAAACTGGTGTAGCATGAATGCAAACTGCCTATGATCTTCTCAAGCTGAGTGCTGTCTAAGACTTGTTCATTTTTTTTGTCTGAATGAATGTTTTGTCTGCATTTATGTGAATGCACAAGGTGTGTACCTGGTGCTTAAGGAAGGCCAGAAGAGGGTGTCACATCCTCCGGAACTGGACTTACACATGGTTGTGAGTTGTTTGTGGGTACTGGGAATAGAACCCAGGTCTCTGAAAGAGCAACAAATGCTCTTAACCCCTGAACCATCTCCTCAGCCCCCTGAAGTTTCAGTGTTTAGGGTTTGTTGTTGTTGTTTGTTTTTAAAAAGTATTTGAATGCACTGCATTTTGTTTGTTTTGTTTTGTTGTTTGGATGTTTTTTGTTTCCATTTGTCTCAAACTTGAGATGCCCCTGACTATACCTCCCACTCGAGTTCTGGGATGACAGCCATGTGCACCCCCTGCACCCCAGCCCCCACCCGGACGTGACCATTGATGGACTGCGTTGCAGTTTTAACATGAACTGAACCACTTTAAAATCGCCAGTGAGTCTCAGGACTGAGGGAATGGCTCAGCGGTTCAGAGCACTTCCTGCTCCTCCAGACGACTGGAGCTCAGTGCTCACCTCATGTGACTCACAACAGCCTGTAACTCCAGCTCCAGGAGATCTGATGCAAAAATGAACCTGGAATTTCACCAACAAAGCTGAACCCAGCCAATGAGCCTGAGTGTGTTTTCTACCATGAGCCACTAAGAGTGACCCTGTTGTCAAGGAAAGCCAACATCCTCCCCAAACATGGAGTGGGAGTGGGAGAGTGAAAAGGCACAGGAGGAGGAGGGAGCAGAAAGGATGAAGGGAGCTGTGGGGTGAGCCCACAGTGGAGCTGCAGCATGTGCGGAAGCCCAGGAAGCCATCTTTGGGCCTGCTGGGGAAGACGGCCCTCATCTGAAGCTCCAGGTACCAGGTCAACCCTACAGGCCACACTCAGGAAGCTAGAGCAGAAGAACTGAAAATTGGAGGCCAGCCTGGGCTACATGGTGAGACTCTGTCTAGTGAAGAAGAGTCCTACTTACCAGAGGAAGATGGCTGTGGACTGTCTGGTTACTCGTTCCTGCTCCTCCTCATGCTTGTCCACCACCACTGTTTAAATCTGTCTCAACCGACAGATGTTTGTTGAATGTCCGTATACTGTCCCGACGGCTGAGAATCTTATATGGAACAGGGCTGGGACTGGGAAGTTGGGGGACTGTTACTCAATGCATGTAAATTAGGCAGAGGAAGCTGCCAAGTTGAGTGGGCTTGTGGGGCGGAGTCCTGGGCCTTGAGCCAGTGAGGACTTGGTGTTCCCTTCTACGAGTTTGTCCATGTTTCCTCCCCTTTCGTGTTCTTTCTTTTATTCTGAGTTTCTACGGTAACCATGGTTCCCATGTGACCCTGCACAGAGGGTTGGATGGGCTTGAGCTTGGAGGGTGGGGCCGAGAGCATTTATATGGGTAGACGTTGGGTGGGTTGGTAGGTCCCATGCTTTCTTTTCCGCAGCAAAGGTGTTTTGGGGAGAAGTCTGAGCTGGGCAAGAAGCTGGAATTATGGGGTGGTGATGGTGATGAGAGCTGCGTCACTACAGGGAGTGACATTTCCCTTATCTCTATGAGGGACTTCCTTGTGGCCCAGTGGAAAGAAGGATGAAAACAGAGCCACTTCAACATTTTAGAACCTGGAGTTTGTAAAAACAAACAAACAAACAAAAAAACACGCCCTTAGCATCAGCTTTGTGAGTTGGGAGTTGAAGAGAGCCATCCTCAAGAAACTTGGAGAACCCTAGGAGCTAGTGGTACTTAGTGACTAACCAGAAATAGACTAAGATAAAGCACCATCCAAGGATACACTCAGAAATATTTGGTGGTGGGTGCTGGAGCATTGTCCTGTGACTGGTAGCCCCAGCTGTCCCTGTACAGAAGAGGTCAAGGCCAACGGTAGTGGTTTGGATATGGAAGGTCTCCTGGAGCATTGTCCTGTGACTGGTAGCCCCAGCTGTCCCTGTACAGAAGAGGTCAAGGCCAACGGTAGTGGTTTGGATATGGAAGGTCTCCTGGAGCATTGTCCTGTGACTGGTAGCCCCAGCTGTCCCTGTACAGAAGAGGTCAAGGCCAACGGTAGTGGTTTGGATATGGAAGGTCTCCTGGAGCATTGTCCTGTGACTGGTAGCCCCAGCTGTCCCTGTACAGAAGAGGTCAAGGCCAACGGTAGTGGTTTGGATATGGAAGGTCTCCCACAGGCTTACAGGGTCCCTTAGCCCCAGGCCGATGGCGCTGGTTTGGGAGGTAGTAGAGACTTAGGAAGTGGGACCTGGAGGAAGTAAGTTACAAGACGCTGCGTCTTCAGCTCTGCCCTACCCTATTAAGCCCCACTCCTGCCAAACATACACCTCTTCTGGGACCTCCCTCCCTCCCCCCATCAGCTAGGCTCTGCTCCTCACTTCTCCACAGGCAGGCAGTCCATCTCCTGGTGATCTCAATCTAGCTTCTATGAACCACTATGTAGGGATTGCCTTCTCACCCCATAGAGGGTCTCCCCTCCTCCGGGGTCACCCCTCCCCTGGGGTCGCCCCTCATCTGGGTCTCTGCTCCTCTGGGGTCACCCCTCCCCTGGGGTCGCCCCTCCCCTGGGGTCTCACCTCCTAGTGCCGCCAGGTTGTCTGGCAGTCCCTCCTCCTTCGGGGATCTCCCATCTCCACCCCTCAGACTACATCTGCTTCTTCACAGCTCCGCTAGGAACTTGAGACCTCATTTCTCAGTGCTCTCAAGTGGGCACTGTTCCCCCTGACCCCACAGGTCTCTGGACCAAGTGCCCAGCTTCCAAGCTCTCACCGCCTGAACTCACTCCAGTAGAGAAACAGAGAGCCACACCAGGAGGCAGAGGAGAGGGCCAGCAAGGCTGTGCTAGGCCAAGAGTAGTGTCTGTTCATGCAGACAGCAGCTACTCTGGAAGGAAGACAGGGCCACAGCCTGCAACCTCAATACCGGTTCTACCGAAGGGAACATTGTCTCAGCCTTCTCCAACTCAAGGCTCTCCAGAGCATCGGCACATACCTATGTCAAAAGGAGAACAGTGATTTAGGCAAGGAAAGATGCAACTAACAGGAATATGCCTTGGAAGGTATTTTGTCTATGGCTCCTTCTTGTCTTCTCTACTTCCTCGATACCGTGAGGCCGGCGACTTGGCTCTATGACAGCCTCTTCTGCCTCCCCTGTGTTCTGCTTCCTCACAGGCCTACAGCCATGGAGCCTGCTGACCATGAACTGAAACTGTCGAGCCCCAGCAAACTTCCCTCCTTCAGGGTGTTTCTCTCAGTGTTTGTCACAGCAACGCAAGGGCCGGAATGGGAAGCTAGTTTCTTTCAAAGCACTCCAGTTTGATCTCAGCTCCACAATGGATGAATCCAACTGTGACTGTATCCAGAATGACTTGTAAGATGGCACTATGTCTGGGACAGAGAGACATGGGGGACAGGAGGGGAGAAGGAAAGCTAAAAATGTCCCCCAACAGGTTGGAGAGAGAGCTCCATAGTTAAGAGTACTTGCTGCTCTTGCAGAGGACCAGGTATGGTTCCAAACACCCACATGGCAGCTCACACCATCTGTAACTCCAGTTCCATAGGATCTGACACCCTCTTCTGGCCTGCATGGCCAACAGGCACATATGTAGTGCATGTGCATGCACACTCATACATTTTAAATAAAAATCAATAAACTATAATACAAATAGAAACGTCCACCGAATTTTGGTAGGCAGTTTGGTGGGCCATTCCTTCCCAGTTCCCACACGCTCAGGCTCTCTCCTATTCCTGGGCTTTGACCCAAGTCTGACCTCCAGGTGTCTGCTGACTAGTCAAGCCCTTGCTGGTCTCAGTTTTTCCTCAAAGTGGCTTTGAACCCAACATCAAAATACACACGTTTTGGCCCGTGATGCTAGGTTTTTGCTTTGTTTCCTTTTGTTGAGACGGGGTCTCACAGTGCATCCCAGGCTGGCCTCAAAGTCCCACTCCTTCTGTCTTAGCCTCCTGAGCACTGGGATGAGAGGCACTCACCACCACACTGGGTTGTACTCCCCTCTTATCTGAGAGGAAGATAAGTCTGTGCTTCACTCATCCTGAGAGGTCAAATGTGTCAGTTAGGGTTTCTGTTGTGGAGATGAAAGGGTTTATTTCACTTCTGCACCCCAGCCCATCATCGACAGAGGTCGGGCAGGGACTCAGAAGGCAGGAACTGAGGCAAAGGCCGTGGAGGAACTCCGCTTACTGGCTTGCTCAGCCTGCTTTCTTGGAGGACAGAGGGCCCCACCCACAGTGGATTTGGCCCTCCCACAACAATCACTAATTAAGAAAACGCACCGCAGGCTCACAGGCCAGTCCCATGAAGACATTTGCTCAACTGTGGTTCCCTCTCTCAGGTAACTCCAGCTTGTGTCAAGTTGATAAAAACAACAGCAACAAAACAGGACATAGGCCTAGGGGAATGGATGTCCCCACCCTGAATGAGGGCCTGGAGGACTCACCATGGTATCTTCCGCAGACCAACTCTTACCCTGCTTGGAAACTTAGTCCCTCTGTGAACCGTTCTCTGGGATTCAAGATGGCCTCCTGTGTTAATTCGTCACACTTCACGTTAGTGCAACAAAATACCTGACCTAAAAGATGGAATGAGGGAAGATTTTATTTTAGCTCATAATTCTAAAGGAGCCAGTCCATCATGGCAAGGGAGGGGGGCAGAGAGGAACAGCTCATATCATGGTGACCAGGAAGCAGAGACAGCATTCTAGAACCTGTCTGTCTTCCTTCCGAGAAAGGGTCTCTCTGTGTCACCCTAGCTGGCCTGGAACTCATGATGTGAACCAGGCTGGCCTGGCTTTCACAGAGATCCCCCTGCCTCTGCCTCTCTAGTGTTGGATTAAAGGTGTGCATCACCACACAGGTCTGTGCCCGCAATCCTCCTCTCCATTTAGTCCACCCCGACCAACCGCAGCTCACCGGATAGTGCCTAGCACTATTATGAGCTAATATGAGCATACACAAAGATCTAAAGAAAACCATGCTTAACAAGTTCAGAGAGGGCCAGCGAGATGGCTCAGCAAGCTGAGGCGCTTGCCCGCCAAGCCTGTTGACCCGAGTTTGATCCCTAAGCCCACAAGGCAGAGAGAGAAACCTGTTCTCTGACCTTCACACACACACTGTGGCAGATTCACGTGTGTCAGTCAGTTAGGGTGTGTACAAACACATGCCTACACACAAGAGAAGAAAATGCAAGGAAAACGTGTTTGGAAAGAGTTAAGAGATGACAATGTTATGTCAGACAGAGACGATCCATGAGATGAAATTATTTAATCAGAAACACAAAGGAAATTCTGGAGCTGAAAGTGAACTAGGCCAGGTGTGGTAGCACGTACCTTTAATTCCAGCACTCAGGAGGCAGAGAAGCAAGGGGATCTCTCTGAGTTTGAGACCAGCCTGGCCACACAGTGAATTTAGGGCCATACTGAGACCCTTATAAAGTCTCATTTAAAAAAACAGCCGGGCGGTGGTGGCGCACGCTTTTAATCCCAGCACTCGGGAGACAGAACCAGGAGGATCTCTGTGAGTTCGAGGACAGCCTGGTCTACACAGCAAGATTCAGAACAGGCACAAAACTACATGGAGAAACCCTGTCTCAAAAAAACAAAAAACAACAACAAAAAAAAAAGCAAAACTGGGCGATGGTGGCACATGCCTTTGGGCACTTGGGAGGCAGAGGCAGGATGGATGGTCTCTGTGAGTGTGAGGCCAGCCTGGTCTACAAAGCAAGTTCCAGGACAGCCAGGGCTACACAGAGAAACCCTGTCTTGAAAAAACAAACAAACAAAATACCTGCTAAAACAATGTAAGGAAGGGTTATTTTAGCTCCAGGTTCCAGGGCACTATGCTCCATCACCGTGGGGAAGTCCTGGTAGCAGGCATCTGGGCAAATGGTCACATCGCTCCAGTCAGGAAACAGAGATGAGCCACGGTTCAGCACGCGCTCTCCTTTTCATTTGGTGGAGAGAAGGCGCCTTATTTAGGGTGAGTCTTCCCGCCTCAACCCAAACCAGAAACTCCCCGAGAGATATGCCCAGGGGCTTGTTTCCATGGTGATTCTAAGCCCCATCCAGTTGACAAGATTAACCACAATTATGTAACCAAAAGCACAGAGAATTTTTAAAAAGGAAACTTTAAGAACCTAATGAGAGAGGACAGAAAGGAACATTTAAAGTATTTTTTAAAAGAATCTTTAAAAAACAATCATTGTATTTGAAACTTCCCAAATTCAAGCTGGACACAGCGCGGTGAGCACATCTATAATCCTAGCACTCTGGAAGCAGATGCAGGGGATTTCAGACTCCATCCAGGAGAGGCAAGGCTACACAGGAAGGCTGTGTGAAAATTTTGGAGATACAGGGACTTGGGGATTAAGGGCGCTGGCTGCTCTTCCAGAGGAAGCAGGTTCAATTCCCAGCACCCACATCTGTAACTCTAGTCTCAGGGTTCACAGACACACGTGTAAAATAATAAAATAAATCTAAGAAAAAAATTAAAGTCATGGTGAAGGGGTGTCTGGTGATAGGGCTCAGCTGGTAAAGGGCTTGCTGCGCATGCGTGTGGATGTCCCATAGATCCCAGAACCCACATTAAAACCCCAGTGCTCGGGAGGTGGAGACAGTGGCACCTGGGGGCTAGCCTGCCAGCCGACCAGCCTAGCCTGCTTGGTGAGCTTCAGGCTCCTGTCTCGAAGGTGAGGCTGGAGAGATGACTCGATGGTAAGGGTGCTTACTGCTCCTGTAGAGGACCCAGGTTCAGTTCCCAGCACTTTCATTGGGTGACTCAAAATTCTCTATGACTCCACTTCCAAAGAATCTCAAGTCCTCTCCTCTCCTCCATGGGCACTGCATGCACATGTGTGCACACATACATACACTGAGGCTCACATGCATCAACTAAGCTGGATTAACTTAAAATAAATAAATATTTAAAATATTTAAAAATAAGTAAAATAAAAATTTAATTAAAAATGAACTATACCGATACATAAAAGCCAAAAAGAAGGTGAACAGCAACAATCAGGGAATGATACTTAAAATTGTCCTCTGACTTCCACACACACGTGCACACACACACACACATGCACCTGCACACACATGAACACACACAAAGTTAAGAAATGTCAGAGTAATAGCATAGTAAATACTGTTATGTTTAAATATTAAATACTTCAGTGTTCTGTTACCAAAGAATGTACATCCTTTTCCAACATTCACGAAACATTTTGTTAAAATAAAGATTTCATGTTGGGCGGCAAGAGGAATGCAAATATATTCCAAAAAATTTCAAATTCCTATTATCTACAATAAAACCAGATGTAAAGTAAAAAGGATCAAGAAAACAATCAAGTAATTCACCAACCAAAAGAAAGATTTTTTTGGTGTGGTACCGTTAAAGAAAAAATAATATTTGTAAATCTCAGGGGTAGAGTAAATCTTTTGGATGTATCTTTAAAAGGCAAATTCAGTTATAGTTAGAAAATAATAATTAGAAGAAAATACATTAACTTTTGGAGTCTTGGTCTGGGCATGATGGCACATGCCTTTAATCAGGACACAGTGGCAGAACAGGCAGCTAGCTCTCCGTAAGTCTGAGGCCAGCTTGGTCTACACAGTGAGTTCCAGGCTAGCCAGGGCTACATGATGAGAACTGTCTCAGAACAACAGAACCGGGGCCTAGAGCTGTTTCTCCATCGCTCTCTCCTGGCCACGGGGTGAGCTAAAAGGCACACGAAGTAGATCCTCCACACTCAAGCTGCAAGGCTTGGATGTCACGGTTGGTGGCAGTCATCCTGACTGCCTGTATCACAAGCACAGCCACTGACTGCGGTGGATGAAAGAGCGTTCGCACAGGCTCACGGCTGCCGAAGGGAAATCGATGGATGTGGGTCTGTCAGGAAGGACGCTGGGAAGCCAGATCAACAAAGCCAGGCTGTCGTACAGTGTCTGCCAACTCTTCACTAGACTTGTCTAAACCTGCAAGGCGGGGCCCTGGTTTACCTTCTCATTGCCTATGCTATTTCAGTTTCTCACTGTTTTGTTTGCTTTGCTTTTTTGTTTTGTTTTCTTTTGTTTTGAAAGCCAGGGTCTCACTGTGTATCCCTTGGCTACACCCGGCATTTTTGGGGGGCAGGAATGTGAACTCAGGCCCTCGTTGGCTAGTGTCATTTGGGAAGAAGGATTCTCAGTTGTGACAATACCTCCTCCACTAAGGTTGGCCTGTGGACAAGTCTGCCAAGCATTTTCTTAATTAGTGATTGACGGGGGAGAGCCCAGCCTACTGTGGATGGTACCAATCCCGGGCTGGTGGTCCTGGGTTCTATAAGAAAGCAGGCTGAGCAAGCTGTGGGGAGCAAGCCAGTGAGCAGCACTCCTCAATCCATATGGTTGATAATCTTTATCCTAGAATAAAGAGTTATCTCCCACAGCCTTTTCGTGGTAACTCTTTTTTTCTTTATTTTGGACAGGGACTTACTATGTGACCCTGGGTGGCTTGGAGCTTGCTTTGTAGCCCAGGCTGGCCTCAACCTCGCAATCCTCTTGCCTCTGATTCCCAAGTGTTGGGATTACAGATGCACATCAACAGCTACAGCCATCAGGTCCTGAGTGTGACTTTCCTCTTCTCGTGGCAAAGACATCAAGGGAGGAGCTTGGAGGGAAGCCTTTGGAGCTACCGGGCAAACGCATAAGTGTGGTTAGCTGCTGTTACCTCCAATAAATGTCCCTGTCAGAAGGGCTGTGCGCTCAAGGAGTCTTCAGAGGAAGGGTCATGCTGCCTTGCTCTACTTTTTTCTGGCCCACATGAACTGGGACATGGAAAGGCAGCCCAGTCAGGCCACAGGTCCTTATTCTCAAACCTCAGGTCTAAACACTGATTTTTTCCTGAGTCACCAATGTAAATTGTGTCAGTCTGCTTTCTGTTACTATACCGAAATAACACAGGCCAGGTGATTTATAAAGAAGAGGAGTTTATATTACAGCTCATTGGTTCTGGGAAGTCCAAGCATGCAGACAGAGACGACATCGTTTCAGCAGCTGGTGCCGTAGTTTGGTAGAATAAAGGAGGTGAGGTGGGCAAGGGGATATGTGTGTGAGCCGACTTGCTTTCTAACACCCTGTTCTGATAACAACCCATGCATTCGAGAACCCACTCACCCTGGTGAGAGTAGCGTTAATCACTTAAGTGTAGACTCCCCAAGACTCAAATACCTCTTCCAGTTCCTATTGTGGGGGGAACTGGAGGGGGAAATGGGGACCAAATTCCAATGCAAGGTTTACTGGGGTTCTTCTTATTACTACATTTAGTATGCGTGCTTCTTTGTGTGTGTGTGTGTGTGTGTGTGTGTGTGTGTGTGTGTGTGTGTGAAGACAATCTGTAGGAGTCAGTTTTCTCTTCTACTATATGTGACCCTGGGATTGAACTCGAGTCTTCAGGCTGGGCGGCAAGTGCCTCTCTACCAAATAACTGAGCCATCTTACTGGCTCTAGCTGTGAGTTTTAAAGGGAAAAAACTATAGGCATAATTCAGTGGAAATCATGTATTTAATGGGTTAGTTTGGGTTTGATTTTGTTGTTATTGCTTTGTTTTTAATTTTTTAGACGAAGTCAGTTCAGTAGCCCATGCTGAAACATGAAATTCCTCTTCCTCAGCCTCCAGAGTTACAGGCAAGCACCATCACACCCAATCCTTTGGCCTGTTTTGGCCAGCTTTTCTGTTCAGATGCCTGTTTCAGCTGCTCAATTCTTTCTTCCCAGAATCAGACAGACTTCCAGTCCTGTGGGAAAGTGGCCTGGAAGGTGCATCATGGGTGATGGTAGCCGTGCCTCCCAGGGCCGGCTCTCCTGCCTTTTAGGAACCATGTGAGTCACACATGCTGAGCACCTCTGAGCTGGCGGCCGGTATCGGTGTCCCAGGGCTGGATTGACAGGCGTTTGTTTCCTTGGAGCCGTACATTCCAAACTCTAGTGCCAAAGAAAAGATGTGTTTGATGGAACCCATGGCATGCCCAGGCCCGCTCAAAAGCTTATTTTTGTTTTGTGCTCCAGACCTGCAGCACTCCTCAGCGTGGCTCTGATAAAGTGTGTGGCATTTTCTTTCTTCCTTTCTTTTCCTTCTTCTTTAAAAATGTTTGGTTGGTTGTTTTTTTTTTTTATTTTGTTTTGTTTGAGACAGGGTCTGACCATGTAGCCCTGGCTGGCCTGCAACTCTCTATGTAGACCAGGCTACCCTCAAGCACACAGAAATCCACTGCCTCTGCCTCTCAAGTGCTGAGATTAAAGGTGTGTGCCACCACGCCTGACCTTGCATAGGACATTTTAAAAACTGGCCACACTGTGTTCTGGGTGGCCAATAGGAGGCTGTGAGTATCGCTGGAGGTGTGACTGCTACAGTCGGCCTTTCACCTTGCAGGATCTAAGAATCTTCTGAGAAAGAACTGCAGATCAAGTATTCTTTCTCTTATCCTATTTTTCAAGTTTACTCATGTATAGGAGGAAGATTGTGTGTGTGTGCAAACACATATACAGAGAGAGTACATATAGAGAACATGTAGTCTATATATTCTCTACATAGAGAAAATATTTTTTATATTTATGGGTGTTTTACATGTATGTATGTAAACACACACACACACACATGCACACACACAGGGGCGGTGAGGGGCAGGTACCATGCATCCCAGGCTGGCCTTGACCTCCTGATCCTCTTACTTCAGCCTATCATGTGCCGGGATTACCACACCTGACTCAGAAAGTAGATTCTGCTAATTTTATATTTAAATCAAACATTGTGTTCGCTATTCTGTTATATGTATTCTATTCCAACTGACCTTGAACTCTTTAAAATATTTTTTAAATTAAGTGTGTGTGTGTGTGTGTGTGTGTGTGTGTGTGTGTGTGTGTGTACACATGAGGATGTGACTGTGGGTGCCCCTGGAGACCAGCAGAGGGTATCATATCCCCTGGAGCTGGAGTTACAGGCAGTGGCGAGCCTACTCACATTGGCTCTAGGAACAGCACTGGAAACCTCTGGAAAAGCAGCATGTGCTCTTAACCCCTGAGCCTCTGTCTCTCCAGCCCAGGCCTTAACCTCTTGACTTTCCCGCTGTATCCTCCTGAGTTGAGTGTTGGGATTACAGATATAAAACAGCACATCTGGCTTCCTGTGATCACTCTGTGCCTGTGTGTATCCACGTGTGTACATGCCTGTGTGTACATGCCTGTGTGTATCCATGTGTGTGCACAAGTATGTGGAGGCCAGAGCTTAATGTCTGCTGTCCTCTCCGATAGCTCTCCACCTTATTGTTTTAGGCAGGGTCTCTCGCTGAACCTGAGCTCATTGACTGGTTAGACTGGTTGACCAGCAAGCTCCAGGGATCTTGCCTCTGCTTCTCCAGCACTGGGATGACAGTGTGCATCCCCACACCCCTCTTGTTACATGGGTGCTAAAGATCTGACCTCAGGTCCTCATGCTGGCATAGCAAGTGCTTCGCCCTCTGAGCCATCTTCTCTAGTCCTTATTGTGCCTCCCCACCAAAAAGAGAGGGTTTCTCTGTGTAACAGCCCTAGAACTCGCTTTGTAGACCAGTGTGGCCTCGAACCCACATAGATCTCCCTGCATCTCAAATGCTGGGATTGAAGGTGGCTGCCACCACCGCCTGGCTCATTTTTTAAATGCACATGCCAATGGGCTAAGCCCATCCCTTGTGAATGTCTCTATTTCCATTTGTTGATGGCCTCTAGTCATCAGTTTGCACACTCCTCAGCATCTCTGGGCTTGAGCAGAGATCTTCTGACCTGCACCGTTCCTGGGATCTTTCTGCTGCTGTTATTCCCAGATGTAGGATCTTAAAAAAAAAATCACATTTACAATAAAAAATATTAATAGCAGCCCAGGGAGACGACTCAGCAAATAAGAATGCTTGCTATTGGGGGCTGGAGAGCTGGCTCAGCAGCTGGAGCACTGCTGCTCTTGCAGAGGACCTGGGTTCAGTTCCCGGCAGCTCACAACAATCTGTAACTCCAGTTTCAGGGGATCCCACAACTTCTTCTGATCTTTTTGAGCACATGCATACATGCAAGCAAAACACTCATATACATAGAATAAAATAAATAAATATATTTTTTTTGTTTTTTATTTTGGGTTTTTTTGTTTTGTTTTGTTTTGTTTTGTTTTGTTATGGTTTTTCAAGACAGGGTTTCTCTGTGTAGCTTTGTGCCTTTCCTGGATATTGCTCTGTAGACCAGGCTAGTCTTGAACTCACAAAGATCCGCCTGCCTCTGCCTCCCGAGTGCTGGGATTAAAGGCGTGCGCCACCACTGCCCGGCCTATAAATAAATATTTTTAAAATAATACTTGTTATGCAATCGTGAAAAGCTGAGTTCAAATCCCCTGCACCCATGTAAAGGTCTGGCATGAATGTGTGTCTGTAACCTCAGATTTGGTAAGAGAACAGGGGCAGAGGCAGATGGGCCCCAGGGGTTCAAGGGCCAGCCAGTCTAGTCAACAATCAGCTTCGGATTCAGTGAGAGACACTGTCTCAGGGGGGTAAAGTTGGAGTGTGACAGACCAGGGCACCTGACGTCCTTCCTCTGGCCTCTGCACACACAGATGCACAAATATCACACACACACACACACTTACACACAAATAATAATAAAAAGTAATCAAAAACGTCAATGTCATTGGTCAACATGACCTATGTGTTTTTGGTCGTAGGTCCCTCTTGGGATTTTCAAATGCTTCCCATCAACCTATGAGTATTTCATGCATGACCGTAGGGATTACTCACGTCTAAACAAACAGAACTTGATTTCCCTCTTTGGCTGTTCTAATTCATCCCGTACATATATCTGTCATGGCCCCGAAGGGCGTGTGCAATTATTGCAGTGTGTGAGAATCTCAGATAATTAAGGCCAACCTCAATGTTTTGAAGGTGTGACTGTTGTGGGGAGAGACAGGTAATTAATTAGATTTGAACAGTCTGTGTGCCCAGTGTCTATCCTTGAAAGTAATTGAAGCCCTTCCAAGGGAGAGAGAGAGAGAGAGAGAGAGAGAGAGAGAGAGAGAGAGAGAGAGAGAAATTACTTGTGTCCTTTATAACATTCGTCAAAAAACTTTAAAATGTTTCAATAATTCTTAAAATGTCCACAATTGCCCTAGTTCCTTGTGCTTAAAGGGATTTATTAAGTTATTTTCCCATGACAACTTAAAATGAAAAACTCCAAGTTGGAAAAAAAAGAACTGCAGTAATTGGCTTTGATGAATTCAAGTTGCTATCCCACACTGTTAACTGTGGGTGCCGAGGGCTTAAAGGCACAGATGTGCCCTGAAAATACAGGGAGGGGATGAACCCAGACGCTGTGGAAGGGAACAGGGGCCGTGTTTGCATTTACCCCGTAACTGGGTCAGCCTGAGCTTAATTCTTTCATGGTTTCGGGACCAGGCACTGTACAACTTTACAGATAATATCTCATTTGTTGCGCCAAAATACAGGAAAGCCTCTCTCCGCCTCAGTCACACAGAACCAACCCAACAGGATGCCCCAGGCACTGACACAACCTTTCTAGATGCCTGGGCCAGAGTTCCAACCCAGCCTGGCTTGGGGTTTCCCGTAGCAAACAGAGGGGCTTCCAGTTCTGGTCCTGTGGCTTCCTGGGTCACTGGCAACCTTCAAGTGGGTCCCGGGGAATAAAGGAAAGAAACTTGCTTTTCCCAGCTTGGTTAAGTAAGACTTAGCCAGCCTTTTTGGCTGGTGGAGGAAGGGTCAGAGTAAGTCAAGGGTTTTCTTTTTGCTTTTCGGGTGGAGGCAAGGGTTGAACCTAAAGCCTTGTACACGGTCAGCCCACGCTCTTCTACTGAGTCCCTCCCCGCGCATCACCAGCCCAAACCACAGTTTGCCTAAATTGAGTTTCACTATCAACACGCTTTCTGAACCGTAATCATCCGTGTTGAGGATAGAGTGAAAGAAAGAATAGTCTTCCCAGTGAAGACAAGCTAAGAAATTGAAGATTAAACAAAAAATACACAGGGTTCTGGAAACTTCCATGAGCTCACAGGTTTAATGGGAGCTGAGAGGTGAATCTGCTGTAACCGGCTTGGCCATTGCCACCTAAGGACAGATGGAACATAATGTGTCCTCGGGTTTGGCCTCTGCCTGCGGTGATCACTGTTCCCCGGAGATGCCTTGTGCTCTGCGCCATTGTTTCGGACCCAAGGTCCTGCCACTGGGCCTGGGAGGTGTTTGAATAATTTGTGCTCCAGTTCGTGGGTTGGAAAAACTAGTTCCCAAGATAATGGTATTGAGGGCTGGTGGGACCTTTAGGAGACTGTTATGTCATGGCCCCCCCCCCCCCCCCCCCCCCCGCCTTCCCGAAGGGTTAATGTAGTTAATTCCCTGGGGGCGGGGGATTAGTTATCTCCAGAGCAGGTTGCTATGAATGGTGTCTGGTGTCTCCACTCATTCTTTTACATGCCTGCTTACCAACCTCCAGATACACTCTTGCCATGTAATGCCACACGCTGTGCCGTGCCTGTGATGTGCTGTAACAGCTTGAGGACTTGGAAAGATTAGGCTACCAGGCTGGGGCGTGGCTCATCCAGAGAGCGATTGTCTAGAATCCACCAGTGAGGGGCTGGGACATGGCTCAGTGGTAGAGCCCCTGCCTAGAATCCCCCAGTGAGTGGCTGGGGTGTGACTCAGTGGTAGAACAACTGCCTAGAATCCCTCAGTGAGGGGCTGGGGGTGTGGTTCAGTGGTAGAGCCCCTGCCTAGAATCCCCCAGTGAGGGGCTGGGGTGTGGCTCAGTGGTAGAACACCCACTTAGCATGTGCAAAGCCCTGGATTCCATCATCAGCACTGCAAAATAACAATAACATTAACTGTTTAGGGCTGGGTGTGGTAGCACATGCCTGTAACCCCAGAACTCAGAAGACTGAAACAGGGCTTTATAGGCTTCATTCACAGGCCTTGTCACAACACAAAATAAAAGATGTAGCTGCCCAATTTCAAACATCTCAGCCTCTAGAACCACAAGCTAAAAGAAACCTGTTGCCTTTATAAACTCTCCAGCCTCGGGTGCTTTGCTTTAGCAATAGAAAATGGACTAAGCCTGTACTTGACAGAATTTGGATCTATGTTTCCCCCCACCCCAGCATCCAAGAAAAGAAGGGCTTGTCTCTGTGGCTTCCAAAGGAGCTAGCGGACAGTGCAGACAAAAGACAGTGACCTGGAGGTACCCTGTGCAGAGACAGTGCAGCAGGGGCAAGGCAGTACTAGAGAGGGCTGAGGTGTCACCGTGAGCAAAGACAGAAAGAGGACAGACAGACTCAGCCAGTGGCCCCTGACTGGCTGAGAATGTCAAGGGCACTCCATGGTTAGGCTCCAGGATCGTAGCTCTGAGGGTAGCTGCTACTGCTTCTATTCTCTTCCTCCCCCCTCCTCCCCCTCCTCCTCTTCCTCCCCCTCCTCCTCCTTCTCTCCCTAGACATCTACAACGGACCCCAATCAGTTGTCACATCCTATCTCGAACCCGGGGTTAACACGCACCTCCCAGCAAGGCATTGGGCTTCCTGCAGCGATCTCCGAGGACGCCTGCGCCATGCTAGGAACACAACAATTACTCAAAACATATGTGTTGACCAGGAATGTGAAACCGACGACGTATGCCCGGAATCCTGTGTTCTGGAAACCGAGAAGACCATCTGGGGGAAGCTCTAGGGAGGAGAGGCCGAGACTCCCCCTCAGCTGGGGTCTGTGTGACCTTGGGCTGGTACCCTCTCCTCTGTAGACTCGCATGCTAATATGTGTCCCCCTCAGGGAAAGAGTGACAGATGACAGTGCTGGCAGGGGCTTGGCATCCAGCTCATTACTTGGTCCTTCTAATCGCGCGTCAGCCTTTTCCACGTGACGTCTCAGACGCTTCACGCCATGATTAAAGACAAATGTATGTGTCTTTAAATTATTCTTCAGAAGAATCTTTATTTAACCCCAAATTCGCTTTACATCTTAGAATATAATTTTTCTGGAATTTCACACCTTGATATTAGGAGATTAATATTTACTGATAATTATTTTCTTAAGATTTATTTTTAGTATTTTAAAGTGTGTGTGTGTGTGTGTGTGTGTGTGTGTGTGTGTGTGTAGGTGTGCACATGTGAGTGCAGGTCCTTGCAAAGGACAGGAGTCAGATCCCCTGGAGCTGGAGTTACAGGTGGTTGTGAGTCAGCTGACATGGGTGCTGGGAATCAGGGTCAGACCCTCTGGGCAAGCACTTAGGGCATGCTTTTAACCTCTGAGCCATTTATTACTCCAGCCCTAATCATTCACGTTAAGTAGAGCTGCAGACAGAAACAGCACAGCCTGACCCAGTATCTTTAAAATCGATTGTAGTATACTTCAGGGTGCTTTTTGTCATTAGTCTGCAATGATGGGGAGGGAACTTGGAGCATACTAGCAATGCTCTACCACTGAGGTAAGGCCCAAGCCCTTGCAAATCCTTTTTACAAGTTTTTAATTAATTAATACGGAGGTGAATATGCTATTCTCTCTCTCTCTCTCTCTCTCTCTCTGTCTCTGTGTGTGTGTGTGTGTGTGTGTGTGCGTGTGTGTGTGTGTGTGTGTGTGTGCGTGCGTGTGTGTGTGTGTGTGTGTGTAGGTCAGGGGACAACCTGTGGGAGTCAGGTCTCTCCTTCCACCATGTGGTTTCTACATGGGATCAAACTGAGGTCGGCAGGCTTGGCAACAAGTGCCTCTATCCACTGAACTATCTCTCCCTGCCTACTGCAAAGACATTTTAATAAAATATTTCAGTTTGATTGGAGGCAAAAACATTTTTAAAGGCCTAATACTTTATTAAAGTACTGGAGAGGAAAAAGAGGTGAGGTGAGCGTTGTATTGAAAGTCCCGTGGTGGGGAAACCAAGGGAGGCAGAGGAGGAGGGGTTTGAGACCCAGGGCCTTGTCAGTAGTGCGGTCAGACCCGGGAGAGAGCTCGGTGTCGGCAAACTCACGCAGCATCTGTGAGGCTGTGGCTTCCATCTCCAACGGTGTAACACAAAGTAAACACTATAGTCGGGTAGGCCACTGTGAGATGAGATGGGAGCAAATACATAACACACAACTGCAATAAAGCCCCAATGTGCGTTGGCACCCGCCACACACACACACAGTCACAATACCCCACGTGCTTTTCCCCAGGTGTCATGTAAAAATCGCCATGCTTTTTCTCCAAGGTACCTGCGATTGCTCTTGTGGGAACAATCCTCTTCTGCTTTTGAGGACTGTATACAGGACGTGCGCTCAAAGAGGCAGGATCTCCTCCTTACAAAAAGTTCAGGTCCTCTGTCTAAAGACATTTGTTCCTGTGCTGGGGAGATGGCTTGATGGGAAGACACTCGGCTGTGCAAAAGTGAGGACCTGAGCTGGATCCCCGCGTCCACATGGAGAGCTAAGCGTGTGCGCGTGTGCGTGTGTGTGCGTGTGTGCGCATGTGTGTGTGTGTGTGCTTGTGTGTGCATGCGTGCATGTGCGTGTGTGTGCGTGTGTGTGTGTGTGTGCGTGGTGTGTGTATGTGTGTGTGTGCGCGCATGTATGTGTGTGAAATCCTAGCACTGGGGAAGAGGTGCAAACAGGAGGGCCCCTGAGGCTTACTGCTCAGCCAGTCTAGCCAAATCGGTGAGGTGTCAAGGAGAGACCCTGTCTGAAAACAAACCAGGTGGAGAACAATTGAAGAGGATGCCTGATATTGACCTCTGGCTTGCACACATATGTCACACTCATGAGCATATGTACACGTACATGTGTGCATATACATATGTACACACACTTCAATGAAAACTAATTTTGTTCCTGTGGGGGCTTTATGGAAAGATGTTTAATATTTTTGTAGTTATGTATGGATTTTGTGCATGTGTGCATCTTTGTGCACACATACCACAGTGCACAAGTAGAGGTCAGACGACAGACTGGGAGTTGGTCTTTCCTCCACCATGTGGGTCCCAGGGATTGAATTCAGGTTGTCAGGCTGGGTGTGACAAGCTGTCTTTATCTGCTGAGTCATCTCAATGACTTCAGAAAGCCTTTTTTATTTTAATTAAATTTTTTCACTACATGTATTTTACTTTATTTAGTGTGTGGGGTGTTCATGTGCCTCAGCATGAGGTGGAGGTCAGAGGGCAACTTTGAAGCGACAGTCTCTCCTGCCAACTCTGTGTGCCCCGTGCTTGGCAGCAAGCGCCTCTACACCTGTACCATCCCATCAGCCCTTTTATGTGCTTTGAGACAGAATCTCGGGTAGCTAAGGATCGTCTTGAACTTCTGATCCTCCTGCCTCCACTTCCCAGATGAGCCTCTCTGTACACCAGTGCGCGCGCGCGCGCTGCTGCGCGCGCACACACACACACACACACACACACACACACACACGAGAGAGAGAGAGAGAGAGAGAGAGAGAGAGAGAGAGAGAGAGAGAGAGACAGACAGACAGACAGACAGACACAGAGAGACGGAGACAGAGAGACAGAGACAGAGACCGAGAGGAAGGGAGGGGCACCTGGGTAAATTTTACTTAAGATTTGAGATTTAAATGAATATGCACCCAAGCTACACACTTAGCAAATTATTACTATTACTTAACGCATCTGACGTGGGTGCCGGGATCCGATGGAACTCACATCTGCTACCAGAGCAGCGAGTGCCTTGCCCACTGAGCCATCATCCCAGCCTGAATTATGATGATTTTTTAAAGGGCCCGTCGGTCTAAAACTTGTCCAAACAGGAGCTCTCGGCAGCACCCGGGAATAGAGCGTGCTCTCTTGCTCGCGGACGGACGGACGGGTTTAGTAGCTGCTACGCCTACTTCCAAAAACTCCCGTGAGACCTGCCAGGATGCTGTTCTCCTAGGTGGAGGGCGGAAGGACCGGCCTTGAGCCAAGGAAGCACCAGCTGGGTAGGAAATCCCCACTTGTGGTTACTGGGGTATTCATTAATCCAGGGTTGTTGTGAGAAAAGGAGAAGAAGAAGCTGGTTTTGATACAGAATTCTGCTGGAATCGCATCAGGTCCGCAGATGCCAAATCCTGTTGAGAGTCCAGGGTAAATCAGCAGTTTGCTCAGTTCTACCCACCCCTACGCCCACTCCCACCCACCCCCGCCATCGGTTCTATCCAAAACTGCAGCTTGGAGAGCTCAGCTCTGCCCCCTGGGATAAGGAAGAAGAGGGCTAAGGGTTGTTTTTGATTACAGGTTTCTATGGTAACCGGGACTAGCAACAGAGGGGTTTGGGCATAGCAACTGCAGACTCAGCTGGCTTCGGGACACTCAAAAGCCCGAGTTCGCCTAAATAATCCGTGGGGGATAAGGAAACTGGCGTCCTTAAGGGGACCCATGGTGAAAATTAGTTTTGGATTCCTCGGGGATCAGAACCACATCTGGGTAGCTGCGTTGGGTCTATTCTTGTCTTGTTTTTCCCAGGTTGCTCCCCACCCCCTCTTCTTATGAAACCTGTCTCTCAATTCCATAATAAAAAAAAATACAGTTGACACTTGAGAAGCCCAGGTTTGAATGGTGTGGACCTACTAAGTGTGGATTTTGTTAGTGGTTATCAGAGATTTTCAACAACTTGAAAACATTTAAAAAAAGATAGAATATTTGTAGGCGATATGATGCTTCATCAACTACTGTAAAATATATTCGGAGGCTATAAGAAGCTACAGTTGACCAAAATGAAAGCATGGAGTTGCTGTATATGACTGCACGACAACCATTTGCAACCTAGAGAAATGTAAACAAACACACAGATGCGGCATTAAATTGCATAAATTAACTGTAGTACATACCGTACTGCTCTAACAATGCCCTAGCCTGTTGCTGTGGGAAATTACAAGCAGATATTTTTTAATGCATGGAGGGTTGGCACCTATCACTCCAGGTAACCTCTTAGCTAAGCTTTCCGAGAGTGGTACAGCTGATGTTTCTTTAACCACAAAAGTTGGCTCTATTGCCATTGTTGAGACAGAGTCTTGGGTGCCCAAGCTGGCTTTGAAACTCTCTGTACACCCGAGGATGACCTTGAACTTCAATCCTTCTGCCTCCACCTCCTCAGACTTTGATTCTACCTGAGTAGAATCTACCTGAGTGCTGCCACACACAGTGCTGGGCCTTGAACCTAGAGTTTCATGGGTGCTGGTAAGCACTCTGCCAATTAAGCTGCATCTCCGTGCCCCAAAGTGTGATCTGTGGTGTAAACTAGAAATGCTGTCAGGAGCTTGGATCTGATACTCATGATTCGAGTTCCTGACAACACGGACATTAGGATTGTCCTGACATAGGTGTTTGCTTGCTTTTAATCGGGTGCAGACCCAAATGGGGCTGGTTTGACACCATTTATTTATTTATTTGTTTATTTATTTATTTACTTTGGTTTTTCAAGACAGGGTTTCTCTGTGTAGCCCTGGCTGTCCTGGAACTAGCTCTGTAAACCAGGCTGGCCTTAAAACTCACAGAGATCCATCTACCCCTGCCTCCCAAGTGCTGGGATTAAAGGTGTGTGCCACCACCACCGCCACCACCTGGCATTTACTATTTATTTTAATGAACTCATATGTGGAAGAAAATCGCACCATTCTCCAACATCACTTGCTAAGCACTGCATCAAGGAACCTCTTTGTCTCCTTCGAGACAGGGTCTTTCTATGTAGCCCTGAGGGCCTGGAACCCACTGTGTAGACCAGATTGGTCTCAGACTTGACAGAGATCTGGTTGCCTCTGCTTCCTGAGTGCTGGGATTAAAAGTGTGTGACCCTGCTCCTCTATTTTTGTTTTTTACTTAATTTTATTATCATGTGCATGTCCACGCCCCTGTATGACTGTGGAGGTCAGAGGACCACTCTGTAGAGTGGGGTCTCTCCTCCCACCTTTATGTGGGCTCCAGAGACTGGCTCAGGTCAGTAGACCTGCATCCAAAGTTCCTTTACCTGCTGAGCCAAATCGCCCCGAGTGCTGGGATTTTAGTGTGCACGCCGTGCCTAGAGGATAGCTTCTTTCCCTCAGCTCTGTGTTCATAAGTTCTACCTCTCCTGGGGAGAGGCAAAGGAGTTCATTGTACTCACTCCGTGGATGCCCACTGCATCAGTATGCCCAAATTCATCTCCCGTTCACGCCGCTGCGGGCATTTGATTTGCCTCTATCTTGGGTTACTATGACTACCTCTGTGCACATCCCCGGACATCTTTGGAAGTGCACTTCTCTGTGGCATATTACACCTAGGAATGGGATGCCTGGACCTTCAGTGTGGAGTATTTGCCCAGCCATTCCCCAGAGTGGCTCCATCAAGTCACACTCCATGTCTGTGAGGTGGTAGTTGCTCTGGTCCTGCATGAACTCTTTGTGCCCCCTTCAACAACTCCAATCTTGAAGGTCTAACCAACCCCGGGTACCTAAGACTGTGACTATGTGACCAGGACTAATGAGTCAGGCCTGTGATTGCAGCAACTCCAGAAGCCGAGGCAAGGCCTGTTTGGGTCACAGAGTGAGTTCAAGGTCTGTCTGGTCAATTTGGTAAGACCCTGTCTCAAAATCTAAAGTAAGGTGAGAACTGGGATGATAGCTGAGTGGTACCTAACATCTGCAACATCCCAGGTCCAACCCCTCAAACCAACGGAGCAGAGCACAGAGCAAAACTCAGATGTGACTATGTGAAGATAGGGTTTTAAATGTTTTACATTATTTATTTATTTATTATTTATTTATTTATTTATTTATTTATTTGTGACACCTTTGTCATAGATTGCAGGTGGAGGACAACTTGTGGGAGTCCTTTCTCTCCTGTGTGTGTGCATGTGGAGGTCAAAGGTTGATCAGGGTGGTATTCCTCAGGTGTCATCCACCTTGTTTTTGTTATTTTGTTTTTGTTTTTGTTTTTTTCTGAGATAGTCTTTCATCGGCCTGGAGCTTACTAAGTATGCAAAGCTGGCCAGAGAGACCCAAGACATCCCGCCCCCACCCCCGACACTCACACACACACACACACACACACAACACACACACACACACACACAGTCCTGTGATTACAAACCTGTGCAACCACATATTTGTTTTTTGTTTTTGTTTTTGTTTTGTTTGTTTGTTTGTTTTTCCAGACAGGGTTTCTCTGTGTAGTTTTGGTGCCTGTCCTGGATCTCGCTCTGTAGACCAGGCTGGCCTTGAACTCACAGAGATCTGCCTGGCTCTGCCTCCCGAGTGCAACCGCATGTTCATTTGTTTTAAACACCAGTCCTGGAGATCGAACCTAAGTCTTCTTCATGCTTACATAAAAGCATCTTACCAACTGAGCTATCTCCTACGGCTCCTGCCTTTTAGAGACGAGTAGCTCGGGCTAGCCTCTGGTTTGCAGTGATCTTTCTGCCTCAGCTTCCTTGGAGCCAGACTCCCAGACCCCACACTTGACTGCCCTTTGCTTTCACCTTCTTTCCTTATGGCATCACCTAGATCCACCAGTGCAGTGCTGAAGTGCTATTTGTCCTGTGTATATACTTTCCTTATACATCTCCTCCTGGCTACTGATAGGTGTTTCCTTACTTTTTTTTTTTTTTTTTCTATTTTATAGGTATTTTAGGCATCCTACAACCTTACATTAATTTTGAGTTTGGGAGGAAATTTTTCCAGTTGGCTTTTCTCTAGAGGAGATAAAACACTGACCAAAAGCAACTTGGGGTTTATTTGGCTTCCATGTCATGCCCCATCATTAAGGAACACCAAGGCAGGAACTCAAGGCAGGAGCTGAGCAAGGCAGGAACCTGGAAAGCAGGGACTGAAGTGGAGGCCATGGAGGAACACTGCTTACTGGCTCACTTTCCATGGCTCACATTCAGCTACCTTTGCTGTATAGACCAGGCTCACCTGCCTAGGGACAGCAGGCTGGGCCCTCCTACATTAATTAGCAATCTAGAAAATCACCTGCAGACATGTCTACAGCTCTTCTGATGGAGCCATTTCCTCAAGTGAAGTTCCCTTTCCCAAGTCTGTCAAGTGGATGGCTGAAGCTAACTATGACAGAAAGGTGTTTTACATGCCTCTGCTGCATCTATGGAGGCAATCACATGATTTTCCCCTTTATTAGATTGTCCTGGAAAATGGTCATGTGTTTAAAATACCAACGATGGTGCAGGCCTTTAATCTCAACACTTGGGAAGCTGGGGCAGGATTGGCTGAAAGTTCAAGGCCAGCCTGGGATATATCATGTGACCCTGTCTCAAAATAAAACAAACAAAAACTACAAACCAAGGTAACCCCTTTAGGGGTTAAAGGTTACTCTATCTGCCTATAGCAGTCGGGCAGTGTTCCCCTGTTAGTAGTTCCTGGAAAAACAAATATTTACTGTCCTTGACTGCTTAGTGGGACCTACCACCTGGACTTGGTGTATCATTTCTAGGAAGGGATGTAATCATACTCTCTATTTACTAGATGTGACATTATTTGGGTTTTGTTCACTTTTAATGGATTGCAGGGTGTTTTTTTTTTTTTTGCTAGATTGTATTTGAATCCCCAAAATTATAAGCATAAAAATATCCTCAGTCCCCTTGTTTATCATATCCAATCCTCCCTCTCCATGTGTGTATATGTGTGTGTGTGTGTGTGTGTGTGTGTGTGTGTGTGTGTGTGTGTGTGTAGCTTTGTATTTTTGAGACAGGGTCTTACTTTGTGGACCAGGCTGGTCTTGAATTCACTGAGATCCCTTGTGCCTCTGCCTCTCAAGTACTGGGATTAAAGGCCTGAATCTCCATGCCTGGCTCAAACATCCACTAATTAAATTGTTCATCAGTTAAGATAGCCTACTACTCTTGCAGAATACCCAGGATCAGTTCTCAGCACCTACGTGGCAGATCACAATTGCTGGTAATTCCAGGGGGAGTTCAACACCCTCTTCTGGCTTCATGAGCTTCTGCATGCACGTGGTACACATAAACAAATGCTGGCACACACACACACACACACACACACACACACACACACACAATGAATAAATAAATAAATAAATAATCCTAAAACTATATCTTAGAATTGTAAGGTCATAATATGGATCCTTTATAATTAATTCAGGGATCTCTTCCAAGATAATTAAACATCGATGGTACGGTTTTGTCGCCCTCTTCCCTGCGGTGGGTGTGTTTCACACCCCACTGAGGTCTCTTGGCACTGACCGCTCCCTTGCATGTTGGTTCAGTTTACAGCTTCCTCCATCTGTGACTCAACTGCTCCTGAGGGCTTCTTCGGATGCTGGGCGAGGAGCACAGAGCAGATTGGAAGAGCTGAGAAATGAAAAACTTCCTGGAGTTGTGCCCCATCAATTAGTGACCACGGTTCCCCGGGTAAATATCCCAGTTTCTGTTCTCTTCATGTGGGATTAACTCCGAGCTGCATGCTCTGCGCTGCCCCCCCAAGTTTCTAGCAGGGAGAAGATCCAGTGACTCGGTGATAATTTGTTGGCACGTGCCCGAACTCTTCATTTGTTTCTGCACTGCTGGGATTCAAATCCAGGGCTTTGCTTATGCTAGGCAGGCACTCTGCCACTGAGCGAGGCTCCAGAGCCAGCATGTGTCTGGTTCATTCCCTCCCTCACCCCCTCAGTCCCAGAGCAAACCACCAAGGCTAGCTTCAAGGGTATACTGCTTCAACTCCAATCTGATTTTGCTTCTTGTGAAGTTCCCTGACCACTTTGTGACATTGGTGCACGTGTGTGTGTGTGTGTGTGTGTGTGTGTGTGTGTGTGTGTGTGTTTGGTTTGTTTGTTGTTTTTAAGACAGGGTTTCTCTGTATAGCTTTGACTATCCTAGAACTCTGCCTGCCTCTGCCTCCCTAGTGCTGGGATTAAAGGTGTTCGCTACAGCCAGGTGAACGCCTTTAATCCCAGCACTCAGGAGGCAGAGGCAGGAGGATCTCTGTGAGTTCAAGGCACCTGGTCTATAGAGCGAGATCCAGGACAGGCACCAAAGCTACACAGAGAGAAACCCTGTCTTGAAAACAAAAAACAAAAAACAAAACAAAACAAAACAAAAAACAAAAGGCGTTCACTACAATGCCTGGCTTCGGTACATATATTTTGGTATTACATGTTTATAAATACTGATGTCATCATCCTTGTTTTATACAGTCAGTATTTGCTTAGAGACCAGGTCTACGTAGAGTAGGCTGGCCACAAACTCAGATCCATTTGCCTCAGCCTCCTGAGTGCTGGGATTAAAGATGTGTGCCACTAAATAAACCAGTAGTTTATTCCTTAACTCTGGAATAATTTTTCTCCTGCTCAGATAACTGCTGTTAACATTTCTTGTGCCTTCTGTGAGTGCTGCACAAGTAACTAACTCCGCCAGTTACTGGTGTGTAAGTATTGTCTAAACGTTCCACTGCCTTCCCCCTCTGTTTGAGACTGAGCTCAATCCTGGGTGGTCCAGACTGGCCTCCTGGGTGCTGGGATTACAGGTGTGTGCCACCACATCCATCTTCTTCCACCTTTCTCTCTGAAGCTTACCTTCACTGGATAGGCTGCCAACTATCTTCTTTCAGCTCATTGAGGGTATTATCTTCCAGATGTGGTGACACCACCTGAAATCCTAGTCCTTAAGAGACAGTGGTAGAGAGGATCTCAAGTTCGAGGCTCACCTGTTTACATAGTGAAACCCTGTCCCCACTCCAGGAGAGCACCCTTGGGTATGAGGATCAAGCGGACACTGAGATAGATTTCTATTAGAGGAGTTATTAATGTCACAGACAGACACACAGAGAGCATGGCAGGAGCCCTCAACAGAGTTCAGGGCCCAGCATCAGCTAGTGATAGCATGGTGGGGCCTCTGAGGAGGGTTCAGAGCCCAGCAATAGTCCTCTGAGCAAGGGGGTTTCACAGCACAAGCCTGCAGCTGGACTCTGATTCCCAGGCACATGGCAGGGAAGGGTGGGAGCAGGCTGTGTGGCCACTCACACCCATTTCCATGTGAACTCACTTCCAGGTGAACGATCTCAACCCCTTTAAGTCTGCTAAGTATAGACTCACAGTGTCTCAGCAAGGAGCCTGTCTGTGTGTAAGAGGAGGGGCTGCCGCGGTATGCAGGGGTCTAACCTGGGTTCTTACAGATAGTCCTGTAGTCTTGCTGCCTACTTCCTGTGCCACGCTTATTACTCCTTCTGAAGACAGTGGGCTTTTTCCTCCAGTGCTTTTTTTGAGACTCCTTCCTGTTTTCTGGTGACATTTTCCTTTCAGCTATTTTCTTGAACAATTAATTAATTTAACAATTATTTATTAAACCAGGCTTGGTGGCGCAGGCATCCCAGCACTCGGAGGCAGAGGCAGGTGGATCTCTGTGAGTTCTAGGCCAGCTTGGTCTACAGAGTGAGCTTCAGGCCAGCCAGGGCTACAGAGAAACACTGTCTCCAACCAAACAAAACTGAAAAAATGTCTATTAAAATATATCATACTTCATTAGAGTTCTAAAAATAGAACCTAGCATAATATGTGTGCACACGTGTGTATACATAGACATATTATAAGGAAGCTACTCATGTGATTATAGTGCCTGAGAAGCCCAGATTCAGAAGGGTTCACGGTATAAGTTTCAGTTTAGGTTCCTGTCTGAAGGCAGGAGGCTGATGTCTACCTTAGAGATTACCACTTCCTGGCAATTTACCTAATTTCATTATTTAAAACATTTTAAACTTTGTCTTTATGTTTAAGTTGTGTGTATAAGTGTGAGCTGTGTGTCTGTAGGTGTCCGTGAGTGCAGTGCCTGCTGAGGCCAGAAGAAGTTGGCATTCCCCTGCAGCAGAGTTCCAGGAAGCTGTGAGCCACCCCACATGGGTGGAAGAGCAACAAGCACGCTTAACCACTGAGCAGTCTGTCCACCCCCAGTGAGTTCATCCTTCACGGCTGAGCAGAGCTGTCTGTGTGTATTCCGCGCCGTGCCTCCTCAGCGCTGAGCGCTGTGAACTGCGCCTTGGTAGGCACGCTGCGCCCTGGCTGACAGACAGCACATAGTTCTGCTGCTGTTTGTATTTGTTTATCAAACAGAATTATATATGACATATTTATTTTCTATTTCTACATAATAAATCACCCACGCTTCACCGCTTCCATGAAAATCTTTATTATTAAGTCCCAGTTTCTCTGGGTCAGGAATCCACACGTGGTTGGAGACACTCTTATGGCTTCAGGCATGACACCTGAAGTCACCCTCAGTTTGTGCAACATTTGTTAAGCTCATCATTAGGAGGGTGGTTGGGAGTTCTCCTCCCTTTGAAAGTTCTATATGAATACAGGATAAAGATGACAAAGAGCAAGAGGGGGTGAGGGAGGGGAGAGGAGGGGGTGAGGGAGGGGAGAGGGGAGAGGAGAGGGGAGAAGAGAGGAGAGGGGAGGGGAGAGGAGAGGGGAGGGGAGGGGAGAGGAGAGGGGAGGGGAGAGGAGAAGGGAGGGGAGAGGAGATGGGAGGGGAGAGGAGAGGGGAGGGGAGAGGAGAGGAGAGGGGAGGGGAGGGGAGAGGAGAGGGGAGGGGAGGGGAGAGGAGAGGGGAGGGGAGAGGAGAGGGGAGGGGAGGGGAGGGGAGAGGAGAGGGGAGGGGAGAGGAGAGGAGAAGGGAGGGGAGAGGAGATGGGAGGGGAGAGGAGAGGGGAGGGGAGAGGAGAGGAGAGGGGAGGGGAGGGGAGAGGGGAGGGGAGGGGAGAGGAGAGGGGAGGGGAGAGGAGAGGGGAGGGGAGGGGAGAGGAGAGGGGAGGGGAGAGGAGAGGGGAGGGGAGGGGAGGGGAGAGGGAGGGTTCAGAGAAGAGAAGGGGTGCAGAGAGGAGAGGGGAGAGGAGAGGAGAGGAGAGTGGAGGGGGGTGCAGAGAGGAGAGGGGAGAGGCGGGGGAGAGGAGAGGAGAGGGGAGGGGAGAGGAAAGGAGGGGGTGCAGAGAGGAGAGAGGAGAGGAGAGGGGGTGCAGAGAGGGTAGGGGAGAGGAGGGGGAGAGGAGGGGGTGCAGAGAGGAGAAGGGGTGCAGAGAGGAGAGAGGAGAGGAGAGGAGAGGAGAGTGGAGGGGGTGCAGAGAGGAGAGGGGAGAGGTGGGGGGAGAGGAGAGGAGAGGGGAGGGGAGAGGAAAGGAGGGGGTGCAGAGAGGAGAAGGGAGAGGGGAGGGGAGAGGAGAGGAGAGGGGAGGGGAGAGGAAAGGAGGGGGTGCAGAGAGGAGAAGGGAGAGGGGAGGGGAGAGGAGAGGAGGGGGTGCAGAGAGGGGAGGGGAGAGGAGAGGGGAGGGGAGAGGAGAGGAGGGGGTGCAGAGAGGGGAGGGGAGAGGAGAGGGGTGCTGAGAAAGGGAGAGGAGAGGAGGAGGGAGAAGAAAACAGGTAGAGATTCTGAAGAACAGATTCCCCGAACAGCCTGGAGTTGTTAGGATAATCCTACTATGAATTGGCTGGGGAAATGCATATTTATCATAATTGGTGGTGTGTACTCAATCCAGCCTGTAAATGATTGACTTAAAACGGTCTGTGTTGTAAAACCTGAAAAACTAAGATCAAGTATAGCAATGACATAAGAAATGGAAATGTTTGAATTATTCTATAATTCAGCTTCCTCTAGCTTCTTTCCCTAAAAATACGTGAGGCCAGCCAATCTAGAAATTAGCTTGGAGATACAAAAGACTTTAAGTAGCCAAAGTAAAAGGGGTAATACTGGACAGATGACAATATCTGATTTCAAATTGTCCTATAGAGCCATGGTCACAGAGCCAGCCTGGTGCTGGCACGGACACACACATGCAGACCAGTGGGGTAGAATGTCAGGCAGAAATAAAGTCACATAGCATGAGCATCTGAAGCCCATGCATTGGAGAAAGGACGGCTTCTTGACAAATGGCGCTGGGAAATTTGGATGTTCACATGTGGAAGAGTGAATCTAGAGTCTTGTCCCTTGCTTGGCATAAAACCCAACTCAGGAGGAATCAGACCCTAGTGTAAAACTCAACAATTACATAACGTGGGTGTCTTAGGGTTGCTGTGAAGAGACACCACAACACAGCAACTCTTTTTTTTTTTTTTTCCCCGAGACAGGGTTTCTCTGAGTTGCTTTGGTGCCTGTCCTGGATCTTGCTCTATAGACCAGGCTGGCCTCGAACTCACAGAGATCCGCCTGGTTCTGCCTCCAGAGTGCTGGAATTAAAGGTGTGTGCCACCACCACCCGGCCACAGCAACTCTTATAAAGGAAAAATTTAATTGTGGTGGCTTGCTTACAGTTCAGGGGTTCAGTCCATCATGGCGGGGAGCATGGAGGTATGCAGGCAGGCTGGAGAAATAGCCCAGTGTCCTACATCCTTCAGTCAACAGGAAGTTGACTGAGTGTCACACTGAGTGAAGCTTGAGGAAAAGACCTCAAAGCCCGCCCCCATAGTGACACACTTCCAAAAAAAAGTGTGGCCCAGATTAAAGGTGTGCCCTCCAGCCTCAAGGTCTGGATTAAAGGCATGTATCATCCAGCCTCCTCCAACAAGACCACACTTCCTCTGACAAGGCCATGCCTCCTAATAGTGCCGCTCTCTATGAGCTAATGGGGGCCAGTTACACTTAAACTACCACAATGGGGAAAACTTCAATGCAGACATAGGCAAGGACTTTCTGAATGGGACTTCAATGGCCCAGGAAATAATAGCCAGAGTTGACAGATGGTTACATGAAATTAAAAACCTGCAGAGCAAAGGAAGCTGCATCTCTGGTTACTGCACTCTAAAAGGTTATTCTGTATTTCCTTGGAGTTTATGAGTTTCTTCAAATTTGCTTTAAATTAACTACACAGTTTCTGTTGCTTGTAAATCAGTAAAGTCTGTAAGATCCCAATATGCACCAAAGGGCAATTAATTAAGTTGTCCCTTGGCAGGATAAGATGGAAGGAACCGCAGAAAGATAAGATCTGGACTGGCTTTATACAAATAATATTTGTCATGGTGTCACCTTAGTTAGGGTTACCATTGCTGTGATGAAACTCCTCTGTGACTAAAAGCAACTTGGGGAGGAAAGAGTTTATTTGCCTTACACTCCCATGTCCCTGTTCATCACTGGAGGAAGTCAGGACAGGAACTCAAGCAGGACAGGAACTTGGAGGCAGGAGCTGATGCAAAGGCCATGAAGGGGTGCTGCTTACTGGCTTGCTCAGCCTGCTTTCTTATAGAACCCAGGACTACCAGCCCAGGGATGGTTCCACCCACAATGGGCTGAGTCCTCCCCATCAATCACTAATTAAGAAAATGCCCTACAAGCTTGTGTCAAGTTGACATAAAACTAGTCAGCACACACTAGTATATATGCAAGCAAAACAACCATACACATACAAAAGGAAAAAGAAAAAAAACTGAAAGAATGATCCAGGCGTGGTGGCACACAGTTGTAATCCAAGCATCCAGCAGGAGGATCATGAGTTCAAGACTTGCCTGGGCTATATAGTGCCACCTTGTTTCAAAACATTAACAAAGAAGTGGGGATGAGGAGGAGGAGGGATGACAGTGAGGTGGAGGGAGGAGAGGAGGAAGAATAGGACTTGGGTCCATGTTCTACTCTCTTTTAAAAAAATTTACAAACATTGGGGGCTGGGGAGATGGCTCAGCTGTTAAGAGTATCCACTGCCCTTGTGGAGGTCCCAAGCTTGGTTCCCAGCCCCCATGTCGGATGGCTCACAACTGTGTGAAATGCCAGCTTCAGGGGATCTGGTGCCCTCTTGTGGCTTCCTGGGACATCCACAAGCACATGCACACACACACACACACACACACACACACACACACACACACACGTACACATAAATCATAATAAAATAAATCTTTACAACAAAACAAAACTTAAAAGGGAAATTAAGATTTATTTTGATAATACAGATACCATCTAAACCATTTTAAGCATACTATCCAACAGTGTTAAGCATGTCCATGACAATGTACAGGATGATTTTGTATCTTTTTTCATGTTTTAAAACAGAAACCGTGGGTGGTGGTGGCGCACGCCTTTAATCCCAGCACTCGGGAGGCAGAACCAGGCAGATCTCTGTGAATTTAAGGCCAGCCTGGTCTACAGAGCGAGATCCAGGACAGGCACCAAAGCTACACAGAGAAACCCTGTCTCAAAAAACAAAACAAAATAAAAAAAAACCCCAAAACCAGAACCTGGACCCAGTGAACACCGGCCCCCTCCATCCCACCCCAGTGTGCATCTCTACTTGCTGTCTCTATGACCTTGACCACTTTTCCTCCTGGGGGAAGCATGGCCGTGTTGTGGCTTGCTCATTTTGCTTAGCACAATGCCCTCAGATTTCATTCACACCACAGCAATGTCAGACTCTTCTTCCTGCAGGGTTTGGTGGCACATGCCTGTAATCCCAACACTCAGGAGGCTGAGGCAGGAGAATTGAAGTTTGGAGGCCAGCCCTCGGGTGACACCCCAACACAAACAAACAGAAAGCGCTCCCTTCCTTTTTGGAGCTTATTAATTTTGGTATGCGACTCCTCATTTTCTAGTTGATCTATTGTCAGTGAACACTTGAGAGGCTTACAACATCTGGCTTCTACGAATAATGCTGCTTTGAACAAGCATGAACAAAAACATTTTTGAGACCTTGCTTCCAATTCTCTTAGATATATACCCCAAAGCACAGTTGCTGGATCCTGTGAAAATTCTACTTAAAGTTATTGTGTGTGTGTGTGTGCGCGTGCGTGCGTGCGTGTGTGTGTGTGTGTGTGTGTGTGTGTGTGCGTGTGTGTGCATGCACATGTGTACAAGCCTGTAGAGGGGGACATTTGATCTCCTGAAGCTGGAGTTACAAGTCGTGAAGTTGTGAAGTTTTGAGCCATCTGACTCCGGTGCTTGGAACCAAGCCTGGAGCCTTGGAAGAGCAAGAGTGTGCGTGCTCCTAACCATTTAGCCATCTCTCCAGCCCCACGGAATTCTATTTTTGTTTTGTTTTGTTTTGTTTTTTGAGACAGGGTTTTTCTGTGTAGCTTTGGAGCCTTTTCTGGAACTCACTCTGTAGACCAGGCTAGTCTTGAACTCACAGAGATCCACCTGGCTCTGCCTCCTGAGTGCTGGGATCAAAGGCGTGCACCACCACCGCCCGGCTTCTATTTTGAACTTTTGAGGAACTGTCAGTTTTTTCCAGACTGGGGGCATCATTTTACATTCTCACTATTACTGTGTGAATGCCCCCTGATTCTCTACATTCTTGCCAACACTTCCTTCTCTTAAAAAAAAATGGTTATGGTTATTCTGGTTATGTGGACCAGGACAGTTCAAGGCTTGCCAGTGATTGTTTTGCAAAGTGTAAACTCACAGAATGCAATGTAAGGCATATCTGTGGGCACAAGCCTATAAATTCCAGCATTCAGAAGGCAGAGGCGAGGAACACCACAAGTTCAAGGTTGGCTTGGTCTAACAGAGTGAGTTCTGGGCCAGCCTGGGCTACACAGTGAGACCGTATCTCAAAGCAGGGAAATACCGTGCCTAGAGTGCTGAAAGTGCCATATTTGCTGGGATCTTTGTATTGCAAAGGCCACTGCAGGAGAACAGCGCACACCAGTTAGTAGCTGCTAACCCAACAGAGCCAGCAGCAAGCTACCGCCACAGAGATGAGGGAAGTAGAGCAGAATCCTCCCACCCCCACCCCCCTGAAAAAAAAGCTGTACCTCATTGCTGCTTGCTACCACAGGAATGTAGAGAAAAGGCTGGCAGAGCACAAAGAGGAACCAGAGCTATTAAAAGAATGGAGGAATTAGCTCGAGACTCGAGTTCCGAGGATAACTTGGGTCATCTGTTTTCCCTCTATAGACTGATACATCATTCTCCAAACCCACAAGGAAATTTGATGGTGTCTTGGGTAGGCAAAATATACTACGTTGTAAAGCCTCTTTGGAAGGGGGGTCTAAGTTCAATATTAGACCCAAACCATCGATACCAGGCTCTACAAGACGAGGATAACCAGACCAGAACCCCAGGAAGTGCTATATTTGGAGCTCTCTGCACTGAAAGTAGTTTGTCTTATTGGAGGCAAAGTTCATTCTTTCTACAGATCCATTGAGTAGCAGCAGGGCACGCAGTCTCTGTCTTCAGAAATTAATCTGTGTGTGTGGTCTGCGTGGTGTGTGTGTGTGTGTGTGTGTGTGTGTGTGTGTGTGTGTGTGTGTGTGTAGTTAGGCATAATGGTGTGGGCTTGTCGTTTCATCTTCTTGGGAGAGGGTGAAGCAGGACGATCACAACTTTGAGACCTGCCTGGACTACAGAGTGAGTTCTAGGTCAGCATAAGCAGTTTAGTGAGACCCTAAATCAAAATAAAAAGGGAAAGTCTAGGGCTAAGGGCTTAGCTCAATGATTGCTTTGCATGAACAAGGGTCTGACTCAATCCCCAGCACTGATCATGTATATATTTATATTATGTATAAATATATAGTCATGTAGAGCAAATATTTCCTAGTTCCCTATTTCTTTCAGCAAGTGATCAAACTGAAGTATCTGAAAAGAAGCCCCTCCCCTTCCCCTTTCTGAGATGGTTTGAATGTGAAGGGCCCTCCATAGGCTCCCCCATTGAGGGCTTGGTTGGCATTGACTGCCTCATCTGAGGACTCTGATTTTATGAGTGAATTCATTTCATGGCCTTCTTAGGAGCTTATGGAATCTGGCTGAAGACAGTCAGTCGAGGAGAACCGAGGAATAAGACCTGGGCCGGTGAGGGAGGAGCCGGTGTGGAGACTGGTTCTATAGCAGATTGGAATGCAAACACACTCCACGCTCGGAGGTGTCAACTCTGAGACAGCACCCGTGAAATACAGACGGCAAGGTCGGGGTGCTGAAGAATGGCATTCCCATGCAGCACCTGGGCTGCAGACGCGGTGTAAGATTGTCAGCAAATAGCACTTAAAGCCAAGGAGGAGACAGCTGGGCATGGTCGTGCACGCCTTTAATCCCAGCCCTCAGGAGTCAGGGACAGGAGGATCTCTATGAGTTCAAGGCCAGCCTAGACTACTAGTGAGTTTTAGGACAGGGCTACACAGTGGGCCCCTGTCTCAAAAAAACAGCCATGGAAAAGACGCTGTGGATATTGTTTGAGTGTCCCCCAAAGGCTCAGGCTTTGGAGATGCTGAGAGATGGTACCTAGGAAAAAGTGGTGATGTCATCTATAATGAGGTGTCACCTTTGGTAGAAATTAATGGAGTTTCAAAGAAGCTCAGTCCCCCAAAACTCAAGTTGTTCAGAAAAAAGTCTGGATTCTGAATCTTTGTTTCTTCACTGTGAGAAAAACTAACTATACATCAACAACAAAATATAAATACATCAACAACAAACCATCACCACACCATCACCACCACACCATCACCACCACACCATCACCACCACACCATCACCACCACACCATCACCACCACACCATCACCACCACACCATCACCACACCATCACCACCACACCATCACCACCACACCATCACCACCACACCATCACCACACCATCACCACCACACCATCACCACCACACCATTACCACACCATCACCACCACACCACCACCACACCATCACCACCACACCATCACCACCACCACACCATCACCACCACCACACCATCACCACCACACCATCACCACCACCACACCATCACCACCACCACACCATCACCACACCATCACCACCACACCATTACCACCACACCATCACCACCACCACACCATCACCACCACCACACCATCACCACAACATCATCACCACCACACCATCACCACATCATCACCACCACACCATCACCACACCATCACCACCACACCATCACCACCACACCATCACCACCACCACACCATCACCACCACCACATCACCACCACCACACCATCACCACCACCACATCATCACCACCACACCATCACCACACCATCACCACCACACCATCACCACCACCACACCATCACCACACCATCACCACCACACCATCACCACCACACCATCACCACACCATCACCACCACACCATCACCACCACACCATCTCCACCACACCATCACCACCACACCACACCACCACACCACACCACACCATCACCACCACACCATCACCACCACACCATCACCACCACACCACACCACCACACCACACCACCACCATTGTTCCGTCATCCTATATGAAGTCCTGGCCACAGGTCAAATACACGGACTGCCAAAATTTCCAGTCTACAATACTGTGGGAGGGAAAAATGTCTTTATAAAGTCCAGGAACAGAAGACAGACAAACAGAACACAGAAGACAACCAAGATCTGAACCTGGGAGGAAACTGGTAAAAGGGCTGAGACGTAACAGCTTGAAGATCAGAGAAGAAAGAATGTCCACAAATGAGGAGTGTCCTTGCTGCCCTGGAGGAAAAGGAGGCAAGGAGCCAGGGGAGGCTACTGGATCTGTAAGCACCAAGATCTTTTGTCACCAAGGGCTGTTGTTGGACTAGGATGCAAACAGCATGGTGAGTGAGCTCACCAAGTGTTAGGTAGAGTCACTTCAGTCACAAAACTTAGTTGTGAACGAAGGAAGAGTCGAGAACTGAGGAAATGAGCCGGTATGGTGACTCACACCTCTAACCCTGGTCCTTAGAAGGCTGATGCATCAGCACTGTGGTGAGCTGGAGGCCGGCCTGCCTTCACAGTGAGTTCTGGGACAGTCTGCTCTAGAGATGAGAGCCTGTCTCCGACAAACAAAACAAAAGGGAGGGGGAAACCCCAAAGAACTAGAGTTTAGTAGAAAGGGTGAGAGCCGGAGAGAGGCACCGGGGAGCTTTTGTTTGTTTGTTTGTAACTGGGAGACCTTCCAACAGGGTCAGTGCTGTCAGTGGTGCAGAAGAAGGTGAGGGAAAGTGGACAGAACATGAAGGAAAGACTTCGCCCCAGGGAGGGTGGGTCACTTCCCTTATCTCAACAATAGAGAGAAAGGAGAGGGCTGGGGATGCCATTCCCTGGCCGAGCACTCGCCTAGTGTATACAAGGCCTTTTATTTTATCCCAGCATGCCAAGAAAAAGCTGTTTGGATAGAGGAATGAAGGAAAAGTAGATGGATAATGACGGGAAGGGGGAGTATAAAGAAAATGCTCACCCTCTAAAACACACACACACACACACACACACACACACACACACACACACCAAACACACAGACACACACAGACGAGAGACAGAGAGAGATGAGACAGAGACAGACAGACAAAGAGACAGAGAGAGGGAGAGGGAGAGGGAGAGGGAGAGGGAGAGGGAGAGAGAGAGAGAGAGAGAGAGAGAGAGAGAGAGAGAGAGAGAGAGAGAGAGCGCGAGCAGATTACCCATAAGGCAGCAAGACTTCTATTAGCGTCGTATCTTACTTTGGACTTTGGCTGATAATCGAAGGCAGTGTGGCGTACAGATAGCCCTTAAAGATGTTCACTATGCTAACCTGAGGCGTCCGCCAAATCCAGCCGCATTCAACTAGAAAGCACATGACATTTTCAGGGCTGAGCGTGTTGGTGCACGCCTTTAATCCCTGCACTCAGGAGGCAGAGGCAGGCAGATCTCTGTGAGTTCAAGTCCAGCCTGGTCTACAGAGCGAGTTTCAGGACAGCCAGGGCTACACAGAGAAACCCTGTCTCCAAACAACAAACAAAAAGACCTTTTCAGTTATTCAAAGACTTAAAACTGACTATTGACATCACCCCTGAAGTTCAGTAAGGGAAGAATTACAGGGTCAAAAGTGAATCTATGAGAAAGGTGTGTGACACTGAGCCAGGGTGTGCTTGCACATGTGTGTGCACTTATAATTGAGTCTAGACCGTTGATGGCTTTTCAGTTTAAAGAAAAAAGTTTTGATTTGGGGGCTGGAGAGATGGCTCAGTGATTAAGAGCTTGTATTACTCTAGTGGAGTTGGGTTCCCAGCATCCATCTCTGTCAGCTCACAACCGCCATCATCTTGTGACTCCAACATCAGGAGACAGGAAGCATCCGTGGGCTCCTGAACTCATGTACACATACTCACATTTGAACATATGCATACACACAATTAAAAATAAACCTTAAATTTTTTTCTTGTGACATAATACCTGTACGTGTTTGCGGGTACAGGTCAGCTGTTTTGTAAAACAGTTTGGAAGCCAAAGTTTAAATGATGTAAGCTTGAGAGGTGGGAGAGGACAGAGAGAGGGAAGTGAATCCCACTAAGTTCTTCTTCTTCTTCAAGGGAGGAAATAGAAGTCACATGACTCTTGGGGTTGGCAGAAAGATGTCTTTAAACTGGGATTGTAATTGGAGAAAATGGAAGATTTATAAACTCAATGTATTCTTTTTTTTAATTAAGAAAATTTTGAGATTTTTAAAAATTACTTTTAGTGTGTGTCCATGTGTGTTTTACTGACCCCCACGTATGTGCACCCCTGCATGCCTGCTGCCTGAGGTCAGAAGACAGTATCAGGTCCCATGAAAATGGGTTTATGGATGGTTGTGAGTTTCCATGTGGGTGCTGGGAACCAAACCCAAGTCCTCTGGAAAAGCAACAAGTGTTCTTAACCACTGAGCCATCTCTCCAGCCCCAATTTCTATATCTTCAAATTCCCAGAGGAATTCAATGAAGAAAGTTGTCCTGGCTCGTTTTATGTCAACTTGACTTGAGCTAAAGTCATCCAAGACAAAGGACCCTCAGTTAAGAAAAACACCTCCCTAAGATCCGCTGTAGGCAAGCCTGTAGAGCATTTTCTTAATTGGTGATTGATGGGGAGGGCCCAGCCCACTGTAGATGGTTCCACCCCTGGGCTGCTGGCCTTGAACTCAGAAATCAGCCTGCCTCTGCCTCCTGAGTGCTGGGATTAAAGGTGTGCACCACCACCGCCCAGCCAACAGATTCTTTTTAGTAGTATGCTAAACAAAGATGACAGACAGCAGTGGGATTTTTTTGTTTAGTTTTGTTCTTCATACTGCTGGGGACCAAGCCCAGATCTTGCGATGCTAAGCTTGTATTCTTCTCCAACCCTTGGTTTCAGACGGGGCATTGCTCTGCTTCTCAAGAGCTAGGATCTCAAGCATGTGCCACCGCACTCAGCCAACCAGCTTTAAAGCATTGCCAGTCCATGATTTGTTGTTAACAAATCATTTAGACTTTCTTCCATTTCAACCCTATTAGAAACACAATCAAGAAGGTCAGCTACTTGCTATTTCAAAGAAGTACAGGGGCTGGAGAGATGGCTCAGTGGTTAAGGACACTGTCTGCTCTCCCAGGAGAACCTAGTTCAATTCCCAGTACCCACGTGACAGCTCACAACCATCTGTAACTCCAGTCAGGGAATCTGATGCCCTCTTCTGGCCTTCTCAAACTCACTAAATCCTTAAAAAGCAAATATGAGCCGGGTAGTGGTGGCTCATGACTTTGATCCCAGCACTCAGGAGGCAGGTGGATCTCTGAGTTGGAGGCCAGCTTGGTCTACAGAGCTAGTTCCAAGACAGCCAGGGCTACACAGAGAAGCCCTGTCTCAAAACAAAACAAAACAAAAAAAACAAACAAACAAAAAAGAAATATGGGCAGAGCAAAACCACAAATAAAACTAAAATAAAAGGATATAAAAATATATCAGGCCGAGTGGTGGACACACACCTAATTTAATTCCAGCACTCCGGAGGCAGAGGCAGGTGAATCTCTGTGAGTTCGAGGCCAGCCTAGTCTACAGAGTGAGTTCCAGGAAAGGCTCCAAAGCTACACAGAGAAACCCAGTCTTGAAAACAAACAAACAAAAATACATATGAGACACTGTGAGAAAGATAATGCAGGGTGAAAACATTACGTAATTTCCTATGTATTAATCTTATAGGTAACCAGGGAAAGTTTTAAGATGATATCAAACAAATACTTAAAGAACTCTGACTGTAGTGTTGTTCACACAGGAGTCAGGGAAGTACAAGACCCCACCACGGGTGGGCGTGTGCACACCATATCGGCAGGTGTGTGCCATTATATTGCCTTATGGAGGCCAATTCCAGTCTCCGTTAAATTTTAACCCCCTACCCTTTGACCCTACAACTCCACTAGTAACAGAATCTTTGCCATTCAACACTGTAGGGTTTGGAAGGAAGTGGTTCTGTTTCTTTCTTTTCTTTACTTTCTTTGTTGCTGCTGTGTTAATGCTGTTTTTTGTTTTGTTTTGTTTTGTTTTTGTTTTTTGGGTTTGGTTCTGTTTTGTTTGTTTGCAGAGTTAGCACTGGAACCCAGGATGGCACAGGCTGGGCAAATGTGCCACTCCTGAGCTACACCTCCCATCCACCATACAGTGTTTATTTGCTTGCTTGAAGCAGGGTCTCAAGTAGCCCAGGCTATCCTTGAACTCACTATGTAGCTGAGGATGACCTTGAACTTCTGATTTCTTGCAACTGCCTTCCAAGTGCCGGGTTACAGGCATGCATCATCACCTTGCCTGGTTTCTATGCAGGATTTGGCTTTTTTTAATAGATGAGACAGAGGAAGGGATAGAGGCACAGGGGAGGACAGATGTGGCCCCGGGGGATGAATTAGAACAAAGTATCAGGAGACACACGTGTTGAAACGCCATGATGGAACCTTTTACTTTGCATGCTAGCTTAATAAATGATCAAATAAATAAGCAATCACGAGAGTCCTCTCTACACAATGATATGAAGGATGGTCAAAACACAAAATGAAGTCAGAGAAACGCAGTCAGAGACCAAGACAGATCGCAGGAGTCTTTCTCTTTTTAAATTAGAAAATTGCTTCATGTTTCCACATCTTGTTTACTTATGTGCATACAGCACACACATTCACACACACACACACACACTCACACACACGCACTCACAAGCAAAGAAAGAATAACATTCCACTGATGACGGTGATCTCCTCTCAGTACTCCAGTAGGACAGAAGTTTGGGGTAAAGGAATAGTTAGATATTTTTCTTCTATAAGCTAGTGTCCTTGGAATCTCTCTCTTCAAAAAGATTTCTTTATTTACTTGTTTACTTATTAATTTATGTGTTCGTGTATGCCTTGTGCATGCAAGGGTCGCCAGAGGCCAGAAGAGGATGCTAGAGTCCCTGGAACTGGAGTTACAATGCAGTTGTGAGCCATGTGGGTGCTCTGAACTGAGTCATGTGGGTGCTCTGAACTGAACCTCAGGTCCTCTGCAACAACACCGGACCCCTAACCATTGAGCTATGTCTTCAGCCTTTACTTGAACTAATTTAAACTGTATGTAAGCTGTAAACTTTAAAAACGAAAAGGGCTATGGTTGTAGCTCTGGTGGAGCACATGACTAGCATGCCTGAGGCCCTGGGGACAATCCCCAGCACAAAGAAAGTAAAGAATAAATTAAATAAGATGAACTTTCTTGTCAGTATTCTTTTTTTTTAGTTCTGGAGGGATCTTTTGTTTGTTTCTTGCATGCTGGAGATTGAACCCAAAGTTTGTGCATGTTAGGCAAGTGCCCTGCCACTGTGCCACACCCCAGCCCCTCACTGGGGATTCTAGGCAGGGGCTCCACCACTGAGCCACACCCCCAGCCCCTCACTGGGGGATTCTAGGCAGGGGCTCTACCACTGAGCCACACTCCAGCCCCTCACTGGGGAGGCAGGGGCTCTACCACTGAGCCACACCCCAGCCCCTCACTGGGGAGGCAGGGGCTCTGCCACTGAGCCACACCCCAGCCCCTCACTGGGGAATTCTAGTCAGGAGCTCTACCACCGAGCCACACCCCCAGCCCCTCACTGGGGGATTCTAGGCAGGTGCTCTACCACTGAGCCACGCCCCAGCCCCTCTCTTCTGTTTTTTTTTTTTTTTTTTTTTGGTTTTTCGAGACAGGGTTTCTCTGTGTAGCTTTGCGCCTTTCCTGGGACTCACTTGGTAGCCCAGGCTGGCCTCGAACTCACAGAGATCCGCCTGGCTCTGCCTCCCCAGTGCTGGGATTAAAGGCGTGCGCCACCACCGCCCGGCTCTCTTCTGTTTTTAAGGGTCTCTAGTGATTAAATTTTTTTCTTATTTTGATAGTTTTATTTGTAGAATTCTACCTTTTTCCTTTTCTTATTTTTCTTTTTCTGTGTGTGTTTTGTTTTGTTTTGTTTTTTGAGACAAGGTTTCTCTGTGTAACAGCCCTGGCCATCCTGAAACTCACTATATAGACCAGGCTGGCCTTTAACTCTGCCTGCCTCTGCCTCCCTAATGCTGGGATTAAAGGTGTGTACCACCAGGCCTACCTACTTTGTCCTTTTTAAAATTTCTTTTTCCCAGAAAATTTTCTGTTCTTTTATTTATGAGGAACATTCCATCATACTCTCAACCCTGGTTGTGACAGTCACATTGGAGTTGGTCTCTGCTCATTTACCTTCCCTTAGAACAGCGGTGTTCCCTTGACTTTGAGTAGGTTTTGGTGATGTTGCATGTTGTGAATGATACACTGTAGATACTCTGGATGCTACTATGTTCTCCCAAAGAACATTCGTTTCCTTTTTAGCTTGCAGTTCATTTGACTGAATTCAAAGTGGACATTCTTTCTCCTCTGTGGTAGGTGGCAGTTCAGACTTAGCTGGAGCCTGTGCCCAAGGGCAGTGGGGATGGGTGGGGTGGGGGGGATGGGGTGAGAGTGGGGAGTGGGGGGTGGCTTAAGACTTTCTGCTCCAGCTGGTCAGGGGATTTTGATTTTGATTCCATTATAAGCGATTTTAAACCCCTCATTCATTCATCTAGGTGTCAAGACACAAGTGTCACTATGTAGTTCAAGCTGCCCTTGAACTCACAATCACACTGGCTCTTTCTATTGTCTAAGTGCTGGGATTACAGGCATATGCCATCACACCAGGCTTTAAGAAAGTATTTAAAACTCCCCACACTAGCCGTTTTATTTTCCTTGCTGACAAAGCTAATCTTCAGTATTTATGTAAGAGCTTATTTATTTAATCCTTGCAGCTCTGGAGAAGAAGGTGCATTATCCCCATTTGAAAGATGAGGAAACGAAGCAAGAGAGCCAGCCAGCCTGCCAAACTCACTGCGCATGAGCGGCCTTTAAACTGGCCGCTGTCTGCAGTGCTCTCTCCGTAAGCCTGGCTCTGAGAAGTGGCTCATAAAGAGGGCCGGGTATCTGGATCAAGGTGGTAGCTAGGAGGAGGAAGTGGAGGAGTCATCTGCGACTTTGAACTTGGCCAGGTCCTCATTAGTCATCCAAACCAGAGACTTATCCCAGGACTGTGTACGGAGTTCTGGCTGGGGGTGGGGGGAGGGGAGAGAGGGGAAGGGATTATTCAACCCAAAGCAGAAACAACAGCATCTATTTCAATTAAAGAAGAAACAAATGTAACAGGATGTTAGGAGTTGACCACAACTTTAGGAAAGACAGAGGATCCAGTTACAACAGCCAGAGTGGGAGACCAGCTGAGTCCCCTCGAGCTTGGTGGTTCTCATTGGGTGGGAGGTTATCAGATCTTCGATTCCATGCCTCACCTGGACTTTGAGGGACACTTTCCAGGTTGGGAGGTGGGGCTCCAAAGGTGAGAACATTCCCAGACAATAAGGACAGGGAATGTAGTGTTGCCAGTCAGCCCCAGAATCCAGTCAGCATCCGGTTGGGACAAGGTCCCTGTCACTAAGCCACTAGGCAGGTTCCATGTGACCTATTTGCCGACTAGTAATTTCTCCCAGAAAAACAAGAAGCCCAGAGCAACCTTGTCCTAGGAGGATCACCTGCAAGTTTTCCTTACTCTGGGAAACAGAACTGTTTTATGGGGCGTCTGACTCATTCTGGTTTTTGTTAAACTGTTGCTGCACCTTGAGTGAGATTAAAAACTATTTTTAGAAAAAGATTGCATTTGGAATAAATGTAAAACAGATTTTCTTTCTTTCTTTCTTTCTTTTGTGGGGGGCGTGGGGGGAGACAGGGTTTCTCCATGTTGTTTTGGTGCCTGTCCTGGATCTCACTCTGTAGACCAGGCTGGCCTTGAACTCACAGAGATCTGCCTGGCTCTGCCTCCTGAGTGCTGGGATTAAGCCAGGTGTGCTCCTGGCTTAAGACAGATTTTCTAATGGAATATATTTTTAACTGGATTATAAAGATATGCTTGTTGAAACTCAAGTTTTCCCATGTCAGTCACCTCTACCTGTTGAGGTAGATTGGCTAACTGTATTTTCTTGGTTCCTGAGATGGTGCATAGGGGTTTAGGCCTTGGAAGTTATCTAGCCAACAGGGAGTGTCACAAGAGTGGGTAATGTGCTTTCCTATCGACCTTTGGGTTTTTGACTGAAAGTGGTAGAATGGTGACCGACCGGAGAACTGGGCTGGGCCAGCGTGCCCTGCCCACGCTCCCTGAGCTGCTAATCAGTGTGGATGGGAAAACGCAGCTCCACGTTGGAGAAGAAGGTTTGTGTTCGGTAAAAGGACTTTACTGAAACCGACAGCTTTATGAATTGTCTCGGGGCCGCTGACGAAGATGAAAGTCCTGTGTAGGCCCATTTATGTTTTGTCCATTTGGCTCTTCAGCTCTAGGAAAATGAAGCCAAATCCTTCTCATGATTTTAGGACTTGTATTTTGAGTAGATATAGATATTGGAATGGGGGGCAGTTAATTATTGTGTATGCATTGTTTAAGTCTTCCATATATCTTAATAACGTACAGTGAAAAAAATGTTCACCCACTTGCAAGCCCCTTGTAGGTGAAAGGTCCCAGACATAAATGTGCACATGAGCCGACCTTCCTTCCTCTTTGCATACATAGACTATATAGTACATGTTTTCTGTAATGCCTTTCTCCACATGCACGCGCGTGCGCACACACACAGACACACACACACACACACACACACACTGTGTATCTATGTATTTTATTTCCTTTTATATTGCAATTCTTTTGTTGTGATCTGTGGAGGTTCATTTGTTTGTGACAAGGTTTCTCTTTGTAGTCCAAAATAACCCAGAATTTGCTATGTAACCCAGCCTGGACTCGAATTTACAATCCCTCTCCTCCCTCAGCTCCCTCAGAAGCACGGGAATTAAATTGTTGTGTTACAGTTTCTTCTGAGACTGACACATCCCACCCTGCAGGAAAGCTTGAGCAGGGAGGTAAACAACTCAAATTAGCTTCAGGAAGCCCCTGAAACAGACCAGATTCTCTAGGCGCGGCCCTGCCAGAGTTAGCAATAGACTGAGAGTCCCTCTTAGAGGAAGTGAAGCTGAGCTGCACAAAATACCCTCAGACAAACTGAACTTCAAACTCTCAGCAGAGAAAAGCTGCAAGAAGCCTGAGACCAGACCAGCTTCCTGGAAGAGGCAGAACCCAGCTGAGCTACCTGGAGGAAGTTTAGACCAACTGAGGCACCTGGAAAGGACGCTCTCCGACCTGTTTAGCTGCCAGAAGGCTGGGCAGTGTGCTCAAGCTTCCTGCTTAGGGAGCTGTCACCCATGCCGTGGTGGGCTTTGGTGATGCCACTGTCTTTTGAGTCATTTCTGTTCCTGTAAGTAACCCCTCACTGATATCACTGATATTCTTCTAAGTAACCCAGTAAAACTCATTGATTCACAACATTGGACTTCAGTGGTATCCATACTTTGGTCTGTCATGGGTTCCCTAACTGGGGTGAGTAAACATGAGCTACAACTCTCTGGGAAAAGTTTTGTCATATCACACAAGTGTGTGCCACCATGCCCTGCTAGAAGTTAATATATCTACACAAATGAGCTCCTTTCTCTCCCCCCCAAAAATAAAAATGACTCATTATATCCGTCAAATTGAATGTGGTTTAGTGTTGATAAATGGATAGGACTTTCACAAGAGAAAGCTCACATTCAATAAATAGTCTGTTATTAGAACATGTTTCCTAATCCATCCATCCGTGCATGTAGAGGTGTAATAAATATGAATGATAAACAGATCAGAAGTCTTTCCATATTCCTCCAGCTTTTTTAGAGGTGTGTGTGTGTGTGTGTGTGTGTGTGTGTGTGATGGCAGGTGTGTGGAGGTCAGAGGACACCTTTGTGAGGTCACTTCTCTCCTTCCACTTCTACATGGGTTGCTGGGGTTGAACTCGGGCTTGCAAAACCAAAGCCGTTACCCTCTGAGCCCTCTCACTGGTCTTCCTCTAGCTTTTTAATAGAGGCACAGGTTTTTATTAACCAGTTGTTCGGGGCTGTTCAACCAGTCATTGTTTCTAGTTTTTATTTTTTTGCAATTATTAACATCAGTGATGGACATGAGGAGGCTGAGGCAGGAGTTTGAGGCCAGCCTGGGCTAAAGAGAGAAACCTTGCTTGAATAACCATAGTAACACTGTGGTCAATATCCTTACCTGTGCCTCTCTGTGTACACCTGGAATTTTATGGGCTTAAGTTTCTAGGACTGGAGTTGCTAGGTAAAAGAAAAATGATACTCTGAAATGGGATAGTCGTTGACAAATTGTTCCCCAGCTTGTTCAACCCGGCTATTAGTACTGCAGATTAAGATGGTGTGGTTTTAGTGTATCGCTCATTCACATCATTATCATTTTCATGACTTTTGTGTTTATGTGTATGGTACATGCACTTGTGTGTGAAGTGCATGCACCTGTGTGTGCACCTGGAGGCCAGAGGAGGAGTCCGGTGTCCTGCTCCATCCCTCTCTGCTTTCCTTATTCCCTTAGACAGGGTCTCTCACTGAACCGGGAGCTAGGCGGGCAGCCGGCAAGCCCCAGAAATCCTCTTATTCCCCTCCTAAACCACAGCCTGGGGTTACGGTGCTTGTGACCATGCTCATCTTTTTCCAGACATTCTGGGGATTTGAACTCTGCTTCTCATGCTTGTACAGCAGGCACTCTCGTGACCTCTGAACTATCTCCCCAGCCTCAAACTTTTCAACATGTTTAGAATTCATTTGCATTTTCTGTATCTTTGTCTTGTTTGTTTTGATTTTTGAGATCAGGTCTCACTGCGTAGCCCGGGCTGTCCTGGAAGTCACCGAAGACCAGACTCACCATTCTCCTGCCTCAGCTTCCCAAATGCTGCAACAGCAGGTCTGTGTCACCAGCATTAACCGTTTTTAAAATAAAGTCTGTGTATTCTCATTTTCTTTCTATTTGATTCCCATGCATTCTGATTTGGAAGGTTTTATACATAAAGCAATAAACTTTTGATCTTTAGGATAAGGATGCCACGTCAACAGCAGAGATTAACATGAGTCAGTGTCCATAACTGTGTCCAATGCCTCATCTGAGAAAACTCACAAAGCGGAGGGGAAAAAAGAAACACTCTCAAAGCATGGTTTGAACTAGTCTGTTTGGAAGATGTGGTCACTGGGAAGCATTCTGAATGCCTGGTAAAGCCAGGCAGTCTTCAGTGCGGCGTTTTATATTTGTGGAGTAAATTAAGGCAACTTAATATATTTTATAGTATATAAAACTATAAAAATAAAAAAACTAGTAAAGTAAGGTGTCTTAAGATATTTTTATAGTTTATAAAACCACAAACATAGCCGGGCGGTGGTGGCGCACGCCTTTAATCCCAGCACTCGGGAGGCAGAGGCCGGCAGATCTCTGTGAGTTCGAGGCCAGCCTGGGCTACCAAGTGAGTTCCAGGAAAGGCGCAAAGCTACACAGAGAAACCCTGTCTCGAAAAACCAAAAAAAAAAAAAACCAAAAAAAAAAAAACCACAAACATAATAAATACATACTTAACAACTGTCCAAAAAATCCAATAGGTCTGAGTACTTAAATTACAGACTTCAAGCTATGCTATTTCCTACATAGTTGGAAACCCTAAGAGGTGTGTGGTCCTACTTCTTCCTATACACATATAAATATAAATTTAGTGAGTTGTTTTCCTACTTCTTTGTTTGTGGAGATAGGGCCCTGGCTGTCCTAGAACTCACTATGTAGACCAGGCTGGCCTTGAGCTCATAGAGATCCACCTGCCTTTGCTTCCTAAGTGCCAGGTTTAAAGGTGTGCGCCACCACACCTGGCTTGTCTTTTTTTTCCCCCCAGTACACAGGGATTGAATTTGGGCCTTATACATACATCATAGACAAATGCTTTACCATTGAGCCAAGCACCAACCCTTCACTGGTGGATTCTAGGCAAGTATTCTCACACTGTGCCATGCCCCCCAGTTCCTCACTGGAGGATTTTAGGCAGGGGCTCTACCACTGAGCCACACCCCAGCCCCTCACTGGAGGATTTTAGGCAGGGGCTCTACCACTGAGCCACACCCCAGCCCCTCACTGGGGGATTCTAGGCAGGGGCTCTACCACTGAGCCACACCCCCAGCCCCTCACTGGGGGATTCTAGGCAGGGGCTCTACCACTGAGCCACACCCCCAGCCCCTCACTGGAGGATTCTAGGCAGGGGCTCTACCACTGAGCCACACCCCTGATCTGCAGCTATGCTGCATTCAGCCTTCTTTTTTTACCTTTTCTTTTGAGACAGAACTTCACTCGGTTGTGCCAGAAGGCCTTAGATTTGCTTTACTCTCTTCCCCCCACCCCCCACCATCTCTTTTTCGAGACAGGCTTTCTCTGTGTAGTTTTGGTGCCTGTCCTGGATCTCGCTCTGTAGACCAGGCTGGCCTCTAACTCACAGAGATCAACCTGGCTCTACCTCCTGAGTGCTGGGATTAAAGGCGTGCACCACCACCACCCGGCAGGTCTTAGATTTTTGATCCCCATGCCTCTTAATCTCTCCAGTAGCCACTAGGCCTGCGTTACAAATAGGCATCGATGACTGTTTTCCTACCCGAGTGGAAGTAGCATGCCATTCTGCAGCTTGCTTTGTCTACTGTACGGACGGACAACTGTAAGGACCATTCCAGGCATGGTGACTCTTGAAGTCTGCCTTTGACATCTGTAGACTGACCATGCATTGTCACAGACCCTAGAAGACGGACGATAGCTTTCTTTAGGGGAAAACAGAGAGTCTCAACCAACGTGCCTGAAGTTACATAGCCCACTTCCCCCACAGCCTCGATGCCACACTTGGAGGACATGTCACTCAGTGTTGGGGTCTTAGACTTAAAAGAATAGAATCTAATCATAAAATCAAAGGGCTTACATTGGGGCCAGTCACCTTTTATCTCTTGATTTTCGACAAAGTTTGGTTTCTTACATTGTTCAGAATTTTTTTTTTTAATGTACCTTGAGGGCATGAAGCCTTGGAATCAGTAGGAGACAGGAGAGGGTCAGGATAGTGAGTTCAGAGGAGTGAGAGCATGTTCAGCAGGCTGGCCCATCCAGTCTGCATGCTGGAGCAGCCCCTGCCTCCCACATGAACCTGCAGGGAGGCAGACGTGTGCCCCCAGGGAGCTAATGCCCAGCCACGTCCAGGCTCTATGTCTAGCTCAGCCGGGGCCCTCCTCTGTGCCCTACTGACCCAACACATAACAGAGCCAGGGCAGCGTCAGGACTCAGCTCTGGGGACCTTTGCTGGCAAAGACTCTTGCCCTGCCTGGATTTTCCCCAGAGAAAGAGGCCCTTTCTCCTCCCTCCAAGGCACTTTTTGCTCAGCCAAGCCCCTGGGGATCACATCTGCCTGAGGAGGCCTCTTTCCAGTTAGCGGTGGGCACCATTGCATGTGGTCCAGTCTTTTGGGAACTGCTTCAAGGGGCTCTGAATTGGGTCTGCTTTGGGGACAGGGGTTGGCCCAGGGGGTCAAGTCTTCTCCAGCATCTTCAGGACTACCCTTCAGCAGCCCTCCTAGGCTTAGGGACAAACTGAGTTCTAGGAGGGTGTCTGGGTAGCTGGTTTCCTCCACACAGACCATTCTGTGTTCATTTAACAAATATTTGAGGCTCTCTTCTAAGCCAAGGCCTGTTCTAGCCAGGGGAAATATGCAGAACAGGACAGACAAGGTCCCTGCCTGCCTTTGTGAAGCTGGCATTCTAGTGGGGGAGGCCAGATAAGGAACAAGTAAAATAAGTCAACAAGACCCGCTCTGTGTGACCTATGAGGAAAATAAAATGCTATGGTGCCCTAAGCAGTGTGGGGGAGGGCATGGCTCACACCTTTCTGAGAAGGTGGCACTCCACTGACCAGAAGAAAGGGGCTGTGCCAACGTAGGAAGAACACTCCAGGGAACAAGAAAAGCAAGCTTGTGTGAGGGGAGGCAAGAGTAGACTCATGCTATGCTATTCCAGAACCTTCTTTCCTCCCTCATATCCAAGGTGTTAAAGAGGGTTTACTTAACTGAAGAGCCTGACCCAAGTGTGTTGTTTTGAAGATATTTGCCAGGCGGGGGTGGGGGTGGGGGGTGGGTGTCTCTTGCTGGAGAGAGGTGGAGACAAGCAGGCCAGGAGGAAAGTGTTAGTGGCTGTGTGGGAGCTGGGTGAGAACATGCTGGGCTGCAAGCAGGTAATATGGGAAGGAGGGATGAATTAGGGGGTGCATATTTAGGACTGTGTATGTCGCTAGGGATTGAACCTAGGGCTTCCCGTGTGCTAGGCATGTGCTCTACCACTCAGCTGTGCCCTCAGCTCTCTTTTAACTTTTCATTTTGAGGCAGGGTCTTACTAAGTTCCCCGGGCTGACCTTGAATTGACAGTCTCCCTAAGTAGCTGGAATTACAGGCCTGCACTACCAGGCCCTACAGATGTGGGCTTCCTGTCCACTGTTGTCCTCCAACAGGAACAGGAACAGCCACATAGATGCAGCTGCTGCTCTTCTGCTTGCACTGAGTAGCTGCTGGCCAGCCCAGGACATGGGACTCTACCTGCTGTATGTCCAGCCCCACACGCAGCTTCAGGCACAAGGGTTTCCACAGTAGCTGGCCCCTCATGCCCTCCTGTGGGGATCCCCATGTCTTCTTCTTGGACTTGGGAGTTTCCTTCCCAAAATCTCAGAGCCAGTTACCTAGACTCCCATGGACCTCTTTACCAGGTGCTAGCCCGTATGTATATGCCCATGCCTAATGATTGGCAGGACAGTGGTGGCGTTTCAACTCTGTGCTACAAATGCATTGGCCTGCCCAAGGACCTAAAGACCCACCTGGAAGGCTCTAGGACAGGGAAAAGAAGGGACATGTTTGTTTTTTGTTTTTTGTTTTTGTTTTTTTTTTTTTTAAGCATCACAATTTGTTTGTTTGTTTGTTTAGAGGCAGGGTCTCACTGTGTGGTTGTGACTAGCTTGAAATGTGCTCTAGCACATTCTGAAATTTGCTTTTTGTTTATTTTGCTGTACTGGGGATGGAAATACTGCACAAGGCTCTCTACGGCAGAGCCACACTCTCAGCTTCTTACTAATGAAGTCAAGCAGGTGCTGTACAACTGAGCCACACTTCCAATTCCTCACTACTGGATTTTAGGCAAGTGTTTACCACAGGGCCACACCCCAGCCCCTCACCAGTAGATTCTAGGCAGGTGCTCTACCACTGAGCCACACCCCAGCCCCTCACTGCTGGATTCTGGGTGAGCACTACCACTTACACTATATCCCCAAGCCATGAAGTAATGTTATATAAGATGGGAAATCTAGAATATATTTTACCTAATGGTTTCTTGGTTTTTGGTTTTGATAATTTTTGAAGAATGGTGTTTGGGTTTGGTTTCTTTCTTTTCTTTTTTGTTTTTTGTTCTCACAAAGTTTCTCTGTGTAGCTTTTAGAGCCTGTCCTGGAATTTGCTCTATAGACCAGATTGGCCTTGAAATCACAGAGATCCACCTGCCTCTGCCTCCCAAGTGCTGGGATCAAAAGCTTGTGCTACCACCACCTGGCCTTTTTTTTTTTTTTTTTTTTTTTTTTTTTTTTTTTTCTCTCAAGGCAGTGTCTCATTATGGAACCGCTGGCCTGAAACTTACTGTGTAGCTTCAGCTGGTCTTGAACTCTCAGCCAGAGTCCAGAACCTGTGATTCCCCTGCCTTTGCCTCCCAAGTGCTTAGATTACAGCCATGTGTCACCAAGCCCTGGCTGAGTGGTAATTTGGTATTTAATAAAACATGAAACGAGGCTGCGATTTGTACCACTGTTCTTGGTCCTACAGACCACGGAGAAGAGGTGCCCGTGTCCGGCATTTCCTTTAAGCAGTGTTTCCTCGCTGGGTGGGGGTCCTGGGGTTCATCCCAGAGCTTTACATCAAAATATTATGAAGAACTCTTCTCAATTTGCTAAACAAAACTAAGAATGAATTTTTAAAAATCCTCTGCAGTTTGATTTTCTTCTAGACTCTCCAGTGCCTGCTTCTGCTTATCTGCTAACAGCTTCAAGCAAACGGGAAACTCAACGCAAACAACAAAAGAAATCACACATGTGTTGTAGTCGGTGAATAGGAAGAGAAAACTGGAAACAGCTGATTCTTGTCAACTCAGCTTTTTTTTTTTTTTGATATAACACATACTCATGGTTACGATCATCCATGGCATCCACAGTTACATTTCCTAACAGGCAAATCACTTCTGGGATGTTTAGTAGAGATTAATTTCACATGGCTTTGCCTAAGATCGGGCTCAGATCTTAGATCGGCATAGTACCTCATCAAGCATCCAAAAATCATCCAAAGTGAGTTCCTCAATGACAATTTCCGGAGAAACAGCACCTCAACAGTGTATATGCTCTTAGAAGCCAACAAGACAAAGAACACTTCATGAGGGTCTTCCTTATCAGCAGCAACAGCATACCCAGAACCGAGCTCAGCACAGTCCCTCCAATCCTTCCACGTGCCCTACAACAGATTACCAAGAAATTCAGAAGTAACTTGTCTAAGGTCATTCAGCTAGTAAATGATGAGGTAAGTATTTTAATGGGTCTGTGGAGCCCCTCACTTACTCAGGGCCTCCTGATGAGATAGGACATGTAATCTATTGGATGATTCCGGTAGCTTCTCCAATAACTAATAAACAGTGGATTAGAAACACTCCACCCCCCGCCACAGACTCAGGCCAGTGTGCTCCAGGGGTTTGGAGGAAGACGTATGTGTCACAAGATGGCCACTCCAGCCAGAAGCCTGGCTTCCTCTTAAATAGATCCTGTCCCTTCCCCATCCTAGGTGGCCTCTGTACCTTCTCGTGGCAGAAAGAAGGAGTAGGTTGAAACAAGTTCTTCCTGTGGGGCCTAGACTGTCAATGAACCTGTCATCCTCCTGCCTGGACCTCTGGAGTGTTGAGACTACGGGTATGCAGCGCCACACCATTTTTTGGGCTCCACTGTCTCTCACCTAGCTAAAACCCCCCTCTCCATTTCAGCCAGAGTAGCCTCTTAGGAAGCCAAGTGGGAAAAAGCTCCCAGGCCATCCACCAGAGGATAAGAGCCTGTAGTTTCTCTTACCTAGGATGGCCTTGGCCATCAACCCAACCCTGTCTGTGGATCCAGCCTTATCTAGGCCCCTCCCTAGCTCGCCCCACACTCCAACCTGTCAAACACCTTGTCCTTTGTTACCAGCACAGGCCTCCCAACCTTTGCCACCTGCTGTTCCCTCCTCCACGGGGCGGGGCTGGGGGGAGGGCTTTCCTTCCTTCCTTATCCTTCCAGCAAATTCCTGCCTATTTCTGGAAATAGCTCAAAGGTTCACTCCTGCATAAAGCCCTCTCTCGCCTCGAGTTTCAGTCCACCTCAGTGGGATTCCACCAACTGAGTTGTGTAAAGATACATACTTGGTCCTCACTCCTCTGGAGGCTGGAAACCTGAGACCAAGTGAGCGGCCTTCTCCAGAGCCCAGAATCGGCTGTGGCTGGGTGTCTCCATGGTATCATGGATAGCCTTAATTCCCGTTTGCATCCCTAACACGGGGGGCCAGTTCACGGGTGATGGCTTGGCCCCTGCTCTTCTGGTGTCCCCTCCTCTATGGCGACCCTTTTCCTACCATGAATATGGCAGGTCTGTCCCACTGTCTGTGTCATGTGCCGGGACACTTCTCACTCACCCCTGGGAATTTAGAAGGGTAAAGGGCCCCTTCAGCTATTCAGGACTTGCAGGCTTTGGGGCAGGAGCCCCATTCCCCATTCCCCATTCCTTATCACACCCTTCCTTGTTGATGACTGTGTTCTTGTGCTCCAGCTCCCTCCAACCTCAAGTCCCTGTGCTTCACAAGTGAGGACAACTATGGATACGCCTGGTGTCAGCCTCCTGCTTATGTCTCTCTTAGCCAGGAACTTTCTCCCGGCGTTCCCTTTCCCCTCAGGGGGAAAACAAACAAACAAACATTATTTTTAGCTTAGTAGAAAGCTGAAGATCCCACTTGGCTTTTAAGGATTTCTCTCCAGGGGACACTCCACAGGTGCATAGTGTATAAATGGGTCGCACATCTGGCCCAGAGAGTGATGCTCCGCTCACACCAGGTTATTTATTTAGTGTAGCTGCTTTTTACTCTCTCAGTTCAAAAGCATCAAGCTAAAAATATCTTGTTTATGCGCTCTGGCCCGAAAATGAAGCAGTTGGGTCATTAATCACCGAGAATATGTTGAATGGGAATTTGATTAAAGTACAGGATGCGTCTTCCAGACGAAGTTGGTTCTTTACTGTAACCACAGTGGAAGCACAGCGGGCCTCCCCAACTGAGTTTTTAGCCGCGCCTCCTTGAGCCTCCTGGGCGGATCGTAGCGCCTTTCCTGAGCTAAGAGGGCCACTGCACAGGGGGTCTTGACCTGCGCACCCTGGAGTCTCAGGAAAGGGGACCCACCCCACCCCCCAGCCTGGAACGCAGACAAATGGGGCTCGGGAAGACGTCAGGCCTCAGCTCAAGAGGTCGCAAAAGGTTCCTCGGGGTGCAAAAAGGAGAGACTTGGGTGCTCACCCCGCCCTATGTGCCCCAGACCTCGGCGGCCGCGATCCAGGTGAAGAATGAGCTGGACGCCACGTGGCTGGGGAGCCTGTGCAGGCAACTCCTACCCACAGCTGCGAGCCTGTAGGCGGCGCGGTGCCGAGGATCTCGAGGACCCGACAGGGTGCTCCCAGTGGGTGCTCAGACTCCGTAGCTAGGAACTGGACACCCCGGCTACGGAGATTAGTGCCCACCTGAATGACAGTAGGAAAAGAAAACTGGCTTCAGGCCCCTGACTAGGGGTCCCATTTGGGGATCACGCTCCCTGAGTCAAGTTCACCTCCTCTCTCTCCCACACCCTGCTGTCTCTCCAACACCCTGCCCTCTCCCCGCCCCCGAGCGCTTGCCCTAGTGTCCTGTTCCGTGAGTCTCGGAGGACCCACCCGCCAGTCCCGAGGAAGAAAAAACCGCCAAACACTTGACCAGAGGCTCCACACAGGGTAGCAGAGTCCGCCTTGTAAGCCTAGCAATCCGAACGCTCTGGCCTGGAGACGTAATTAAAAAGAAAGTTTTCCAGCCGGAGCGGAGGGACCGGCCAGGTCCTCGGGGCTCCCGGGTTAGCGGCCGCCTCCGCTCCCTGCTGGGTCCTAGCGCCCTGCTCTGAAAATCCCGTGGGACCCCAGGGTAGAGAAGCTGGGCGGGGAAGAGGTGCTCTGCCTGGAATCAGTGGGGTCGCCTGGAGTTCAGAGATAAAGACAATCTCAGCGCTCTGGACCTCGCACTCGGCGGTGCGCGCTAGGTTGCTGGTCCAAAGTAGTTCCCAACCTCCCGCGCCACTGCTCTCCTTTAGAAACCGGGGTAGGGGATAGGCCTAGTCCTAGCTTTTAAGACCAGTCTGCACCACGGTAGCTCAAGACTAACATTCTCTCTCCACCCCCTACCCCTACCCCTCCCTGCTCGGCCTCTGGATGCTCCCGGGCTCCCTGGTGTTGGCTGGAAGTGGGTGACTTAGAGAGGCTTAAAGGAGGGGCGCCGGGCCACGGACCACGTGTGTGCGGGGGCGACAGCGCCGCCAGGGTGGGGCTGAGCGCAGGCCGGGTTGCCTTACAGCGCAGGAGGCAGTGGGCGTTGCGCCACCGCCTCTCTCCACGAGCACTGTGCTCCCGCCCCACTCGCCGCCTTGGGGAGACACAGAGAGGAAAAAGAGAGAGAGGGAGGGACGAGGCGGGCTCTAAGACCCAGTAGGCACCATCCTGCTCTCGCCCTAGGTCCAAGACCCGCTCGGACACCAGGGGGCGATGCCCGACCCGATATAAAAGCGGGTCCGGCGCCGGCCTGACCATTCGCGACCCGGAGCTAAGCGGGCGCGAGCGAGTTGGGGCTCCGGGTGGGCGGCGGCAGCAGCGGCGCCACGCGCAGGCTGGAGGCCGCCGAGGCTCGCCATGCCGGGAGAACTCTAACTCCTCCATGGAGTCGGCCGACTTCTACGAGGTGGAGCCGCGGCCCCCGATGAGCAGCCACCTCCAGAGCCCCCCGCACGCGCCCAGCAGCGCCGCCTTCGGCTTTCCCCGGGGCGCGGGCCCCGCGCCGCCCCCAGCCCCACCTGCTGCCCCGGAGCCGCTGGGCGGCATCTGCGAGCACGAGACGTCTATAGACATCAGCGCCTACATCGACCCGGCCGCCTTCAACGACGAGTTCCTGGCCGACCTCTTCCAGCACAGCCGGCAGCAGGAGAAGGCCAAGGCGGCCGCGGGCCCCGCGGGTGGCGCCGGCGACTTTGACTACCCGGGGGCCCCAGCGGGCCCCGGCGGCGCGGTCATGTCCGCGGGGGCGCACGGGCCGCCTCCCGGTTACGGCTGTGCGGCGGCCGGCTACCTGGACAACAGGCTGGAACCCCTGTACGAGCGCGTCGGGGCGCCCGCGCTGCGGCCGCTGGTGATCAAGCAGGAGCCCCGCGAGGAGGACGAGGCGAAGCAGCTGGCGCTGGCCGGCCTCTTCCCCTACCAGCCGCCGCCGCCGCCGCCGCCGCACCCGCACGCGTCTCCCGCGCACCTGGGCGCCCCACACCTGCAGTTCCAGATCGCGCACTGCGGCCAGACCACCATGCACCTGCAGCCCGGCCACCCCACGCCGCCGCCCACGCCCGTGCCCAGCCCGCACCCCGCGCCCGCGTTGGGTGCTGCGGGCCTGCCGGGTCCCGGGGGCGCGCTCAAAGGGTTGGCTGCCACGCACCCCGACCTCCGCACGGGCGGCGGCGGCGGCGGTGCCGGAGCCGGTAAGGCCAAGAAGTCGGTGGACAAGAACAGCAACGAGTACCGGGTGCGGCGGGAACGCAACAACATCGCGGTGCGCAAGAGTCGAGATAAAGCCAAGCAGCGCAACGTGGAGACGCAGCAGAAGGTGCTGGAGCTGACCAGTGACAATGACCGCCTGCGCAAGCGGGTGGAACAGCTGAGCCGTGAACTGGACACGCTGCGGGGCATCTTCCGCCAGCTGCCGGAGAGCTCCTTGGTCAAGGCCATGGGCAACTGCGCGTGAGGCACGGGGCTGCGGGACCGCCTTGGGCCGGCCCCCTGGCCGGGGACCTGGAGAATGATTTCGGGGTCGCTGGATCTCTAGGCTGCCCCAGCCATGAAAGCCAGGACTAGGAGATTCCGGTGTCGTCCGAAAGCTTGGCCTACTCCGCGTGTCCCCTCCCTTCCTCTGAGCCGGACTCGGTGGTGCGTCTAAGATGAGGGAGTCAGGCCGCGATTTTCTCCTTGAAACCGGGCGACTTTTCCGCGGAGCTGAGCTGGGAGCCCGTCCATTCTAGTATTAAGGAAGTAACCCTGTGCCTTGGATACTCAAAACTCGCTCCTTTTCCTACCGAGTAGGGGGAGCAAACATGTGCCTTGATATTTTATTTGGAGGATTCCTGCCTCTGAGGCTGCAGCAGGCCCCCATGAGAGAATGAAGGGTACAGGCCCAGGGCAGGAGGAAGATTCAGGAAGCTGAGATCCTGGCAGTGCTCCGCAGCTGCCCCTCAGTCGCTGACCTTAGAGGGGAGGGACTTAGGGAGTTGGAGATTTGATTCTAAGAGTGCCCCACACACACCTCAGTTACTTGGAGGTGGAGGGTTCCTAGTTCCTTGCTTCCTTCCACCTCCACGTTCACTCCCCACCTTAGCTTGCAACAGGCTAAGTTTCCTGGGTGAGTTCATGGAGGATGGGGGCGGGGGTGGGGGTGGGGAGCACCACCCCCAGTCAGACCAGAAAGCTAGGTTGTAAGTTAGCCATGTGGTTAAGGGAGTGGTGGGGGACAGAAACCTAGGTTTCTGGTCTTGGGAGCGGGGGAGGAGAGGACACCGGGACCATCAGCCTTGTGTGTACTGTATGTCGCCAGCCGCTGTTGCTGAAGGAGCTTGAAGCACAGTCGATCCATCCCAGAGGGACTGGAGTTATGACAAGCTTCCCAAATATTTTGCTTTATCATCCGATATCAACACTTGTATCTGGTCTCTGTGTCCCAGCGGTGCCTTGTGCAATGTCAATGTGCACGTCTATGCTAAACCACCATTTTATTTGGTCCTTTGTTTTGTTTTGGTTTTGCTCAGATTCTTGCCAAAATGAGACTCTTCGCTAACGGCTGGGGGAAGAAGCTGAGGCTCTTTCCTTTTGGTTTGGGGATTTGGGTTTTGTTTTTTGTTTTTTTGTTTGTTTTTTGTTTTTTTGGTTTTTTTTTGCTCCCTGAGGACCAATGAAATGAAGTAGGCTTCCCCCTTTCCCCCAGTTTTCCAAGGGTGTCATTGTGGGTCTTAGCTTCCTCCAGCTGAGACTGCCTACAGGCCGCCTCCCCCGCCTCCCCCCACCCCCAAAGGCCCTGGCTCTGGGTCTGGAAAGAAGAACACCTCCAGCCAATTCCTGCACACCCCTGTGGCTGGGAGCAGGGGTGGACTGCTACCTTCTCTTCTTTTGGGAGGGGGGGACACAAAGTTTCATGCTAGATGTCGTATGTATTATATCTATAATATAAACATATCAAACTCAATGTTGGTGTCTTTTTAAAACCAGAAAGGAGTCACTGGTAAGGTTTGTTCTCGGCTGGGCTCCATTTGAAACAGAATTTTTTTGTGTGTGTGTCTGAGGTCTTAACTGTGCACCTCTTGAGTCTCTCTTTACCTTGGTGATGAGTGTTGGGGGTGAGATTCCCCCAAGGAAGCCACATAGCAGTCTAAACGGAGAATGGCCGGAGTCAGAAGACTGCATCTCCTTGGAATTCAGGGTGGAGGGGTAGTGTTGTCTTAGGATTATGGTCTCTCTTTGCATCCCAGAATAAGAGGGACCCAGAAGAGAACCACTCTGCCTGAGGGGCAAGCCCACCCAGAAGTTCTCAGCGTAGGGACCCTTTGGCCACATTCCCAAATCACTCAGCTCCTCTCTAGAGAACAAGGGCCCATACCTCTGCCCAGGCTTCCAGGGGGCCTTGGGAAACAGGACTCTTCACCCCTCCCTACTTTCCAGACTCCAGTGGTGTCCAGGGCATCTTGCAGGCTAGCAGCCCTTTGGACCTGCCTTGCCTCAGCCTATCTAGGAAGGGGCCATATCCCATATATCACCTGTCAAGGCTTCATCAACCCCACTTTCTCCATCCTGCACCAAACATTAGAAAGGCTTCTAATGATCACACACCCACTGCTACAGTTGCCCCCATGAGGTACAGGCATCCCGTGGGCTGCAGGAACAGCCCAGTAAGAAAAGGGTAGCTTTCGTTGCCATCCCTGCCTGAGCCTCGAGGCCACTGGGCTCTTCATCTGGAGTGTACTGGCTGAACAGCTCACAGTATATACTAGTGAGAAATGCCAAGGACTTTCAAATTCTGCAAACTTTAGTGTTACCAGCCTTTGCTGGCAACTCGTTCGGCCAACCCCTTCCCCTCTGCCTGCCCTCTGTCCTGTGCCTCATTGCCTCCTCACCCATGGCTGCCCTTGGCAGAGGAGAGGCCACAAGCCCTGTGAGGAGGCGGTGGCCTGCCCCATCAGCCTGGGAACTAGGGAGGCAGAGCCCCACCGCCTGCCTAGAGGCTGGGGCAGGCCGTGGCTTGAAGGCCCCAGCAAACCCTCTCTGAGTTCAGTGCGAATTCCAGTTTTTCTTGTTTACAGGGAATGATCCTTGACTTCCCCCTTTGCCCCCAGAACAGGTCCTAGGCTGAGTGGAGTGGGGGAGGGGGTCATCTTGCTCTCCTACCACCTGAGGTGGGGGGTCCTCTCTCTAGGGGCTCATGGAAGGGCACCCTTCCCTACACACCAAATAGGCCACGTTGGGAACCAGAAAGACGCGATCACACCAGGGAAGCCTCCACTGTGGTCTGGTAGATAGTGTTGGGGGTGGCCCTGTCCAGCGTGTACTCTGCCTAGCTGGGGTGGCCTTCCAGGGAATTCAAACTTCATGAATAACTAAATGTACCCCTAAATATTCATCGGATGCCTTCTGATGCCAGGGCCTGCGCAAGGATCAAGGCATCACCGAGAACAGACTCGGGTCTTACCCTTAGAGAGCTGACACCCCTGTGGCCGCAAGCCATGTCACAGTGACAGATACAATAAGGGGCTTTCCTGATGTGGAGACAGCGGCCGGAACCCCATACCTAATGAGGCCGGCCCCACGTGGACCCTGTCCTTAAATGCCTGCAAACTTGTGCCGTGAGATCCCTTCCCAGGACAGACACTGCCTGGCTTTCTTTCTCTGTCACACTCCTGAGCCCCGTGTCCCCTGGCAGTCTCCAGGAAAGGAACATGGGCACAAGAAAGAGAGGGAGGTGACTCCTTTACCACCAGATAGCTTAATGCTGTCACAGACGTCACCCTTATCTCTTAGATCTCCTGGGAATCTGTGAATGTGGGGTTTGGCCCTGACACCTGCTATGAGCCACTGGGAAGAGTGAGGAGTGTCTGCCCCTCCCAGGGCTCCCGCCCCCTCCTTCCCAGCCCAGGTGGAACCTGCCAGGCCTCCACCAAGCTGCTGATTTCACAAGAGGGGAGGGGGGCCCCTTGTCTTGAAGGTCAAGGGGAGTAGAAACCCTGATTTTGCTTAACCAAGGGGCTACTTTTTCCAGGGCACCCACAGGCTTTCTGGAGACATTGTCCTTGCCTGGATGATGTTGACATCCTAGCCTCTGCTTTGCTGTGCTGGTGGATAGAGGAAGTCCTTTTCTCCCATCTCCTTCCCTTTTCTTCCTTTCTATCATCTCCCCTTCCTTCCCCTCCTCTCTCCCCTCTTCCCTTTCCTGTCCCCTAACACACCAGCTTTTTTTTTTGCCTCTGTAATGCTACCTCTGCTTTCTCAACCCCACACCTCCCCACCCCTATCCTTCCCTGTGGATGGAGTATTTAACGAAAGCTGTAACCTAGGAAAGAAACCAATTCACTATCAAAGCATCCTAGCCCCATCCCAGAACAATTAAACAGCCAGATGGAATCTCTGGGAAAACGCATTAATAACTCGAACAATCTGTGCAGGCCGGCAGGAGCCCAGGAGCCTGGAGCAGGGGTGGGGTTTGGGGGTGGGGTGGGCAGAGGAAGGCTGGGGATGCTGGAGTGTGAGCTCTCAGCCACATCTTGCCCATGTGGTAGTTAGCAAGGGACAGGGCCATCCCAAGGGTATGCTAAGTCTGCCCACAGCTGTGCTGTCCCCTCTGGCCCTTGAAAGGCCCACTGTGCGTCCTGGATCCTAGTGGCTGCAAACAGAGCCAGGCAAATGTGGAACCCATTACTCAGCCAGCCACAGCCACGGCCAGCCCCATTCTGGCACCCGAGCCCTTCGCTTCTCTTCACTTTTGTTTTTATTTATTATTTTCTAGCTTTCTGGCCCCACCCATTAAGAACGGGCCTCCCTGGGTGTGTGGGGACGCCTTGACTCTTCCCCTGCTGTGCCCACATCCACTCACTGTGGACAATACCAGGACCTGGCCTGAGCCCCCGAGCTCCCCACAGAGGAGAAAAGTCCAGGGTCCACGTTGCCGTGAGGCTGCGTGAGGCCTGGAAGGGGCTGGGTGTGAAGCGCAGGACCAACTTGTGTCGTTCCCAAGCCTGGTCTATGTAGAGCTAAGAAGCCAGACTCTTTCTCAGCAGTTCCCCTTTTGCAAACCACTGGGGACCAGAATCTCCCTATGGCGTCCAGGCTAGGCTCAGACTTGTAATCTTCCTGTCTCAGCCTTTTGCGTGCCTAGGATGACCAAGCAAGCTGCACCTTACCTGGAAAAGATGGTGTTTTCTTATAGCTATCAGGTTGGGGTGGGAATTTACTTGTTTTAACAAGTCTCCTCTGAGGAGATGGCTCAGTAAAATGCTTGCCTGGCATGAGGAGCTGAGTTCGATCCCCAGAACCCACATTAAAAAAATAATAACAATAAACCAGGCACTCGGGAGGCAGAGCCAGGCAGATCTCTGTGAGTTCGAGGCCAGCCTGTGCTACCAAGTGAGTTCCAGGAAAGGCGCAAAGCTACACAGAGAAACCCTGTCTCGAAAAACCAAAAATAAATAATAATAGTAGTAATAATAATAATAAAATAGAAAGAGAGGCTTGATATATAGTGGCAGATGTTTGTACTGGGGAGGCAGAGAGAGGTGGATTTCTGGGGCTGATTGGTCAGCCCGCCTAGACTGTTTTGTGAGCTACAAGCCAGTAGAAGAGTCTCTCTCTCTCTCTCTCTCTCTCTCTCTCTCTCTCTCTCTCTCTCTCTCTCTCTCTCTCTCTCCACACCAGAGGACTATACCAGAGATTAGGTTATATACTTATACACTGCCTCTACATCCATGCATCACACACACACACACACACACACACACACACACACACACACACACTCAGAGCGAGAGTGCAAAAAGAGAGAGAGAGAGGAAACAGAGACGGGAAATATCCTTTTGATTCTTACAGACCAAGCGATCTATTTCCTGACCTCCCTCTTCACTGCCTCTCGGTCCCATCCTCTGCCCTCCCTCAAGGCCACCACTAGTTCTTAGAACTCCTCTGGATCCTTGCTTGGCGCCTTGCTGACCTTGGCTCCAACAGATAGCCAGTGTCTATCCCAGGGCAGGTCAAGTGAATGTGTTTGAATGCCAGTAGCCTCTTCCAGCTCAATCTCTCTCCTTTATGGAACACCCTTACCCTCTTCTTTCCAGTCAAGGATCTACTGGGTTGGCTTAAGGTCTGTGGAGCAAGGTCTGAAACAGCATAAAGGTGGGATCATAGACTTCTACCTGGTAGCCTCCAATAGATGAGTTCTTGCTTCTAGAAAATTGCTAGGGTTTTTTGTTTTGTTTTGGTTTTGGTAATTTTTTTTTTTTTTTTGAGACAGGGTCTCTTTGTGTAGCCTTGGCTGTCCTGGAACTCACTTTGTAGACCAGGCTGACCTTGAACTCACAGAGATCCACCTGCCTCTGCCTTCCAAATGCTGGGATTAAAAGTGTGCATTGCCACACCCAACTAAAAAAATTACTTTTAAAAAACAAGACTCTAGCAAGGTGACCTGTCTAGTCCGCAATAGCTCTCAGTGGTTTCATGGCATTAGTTTGTCATCAGACTCAGAGGGTGGCCAGGGTCATGTTTTACAGGGACACTAGATGGGGAAGAGCTGGGTCTCTGAAGGAGAGGGCAGGGAGAAGGACACGGCGTACCTGATACATGTCACGAGCTGCTGATGCTGCAGAGGTGAAGGGCAACAGGAAGCGACAGTTTGGACTAAAAGGTGTTTCAGACCTCTAGGTCTCCCCTTTTATCTCCACTTTAGGATGCCTGGACAGGTCTTCATAGAGGAATAATGGCCCGGGAGTCGGGACACTAGTGGTCAAAACATTAACAGTCTCGTTCCTAGACATATCACCAAGTGACCCAGACAGGGTCTGAGGAGACCTCAGCCGGTCCCAATCCCTCCTTGACCTGAAGCTATTTCTACTCCTTAGCAAGTGGCATGCCCAATCTTTCACTTGAAATAAAGCCTCTCCTTCCTAAGGGACTCATATCCCTGTCTGAAGCCACAGAAACCTTAGAGAGAGCCCCACACCTCTCTGCTCCCCCTGAAGCTCACCAACCAAGAACATGGACCCCTCTTGCCGATAAGGAAATGTGGCCAGCTTCTCGTGGCTTTCCTGTGCGTGCGTTGGGCAATATAGTCTCAGCTGGACACAGTTGCCGAGCCCAGACAACAGGTGGCAAGGGGGTGTCAGGAACTGGGTACCAGCTCTTCAGGGAGCTGCCATGACCTTCACCATCAGGTTAGGACCCGTCAGAAGTGGCCTCCTTGAGTGATTTACAATTTGCAAACATGTTTTATTTGATTCCTGAGTTCTGCCGGGGCAATTACAGTGACTAAGCATGACAAATCACTCTCGGCACAGTGTCTGCTTGCTGTTAAGAAATGTGTTTGCCTCACTGTTTTGCCTGGTGCGGCAACATTTTAAAAATAGACTCACTCACTGTACTCGAAGGCAATTTGTTCCAAATTTTCCCACTAATTTGATTTTAATCTGATATTTAAAGTTCGTGTGACCACATTCCCACTGATTTATAGGGAATAAGCCCTACCTGGCGGCAGTGTAATTGGCTTTGGCCCAGGAGTCCACAGGACAGAGCATTTATCCCAGAACAATTTGAAGGCACTGTGTCTCTAATGTTTTAAATATAGTCTAATTTCGCCTCGCATGTTCTGATTCCCTGGGGCCAAAGCAATGGATGTTAAGGTTGCTTAGTGCTCGGTAGAGAGGGCCCTGGCACATAGTGGGCCTTTGGTGGTGCACACAGTAGTGTACAAACGCAGCCCAGACGTCCTGACTCGCTATACACTAATGTGTGTTTGTTCAGGAGCACACATGAACGGAAGCAATTTGTTCCCCTGGCGATAAGTGGAACTTTCCTGTCCCTCCCATCCCATTGTGGGGATGACCTGTGAAGCTGGACCATGCAGTCCTGGCTTCAAACTGAATTCCGGCTTTGCCTCTTGCTGACTGGGTGGCACTCACCAAACCTCTTTATGCCTCTGTGGTTCAGTTTCCTTTTATGCAAAATGTATGCAAAACAAGCGCCACGTCATGTCATCACAGAGTTGTGAAAGGTAAACAGGCCAGGCTTGTGAGACACTTGGCCCAAGTGAGACATCCCTGTGTGGGAGGAGTAAGGCACACCTCTGTCCCCGAAAAACTGGGGATAATTTAGGGCAAAAATCTTGTCCCAGAATACCCAAGGCCATGCAGTTACGTTAACGTTGCTTAAAAACATTTTCCCCCTCCTAAAGGATGCCTGTTATTTTCTTCAAAAGCGTTGGATGAGCTTCTCATGGGTGCACCTTCTCATTGCCAGTGGAGCTAGCATGGCTTGTGTGTGTGTGTGTGTGTGTGTGTGTGTGTGTGTGTGTGTGTGTGTTGAATCACAAATGTAGACTCTAGGTAGTGACCACTGGTCAGTAAGGACAAGCGTCCTTGCTGGAGTGACGCCCCCAATTTTCATAGAGCATTCAGCCCCTTGGCGTTCCTTTTGAACTCTTTCTTCCTTCCCTCCTCCCTCCCTTCTCTTTCTGTTTTTTTGAGATTACATAGGCCTCCAACTTGTAATCCTCTTGCCTCAAGAATGCTGGGATTGTAGATACACACCAGGCTCCATGAACATCTTTCTATTTGGAAAGCTGTTCCCCGAGTGAATGGGGAGACTTTGACTTTCCTGAACCACTGAGAGGGGAGCAGAAGGCATGCGTTGTGTGCGAACGGTGTGGTGACATCTCTTAGTCCTTGCCTCCTTCAGTGCCCCCCCATCATCCTGATCCAGCTTGAGTCCAGGGAAGAAGTGATGGAGACTGTCTCTTGCCCCATAGAAGAGCTGGTCAGGCAGGGCCTCGGACTACTAGGGAAGCTCTTGGAGTCCTGGCAAATGGACACATAGGCAAGTAGAAGAAGATTTTGGCCAAACTTCCCTAGAACGAAGGTTGCTAACAAAAAAGAACTTTGGAAAGCTACCCTTCCCTTTCCCCCATCACTGCCAGGAATTTCACCGTGAAGGTAGTTCCAGTTAATGAGCAAGCTCCTCAGACAGGCAGGAAGGCAGCTCTTAGGCCTCACTGTCAAGCACAGGAAGCAACTGGATTCCACTTGCCCAGCCTAGGGACGACAGCAGGTATTGAGTGGGACTGGAGGCCTGACATCATTAGCTTCTCCACACCCAGGTCAGCTGGGCTCAGAGAGGACAGGCTCCAGGTGTGGGCGAGTCCCAGGGCGGTCCAGGGAGAGTGGCACTGTGTGGGTGCTGGCGTGAGGACAGGAGCACGCCACATGCAGACACACGGGGGAGGTGGATTCTAAGGCTTTGGTGGGAGCATCCAAGCCCAGGAGAGATGAGGGGCCCCCACAGGAGCAATTTTCCAGGTCCAGCAAGGACTGATTTGCTCAGCTTGTGGAGAACTCTCTCACATGAGAAAGGTGGAGGTAGGTGAGTCACATGCCAGGCCCCTGTGCTGAGGGGAGGTGGGGATGATGGCTCTGAGCCCAAAATGTGTCAGAGGCGAGATGAGCATCTTGAGGGACGCAAAGTTTATGTAATCATGTGGGGCAGCACGCTGCTCAAGTGTGTGAGAGCCATGCTAGAAAAGAGAACAGCCCGCTCTGTGTCTGCCTTCCTGGGCTATCTAACCAAACAGCCCAGCGTCCCCACAGGTGGCCCAGCCAGTCGCCCACAGTCGAGTTAGAGTGTATCAGAGTGTAGCAGTCTTTCCAGGACTAATGGTCAGGAGCATCACTAACTCCTGGGATTCCATTCTGCCCATTTAGTGGAGTGGTTTTAACACCCCCAGATCCACCCAGGGAAGGAAGGCACTCATTTTTTTCTTAACACTTGAGTAATTGGCTCCATTTCACATTACTTCCCCTGGCCGGCCTTCCTCTCCATTGCTCAACTTCATTTACTTTACTTCTTTTCTTTAAGTGTGTGTGTGTGTGTGTGTGTGTGTGTGTGTGTGTGTGTGTGTGTGTATGTGACAACTTTCAGGAGTTGGTCCTCTCCTCCCATGATGTGGGTCCCAAGGATCAAACTCAAGCTTGGTTGCAGGTCTGCATTATCACAAGGAGCCTAGTTTTTCATTTAAAAATTAAATCAGTTGCAGATTGTTTAGAGCATCTTGGAGAATTTTAAAGTTGGAACAGCATATCTAAACCACCATTAAGACCAGGTTTGGGTGGTCTAGATGACATCTCCAGCTTCAGTCACCCTGGGTGGCCAGCTGGTGATCTCTTTCTGCCTGCCTACAAAACCATCTCATGGAATTGGTGACAGCAGGGTCTCCCTGAGACTCCAGGAGGTGCTGCTTACAGTGCGCAGACCCTGGTGCTGGTTACACAAGGGCTGAACCTGCATTCCCACCCACTGGCCCCCACACACACCTGCTGTGTGACCATATGCAGGTTTAGCAGCCTCTCTGTTTGAGCATGTCTGAGAGGTGTGCCGGGATTCCCAGAGGCAAGATGATGAATGGTGTTCCTCTAAAACACAACAACCACAAGAACCTGATCCCAGGACAAGTCACAATGAGGAGAATAGGGACCAAGCCACCTGGCCACTAAGGGGGAGGGGGGAATGAGTCAGAAATAAACAAACCACCTGCCAGCCAGGTTGTTCACCTATCCAAGAGAGTGAAGGGTTGGGAGAGGGCTGCAGGACCCAGTTGGGTAACTCCCTACCAGCCTCTGGAGCCTAGATCCTGGGTCCTGGCCAGCCAGGTCCTAGGTGATGCTGATGGGCTGGATAATAAAGGATATCCGTGCTGTTTAGCAGCACTGGGGCTGAGTGGAGAACCCTCGGATGCCATGTTCCTGACTCCTTAGGCTGCAGCAAGTGGGTATGTCCGTATCACTTCCTTTCCCAGATACCCTCTGCAAGCCTGGACCAGTCCACAGCAGTCAGCCAATCACTGTTTTCCTACCATGCGCCCCTCACACCCCACACCACAGCCCAGACAGAACAGGGAAACTAAAGAACAGAAGGGGGACAGGATCCAGGATAGGGGTGTCACCCCCAGTGCCTCAAACCCAGACCACTAGACTCCTAGTCTCCGTGGCTAGGAATGAGTGGTCCCCAGGGCCCACGGGAGGGGAGGAAGGACGGGACAGGACATTGAGGTCAGGCTGCCCACATAGTTTGGTAGAAGGCAAGCAAGTTAATTCTTCAGTGTTTGATCTTGTTTTCATGTGTCCTTTGCTACATTTATTTCTCTTGCTATTGTACAACACAGTGGCTTTGGGCCAAGAGCAGACTTCTCCCAGAATCTCCCAGTAGTATTTTTTTTTTAAACTCTGGGTCCTGTGAAACATGAATGTGAGTAGATTTACTAAAGTATCACTAATTAGTGCTTCTCTTTATGGTCATTGGTTCCAGAAAGTTCTTATCTATCAGTCCCTAAAAACGTCATCCTTGGGCTGGAGGGATGGCTCAGTGGTTAAGAGCACTGGCTGCTCTTGCAGAGGACTGGGATCAATTCCCAGCACCCACGTGGTGGCTCACAACTGTCTGCAACTCCAGTTCAGAGGACATAACACCTTCACACAGATTAACATGCAGGCAAAACGCCAATGCACATGAAATAAAAAATAAATTTAAAAAATAAATATGCCAGGCAGTGGTGGTGCACGCCTTTAGTCCCAGCACTCGGGAGGCAGAGCCAGGTGGATCTCTGTGAGTTCGAGGCCAGCCTGGGCTACTGAGTGAGTTCCAGGAAAGTCGCAAAGCTACACAAAGAAACCCTGTCTCGAAAAACCAAAAAAAAAAAAAAAATTAAATTAAATAAATAGATAAACAAACAAATAAATAAATAAAAGGACCATCATCCTGGCTGTGTTTTTGCCCTCATCTCTTTAACAGACACTGCTAGATATATATTATCTCCCCAGCTCACATTGTCTCTTCTGTATTTTCCTTTTGATGATATCTGATGCCCTCATGATAAGTTTCTTCTGACTGCTTCTCTAGTTTGCTGATTCTCTTCTTCAAAAGTGTTTTTTATTTTATTTTTATCTTATGTGTATGACTGTTGGCCTGCACATGTGTCTGTGCACCATGTATGTGCAGTACACACAGAGGCCAGAGAGGGCCATCAGAACCCCTGGGACTGGGATTACGGATGGTTGTGAGCTTTTATGTGGGTTCTGGGAATCAAATCTGGGTCCTCTGGAGAAGCAGCCAGTACCCTTGACCCTCTCTACGCCCCTCAAAAGTTTTAATCAACATGACCATTGAGTGCTCTTGATTCGGTTACGGTTGTTGAATTTCTTTTTTCTTTTTCTTTTTTTTTTTTTTTTTTTTTTTTTTGGTTTTTCGAGACAGGGTTTCTCTGTGTAGCTTTGCGCCTTTCCTGGAACTCACTCTGTAGACCAGGCTGGCCTCGAACTCACAGAGATCCGCCTGCCTCTGCCTCCCGAGTGCTGGGATTAAAGGCGTGAGCCACCACCGCCCGGCCTGTTGTTGAATTTCTAGAGTTGAAATTTCTTCATTTCTTTTCGAGTCTGTTTCAGTTTTTGTTGTTGCTGTTTTCTGAGACAGGTCTCCTGAAGTGGACCACACTAGCGTGGGATTTGCAACCCTCCTGCTTCAGCCTCCAACACATACTGTTGTACCTGACATAACCCTACTTTTCCTCAGATTCCTACCACTGCAGTTGTTTTTAAGTACGCTTCATTACTTTAAACACTATATGCATAATTATAGTCAGTAATGTGCGTCCTCGGAAGGTCTAGTTCTGTTTTGTGTACTCTTCTAGTGTTAGGTCATGGTGCCTTGTTTTCTTATGTGTCTGGTTATCTTTGACTTGGCATTAGTCATTACTCGTGAGAAAACCTTGGGATTTAGGAGAGCAATTTTTTAGACTATCTTTCATTTATTCTTTGACAGTTTCATACTTATATACACTATACCTTGATCCTATCCACCCCCAACTTCACCCTCCTACCTGCATGTAGGGGAGCATTTTCATTGGCTTGAGCTAAACATCTAGGAATGTTGCCAGTCCAGGACCACCTTGATCCAACTTTAAGATCCTGCGATCTACCCAAGAGACAGAAGGACAGATCGCCAGATCGTGCGATGAGAGGGCTGGTTTACTTCTGGTTCCTCCTGACACGGAGGGTGTAGCCCTTTGCAGCCCCACATCAGTGTGGGATGGGTATCTCATTTATTACGTGCCGCACCTTGGGTCAGCCCTGGGGTTTGATCACCGTCTCTCATTCCATGAGGTTAACAAAATAAAATTCAGATTTGTCAAGATCAGAAAAAGCCTCAGGGAAAACAACAGCCTCTCCCCATATTTACCCACCAGGATTCCTTTTCTCCTCAGTTTTGGCCTGGCAATTCTCTTCACTTGCTTTTGATATATTATAAAAATCTTACCCAGCGCTTGCAGCCATTTTCAGGGAGATGGACCCAAGCAGTCGAGTGTGGCGATGTACCAGGAACTTGAAGTCCTTTCTTCATTGATTCGACAAGTATTTGCTGAGCATCTACTGGGTGCCAGGCCCTCCGCTGTGGCCCCAGCGGTACACCTGACCCACAGAGCAGGGTCTCATGGAATGCAGTCTTCTCTGTCGAGACAGAAAATAAACAGAGTTACACAATCGATTAGTTAATTGCAGCCATGACACATATTGAAGGAAGGGAAGTCAAGGGTGGTGAGAGTCACTGACTGGGAGTCCTCCCTGCTCTGTGAAAGTCATCGTCAGGGGTGGGATTCAAGCTGAGATCTGAAGAGCATATATAAGCAAGCTGTCTGGGATTGGGATGAGAGAGAATACAGGCAAAGTGAACAGCCCAGACAAAACTCAGGCATGGCAAAGAACTAAGGAAGGTCCAGTGTGTGTGACCACAGTGCAGGCTGGGGACAAGTGGTGAGCCAGAGGATTGGTGGACTACCATGCTCTAACACACATGTGTTTAGGATTTGATCAGCAGCCCAGAAGCAAAAAGAACCATGGAGCCATCAAGAGATACCTAGGGATAGGATCAGAAGACACACATGTGTTTAGGATTTGATCAGCAGCCCAGAAGCAAAAAGAACCATGGAGCCATCAAGAGATACCTAGGGATAGGATCAGAAGACCGAATCATCTCACAAAACCTTGCTCCCTCATGCCCACTTTTCCGCAGTCATCCCAGTCCCCGTACACACCTTGTTCCTGGCATCGAAACTCTCCCATGCCCTATCTATGGCTTCCTATCGGGCTTTGCCCGTGTGGAGCAGCAACAGGCTACCCGAGAGATAAAGAGGAAAGAGGCTGGGCTGTCTGCTCACTGCTTCAGGGGCTCACTTAGGTCTCCCTAAAACTATGACCCCTGTCTACCCCAAGGCTCTGTCTTCCAGTTCTCACTGGGTCTGTAAGTTCTGTTCCTTCCCTTATCTTCTCAGCTATACAGATAGCCACAGTGGCTGCTACAGCTGGTTTCTGAGAGCGCTTTCTCAGCCCCTCTCACACCTCTGTAATGGATCCCATCGTTAACAGCTCTTTACTGGATGATATGAGGGTGACTGATTTTTACCCAGGCTTCTGAGTGATCAATGCCCAATACTTAGAGAGGGTTTTTGTTTGTTTATTTGTATGATTATTGTTGTTTCTTTGGTTGGTTGGTTTTTGTTTTGTTTGTGTATCTGTTTGCCTTAAAGACTCCCATGGCTAGAAATGTAGCTCAGTGGTAGAGCCCCTGCCTAGAACCCCCCGGTGAGGGGCTGGGGTGTGACTCAGTGGTAGAGCCCCTGCCTAGAATCCCCCAGTGAGGGGCTGGGGGTGTGGTTCAGTGGTAGAGCCCCTGCCTAGAATCCCCCAGTGAGGGGCTGGGGCATGGTTCAGAGTTACAGTGTTGGCCTGGCTTGTACAAGGTCTTGGGTTCCATCCCCAGTGCTTAGGGGGAAAGAAAAAGGAATCAATAGCAGTAATCTGTCTGGGAGTCCTGGAGGGGGGCCAGTCCCCTGGGGCAGCCAAACGGGTGGTGTCAGCCCACATGAAGGCCCTGCTGCTAGCCACATTCTGCAAACAAACATCCACATGTGTGTGCACGGCAAGACGGTGCCAAGTGACAAACACGGCCGCGACAAGTTTACGGAGCTGCAGTATCGAGGACAGAGATAATGAGGCGAATCATAAATGTGTGCAAACACTGTCTACTGAGAATTCCAGCCTGGAGATGGGTGGGGCGGGTGGTTTGTAATTTTCATTCAGACTCAGTCCCCAAAGCCATCTCTGATGAAACAACTGAGGGATTGAGGTGAAAGTACATCTGATTTCTGAGCCGGCCTCACCGGCACCGTTTTCTTCCGTTCCTTGCTCCCCTGTACCAGCCCAGATAAAGTTTGCCTCAGTTTACCCTTAGAGACACATAAACACTTCCTCAGAGGTTGACAGGTGCCTGGGAGAATTCAATGTCCCCGCCCCCCACCTCTGTGAAGGGATCTCAGACCCAGAGCTGTGTTTGAGTGGGGATACGTGATCAGGGAAGGGCTCTTGGGCAGGTCGTCTTCAATATGGGCCAAGGTGACAAGATAGCTCCAGGACTTCTCTGGGTGGAGAACAGCTGCAATGGAAGGCTGAGGGCTCAGTAAGAGACAGGGTCAGAGAACGAAGCCAGGGAGAAAGATGGACCCAGTTCCCCAGTGGCCAGGCAGGAGGGGCCGCCATGTCTCCCCGTTCACCTGGGTCGGTTCTGGCCTGCTGCTGCTCTGTCTGGTCATTTGCAGCATCCCCTTTGACCTGCAAATGTGTCCCTGCTTGTTCCATGAATGACGCAGTCACTCCACACAGGACAGAGCAAGGAGCCTAGGTTTAGTATTTTGACTACAGTGGGGAGCCATTGATGGTTATTGAGCGAGAGAAGGGTGGGATCCAGACACTTCCTTCATTCGCCAGTATTCAGTGAGTGCCAGTGTTGTTCCTGAGCTCTGGAGATGCAGCCATATGCCACATTTGATCACATCTCTGTCCTCATGAGGCTTATGCTGATGTCTAAGGCTTTAACCAATTCTGCCCACTCCCTGGGCATGTCAGGGGCCTCTTTGCACAGATGAGAAGATAAAGAGGAAAGAATGTTGCACTCGAACTTTTTTTTTCTAAATTTAACAATCAGGGCATCATGAAGCCTGCTCCCAAATTCATCTCAAAGGGAGGTCTTTCTAGGGAAAGTGGTCACATGTAGTACCAGTTGTCCCTGAGCCCCACTCTCAGCCACCAATCCAATAACTGGCTTACAAATGCTCACAGAATCCCAGCATAGTAGCACACACCTGTAATCCCAGCTACTTAGGAGGAGGCAGAGGGAGTCATGGGTAAGAAGCCAAGAACACGGTGAGACTCTGTCTCAAAACAGCGACCAAGCCAACAACACAGTTCCTCAACCCCAGCTTGAGTGGCCCAAGCAGACACGGACCATGGCGTAGATACTCCCAGCAGAACTTCTCACACCGAGCTGTGCTGGGGACTCAGACACAGGCCCCGGCACAACAAGGAAACCAGTACACACGAGGATGTGTCTTCAGGTACTGTGTCGCCTGGAGCCCCTCACTCCCTTTTTTCCAGCCTTTGCTTTGGCTTCAGTCTCCATCTGGTTAGGGGGGCGGGTCACAACGACTCAAGATCTCCAAACAGACGTCCTCTGAGTAATTAACTTCCAAACAATCCACTGGAAGTCCTGTGACTGTGTGTGGTGGCTCAAATATGCAATGCCAGGAAGTTGAGGCAGAAGGATTGCTTTGAGTTAGAGCTATATAGTGAGTTCCAGTTGAGACCTGGTCTCAAAGGGGAAAAAAAAAGTTCTGGAATTGCGCTCTCCTGGGCCTTAGGTTCACCATTGAACGAGCGAGACCCTGTATACAGGAGAAGGAAGATGTTGACGGGCCAACCCTCCCATTGGGCAGGTCAGCTCCATTCAAATGACACAGAGTGACTGAGTCCGGAGACATGAAGATCTTCAAGGAAAATGAATATGGAGCTTAAAGGAGAGGCATGGACGCTGAGGTAGAACAGTTAGTTGGTGTCCACTGCGCCTGTCCGCTCTCCCGGAGGAAAGTACGTCAGCCAGCAAAGCATGAGATGACTCAGGCTGACTCCTTTACCACCCTTCAAAAGAGAAAGTACGTCTGTGCGCCCAGTGCATTTCTGGAACCAGCCATTGTGGTCTGGGTCCTAGATGAGTTCCTGTCTCCTGCCCTGCCTCAGTCTCTCCCCACAGGTAGCGCAGCCCAGCAAGAGGCTCCAGTTATGACTGGGGTGCAGGGAAGACACGTGACAGTGGCCTAAGAGAGGGTGGGTCTTTTCAGTGAGTCAGCCAGAGCCGGGAGAGGGGGGCAATTCGGGGTAAGGGGTGATGGTGACAGTGAACATCCTCTGGCCGTGGAGAGGGCTTCCAAAGAAACAGGCGGCGTCTTTGGCCCCTCGTTCACCAGCACTCAAGAACAGTCCTCAGTAGCAAGGAAGGTGTCTGGGCTAGTTTTCATTGCCAACTAGTTACAACCTAGAGTCATCTGGTGAGAAGGACCTTTAGCTGAAGAATTGACTCCATTGCATTGGCCTATGCGACACTATCTTGAAAGCTAACTGACGTAGGAGGGGCTAGCCTACTGTGAGTAGTGCCATTTCTTGGCAGGTGATCCTGGGTTGTATAAGAAGCTGGAGTAAGCCAGAGACCACAGTAAACACTGTCCCTCTATGGTTTCTGCTTCAGTTCCTGCCCTGACTTCCCTTGGTGACAGACTGTGACCTGGAAGTATAAGTCAAATAAACCCTTTCCTCCCCTAAGTGGCTTTTGGTCAGAGTATTTTTATCATAGCAACAGAAAAGCAAACTAGAAAGAAAAGAAATCCTCGTGTTGAGCACCAATGGCGTACAGACCATTCTCAAACCTCCTATTTCCTTTTTAAATCCTTTTCAAAACTCAGCTACAAAGTAGCCAGTTTCATTATGATGGTCGGATTTCTTCTTTCAAGCTGCCAGCCTGGTCAGAAGTTGATCCTACCATCAACTGAAGCAGACGCTAGACCCTGGAGGATGGAAGGTGTTGATTGACCAAGGCAGTCATGTTCTCGCCGTGCCTACATTAAAGGTGGGGGTCAGCCCCACCCAAACTGCGTAAGACGAGTACTGGGAGCTAAGAGATCCCCAAAGGATCACCACAGTGTACCCCACTCGTCAGACTACAAGTCTTAAAGCCACAAACCCTCTACAGCCTCACTCAACTCTGGCTCGGAAAAATAAGAGGTGAGTGTGGGAAGGCAGAGGGAAGAGGCGCAGGGAGGTGACAGCAAGCCGCGGACTCTTCTGTTCTGGGACAAGAGTCTCTGGCTCAGGAAGGGAGGTGATGCTGCCTTCCAACGCAGCAGAGTGTGCAGCCCCACCAAGGAGCTAGAGAACGGCTTCCTCTCGGTGTCTTCATGCCACGAGATGTAAAATAATCCCCTAGGCTCAGAAAAAACACATTTTATGGCTGGCTGACTCATTTCCCACAAAGCTAGGTTCACCCCCCCACAACGTTTGCAGCTTTTGTTTTGAAAAATAAAAAAAGTATGTTGAAGATTTTAGGATGACTTTTGGACATAAATCGCTCCCTTCTTCACCCTCGTCCCAGGCCCCCCTCACCTAATTTCTCAAACGTTGGCTGACACTGGCTGAGGAGGACCTGGTCCAAGTGGGTGTGGGATGACTTGGGCCGCATAGCCCTGGGGCAGGGCAGGCTGATGCCTGCCGGGCATTGAGACAGGCCAGAGCTCTGGGGTGTGGTGGGGGGTGTTCCTGAGCCTGCTGGATTGGGGTCTTAGGTGGCGATGCCACCAGCTTCCAGCCTGGCAATCTCCTTAGGGGGCTTGAGGGACAAAGGTCACATCAAACTGGTTGCTTTTTCTGTCAACACCCAAGCTAAAGAGAGTGCTACAGGGCAGTCTCAACCATTGAGCCAGGACATGGCCCCAGCCCTTGGGGCTAGCTAAGGCTCATCGCCCTTAAGCTCACCAAAGTGGACTTGGGTGTTCTTGGGTCTCTGACTCCATTAAGGATCTCAACCCTCTGTACCAAGCTCATGCATGACCCCCTGATTCCCAGAAACTTGTTCATTGTCCTCACTCTCTCAGCTCTCCTGGGTCGTAGGTACCAGCATCCCCAGTTCTCATTCTCTTTGTCAATAGGCCTGAGCTCGGACAAAGGACCACCTCACAGCTCCTGCTGACCTCCAGAGAGCTGAGGGAAGAGCCCAAGTGGGAAGGCAGGGGTGCAGGAAGCAAGCTTATCCCCAAAGGGACTGGTTTCAGGTACCCACTATCCACAGAGCCCCCTTGGCACATTTAAGACCCTCCACATGGTGCCCAATTGGCTACATCTCTGTTTCTTCCTGAGTCTCCAAGGATGAGAGGGTGCAAGAGCCGAACAAATGCCATCCTCCATCCAACCTGGGTCCAGCTAAGCAACTACCTGCCACATCTGGGCCAAGTGCCTCAGCCCATGGACTTGGGCTCCTGGGACATGAGATGAGACTGAAGACTTCTTCCTGGTTTCTGGAAACCAGCTCCAGACCTACTGTTAGGAAGATCATCTGAGCAACTAGCTCCTTCTGAGGCCTCTAGGCCCCTGAGCACCACAGGGCTGGGGTCCTGGTGCCTGCCATATTCAGATGCTTCACAAGTTGGAGACACGGTGTCCATCCAGAGGCACATCCACCTCTGACAAGAAGCCCAGGTCCGTGGGAGCTGCCAGGTATGCCCAGGTCTCTCCCCATCCCCTTCTACCTGCCCATTCTCACTTTAGATATGCCCCTGGTCTGGCTGTGCAGAGCTTTGGATTTCCACCTGGGGACCGGAAGCAGCTATAAGAAGAGACCCAAGCAGTGAACAGTCTCAGAGTCAAAGGCTGGATCTCCGACAGGCATGGCTCCTGCCCGTGGGGGATATGGACTGGGGTCTCTCAGCCTGGCTAAGCCCACAAGCATCAGGGGACAGGCGTGAGGTGACCAGGACTTCCCTAACCACCAGAAAGTGATTCAGCTAAATTGAGGAAGGCTTCCGTTTCGGCAGAATACATTTTCCACTATGGTAAGAGCTTTTCACCCACAGGCTCTAGAAGAGCAAAGCCCTGCAGAGAGGGTTTGGAGAGTTTCGGTTTGAATAGTCAATGCTGATTCTTAATCATTAGTTTGAAGAGGCAGTTCTCAGTTTTCCAGCAGGTGGCCGGGTATGGCCAGTCAGGCTAGGTGTGTATGCGAATGCATGTGTATGTGCCGTGTGAACATTCATGACTCGATGACTTTGGAGGCTAGGAAGGAAGGCAGTCATGATCATTCCTTTAGTCAGTGGTGAGCCCTGTCCAGGTCTGCAGAATGACCTGGATTCTCCACCCTCACAACCCTGCCAGGAGAGCCAACAGCTACACTGAGGGTTCAGTGTGTGCCAGGCAGGAGGCTGGGCACTTACTCACAGCCTTGGGAACCTACCTATCAGCTGAGGCTCTGTGGAAGGAAAATACCCGTCAACGTTCAGCCAGATGTGCACCCAGGCAGCCTAACAGCATCAGGCCTCCCAATAACCACTCTCCCTCCGGGTTCTCCTGTCCCTGGTATCTCTGACACCACCCAGGGCTGACTACACTGAAGCCAGGTGTGGTGACCCAGACCTGTATAATCCCAGCAACTAGGGAGGTTGAGGCAGGATCGCTGCTCAATGAGCTCTGTCTCAAAATGAAATAGTGATGACAAAGAAGATATAGCTCAGTGGCAGAGTGCTTGCCTATCGTGCTGACCACCGGCCCTTAAAAAACATAAACCAAGCTTGCCCTGGTTTAGGGGATGTATAAAGTTGAGGCATCTCTAACGTAGTGCTGGGCCTCAGGCATGCTGGGTAGCAGGTAGGGTCTTCCAAGAGTGTTGAGGCAGGCCTTAGGCTTCTGGCCTAACGAGTATGGGGAGGACACACCGTGATTCAGATGCCTGATGGGGCAGAAGGCTGGCTGCTTCCAGCCCCTCCCTTTCCTGGACCAGCCCATGAGGCTCAGCAGCAGGTTCTGGCCTGGGCAGTGGTAGCAAGATGTGGGAAGTCCTGGCCACAGGCAGAGGCTCCCTGAACAGGAAGGCACCCCTTCCCCCACCCTCATGGAGGCCATGAATCTGCTGCCACCAAGATCCCTAGCTGTCAACAGATCCCCTGGTTCTTAGGCAGGCCTTTCTCTAAGATTTCATCCTCCCAGGGGCGGAGGGGCAGGTGACAAGGTGCAGGACCCTCTTCCTGCCTCATTCCAGGCTAGACCTGGGTTCTGCTGGCACCTGCACCTCCCACTCCACCTGCTCCACTCTGGCTGGAGAACGTTTTGGCCTCCGGGCATTTCAGAGGATAGATCAGGCCTGGCCAATGGGTCGGTTCTGGTGGCTGAGACTGAAGTGAGGATTCTGCTGAGAGCTAAGACACAGGTCTTGGTTCAGTAGTCTCCCCAAGACCCGACTTGGTGGCCAGACTCTAGGGAAGAGCACCAGGGGCGTTAGAGGCCCAGGAAGGAAGCCAGGACAGCAGCCTCCTGAGGTACTGGCATCTCCAGAGCAAAGGGCAGGCTGGCTCTGGCCGGAGGAAGCAGGGCAGGGCCAGCATGAAGACGGAGGCCGGGCTCAGTGACTGATCAAATGGGAGGCCTGAGTCCTGGGACCCCGTCAGAGAGGCAGAAGATTGGATCAACAAGGATGAGAGGAATGAGTCAGAAGAGGGGTAAGGCGACAAGCAGCCTTGGCAAAGGGCCAGGCAGGGAGAGAAGAGGGGCCAGCAGAAGGATGGGGCCGACAGAGCGGGGATCCAGGTGTCTGGCCGCAGCTGAGCGAGGATTGGAGCGGGGCACTCCCAAGAGTACCAAGGACTGCCTCCCTCTGACCTTCCCTGTTACCTTTGACCTCTGCCCACACAGAAACCCTCACCTTCCCCACCCCCCCAGGTCTCACAAGAGAGTTGTTGCATCTGTGAGTTCTTCTGCTCACAGGTATGTCTGTGTTCCTGTGGCTGAAGCCTTGTGTGTCTGGGAGTCTCTACTACCCAGGACACCCTGGGCTTCAGAACAAAGGCTGAGCCCATCCCTGTGAGGCCAGCTCTCATGGAAGCTGGAATTGCTATGAGGCCTGTTCTCTGCTCTTGCTCAGGCCCAAGAGACCCTCCTGGGCCATGCTGGAAAAGAGAAGGTCGTCCGTCCCTGGGGACCACACAGTGCCCATGGGGGAAGAACCTGCCGGGCCCAGTGCCTTGCAGAGCCAGCATCCAGACTGTGCACTGGAGGGAGCTGAAAGTGCTCCTGGAGTGCACCACGGAATGTTTCTTACCTCTAAAGCTCAGTGTGTGTGTGTGTGTGTGTGTGTGTGTGTGTGTGTGTGTGTGTGTGTGTGTGTTGTGTGTGTGTGTGTGTCTGCACTCACGTGCGTGTGCATGGCTCCCAGTTGCACAGGGACCAACCTGAGTTCTCTGCTGGTCTCTACCAGGCCCCACCCAGCCCATCCCCCTGACCCCTTCACACAGCCCAGCTCAGCCAGGCATGTCTCCCCTCAGGCACTATTCTCCAAGAAGTCTCTGTGCAGATGTTCAGTGGCCGGCGCACCTGAGGCTACTCTGCCTTTGTGGTGTCTGCCTTGGCCGGGGTCTGAATTGGGTGAGAAGGTGTGTCTGGGGTGAAATCTGACTTGCACTGGTTTGAGCAGAAAAGGAATTTGAGGGTTCTTGCCATGGAAAAATCCAGGTGATGCTGGCTCAGGCATGGCTACGGGGCTCAGTTTTAAGGATCCCCACTCATCTCTCTCGGCTGCCTCACCTTCCTTCACCTGCGGACGAGCTCCATCCAGGAAGCCACTAAGGTGCCCTTCTCCTGATTTGCTACAAAAGGAAAATAAAGTCTCAGTGTGTCCAGCCAATGTCTCCAGGTGACACCCATTGGTCAAGGCCAGGGCATGTAATCTGCTGCCCAGGCTCTGGGCACCCCTGCCCAAACCACGTGGTCTGAAATGGGGAGACAGCTGGTTTTCCAAAGCTAAGCTAGAGGCTGCACCTGAAGAAGGAAGGAAGTACTTAGCAGTCAGAATCTTGGGGGTCCATACTGGTGACCCTGTGGAGGAGTGATTACAGGTAGTGGGCAGCTAGGGACATGTTGGCTTCCCATCTTTGATCTTATACCCAATCAGAACTGGAGTCTACAATCCGGCACTCCATTTCTTACGGTGCAGATGGAAAACAGGCCCAGAGAGCCAAGTTACTTGCCGAAGTTCGCACAGCCTGTTTGACCAGAGCAGAAGTGGCACAGCACCCGGTTGTCCACCCATGGTGGACAAGGCAGTCATGGCAGCATGTCACAGTTCTGCCTGGCCAGCCCCTCAGTCTGACTGGGGTGGCAGATACCATTGCAAATCCCACATGTCAGCGTGTCCACAGAAACCGCCATCAGGAATCACAGGCATCAGGGCTACAGGTTTCCCCAACTGGAAAACCAAGTTCAGAGGTACCACAGACTATGGCTGGGATTTCGGTTGGAACAGAGGGTGGGCCAATGAGGGGTGCAAGGGAAAAGGGTCCCCCGTGTCCAGACCATAGGGCCGCTGCTTCCGCTGAACAGCTGAGGAGGGGAGTAAAGCCTTGAACGCAAGAGAGGGCAAGGGGCAGAAGGGCCAGAGGGCCCAGCGGGCCCAGCGGGCTGTGGACACTTGGCCAGCAAGGCCTGTTTACTGAGAGGCCCGGGAGGTCAAGGCCCGGGCCCAGAGTTAATCATTAATGGCTCACCCTGCTCGTGGCTGCCTGATGTGGTCTGGACCAGGCCCCAGTACACAAGTACTGCCCCACTGCCACAGTGTGTGTGTGTGTGTGTGTGTGTGTGTGTGTGTGTGTGTGTGTGTGTGTGTATGGGGGGTGGGGGAGGTACCGGTGCGCTTTTGAAAACACTGGCTTTCTGCAGCACTCTAGGCTTAGGACAGGCCTGTAGCAGGGTCCTGGGGCACCAAGGCAAATGTCATTTGCTTCCCACCCATTACTCTCTGGAGCCACACACCTTACACCCTGGCCAGGAGAGGATCACACCAAGGCAAGGGGTCCAAGTGAAGCCCGTCTGATTGAAGCAGGCTTGGATCAGCACCCTAGGTCTGGCTCACCAGGGTCTGTCTGGGCTGTCCGTGTTCTGGAGCTTCCCATGGGGCTATTGCTTGTGTGGACCCTGGTGAGAGAGAGGGCCTGTCCTCTCCAGGAAGTGGGTGCCGTCAGAGGCTTTGTTTGGACAAACCCTTGCTCCCTGTCCAGGGCTAGGGAAACTGACCGTGACGTGGATTCAGCCCCTGTCCCAGGCTCCCAGCTTGAGCACAAGCTTATTCTCAGTCTAACTCAAGACCTGAGGCCACACCGGTGGGTGGGAGCAGGGTGGTATAGGGAGGCTCAGCTTTGTCACAGTGAGTGGCTGCTCCCCGGAAGCCCCACATTCGCCCAGCATTCCGCACAAGACTCCAGTGGTACCTAGAGGGAACCTGGTTATGACTCTAGTGCTCACTAGACAGGTGGGCGTGGCCGAGGACTCTGCATTTCCCGTGAGTTCCCTACTGAGTGGGGCAGTACTTCCAAATGGTCTGTGCTCCCCAGTAGGGTAAAATCCTCTTGGAACTTCTCACTTCCTTTTGGAAGCATGGGCCATCAATCTTCTTCACAGAATTTTATGTTCATTTGTTAAGGCTTTGGGATTGGGACCAATGAGAGGTACAGCTGCCTAGTAGGTAGGGGTCTGGGCGTGTGTATACCTCTGCTTGTGTGGAGAGGTTCCTACCTTCACTGTATTAAGGGGGGTACTGAGTTTACACCCCACCCGGGGCAGCCACAGAACTCCAAGGAAATGATGTCCCGTGGCCCTTGTTAGAGGACAAGGGCTTCATATGGCTGCCCGTGATGACCCAGTCCAGGCTGAGCATTTGTACATGGTTTCTTGGCTTCAGCCCCAAAGGGCACTGCCCAGTCCAGACCCTCAGGGTCCACTTAGGACATAATTGTTCCGTTTTCACGCACCACTTCTGCCTGACCAGGAAATCCTGAAGCAAGGCTGCCCAGCCCTGAGTCAACACTTGTCAGGGAGAGTGGGGGACAGAAATGCGCCTCTAGGATTCAGACCAGTCACACCAGACCCAAAGGGGCTCTGAGGCCAGTAAAGGCTGTGGACATCCATATGCATGTGCACAGGCCCTCATCCTGCACACTGTGTACACACAGACACCTTTATATACAAGCACACCCACAGTCACACAAACACACTGGTGTGTGGATATGTGTATACTTGTGCAGACACACAGGCACTCATACCGCACAGGCATATGCACACATGATTAGGCACAGGCCTTGCTGCTTCCGGCAGCCATCATGAAATCTAAGGTGGCATCGTGAAATCCAGGGCCGTGCTCACCCGCGCAGACTCTGTCACACAGCTCAGCTTGCTTTCCCCAGAGACCTTCACCATGTTCACTGGTCTCCTACACAGATGCCAACTACCTAGCATTCAAACACCTAGTTGTCTGGCCACTAAGGGATCCTGCACCCTTAAACCTCACCACAATACTCTCTCTTTGTGGCCAAAGCTACCCAGAATGCCCAGGTGACACAAAAAAGTGGGGGGGGGGCTTCAGAGAGAGGTGCAGCATCTCATACGCCTCCGAGAGGGGGCTGCCGGTGATGTCGGCTTTGCTGTGGGAGGGGTGCCTATTTCTAGGTTTGTCCTAGGGCCAAACACAGTTGCTTGTACCCTGTTAGTCTGCCAATATGACCCTGTGGTGGTGTGTGGGGACTCTATTTGGCACACAGTAGGCCTCTGCTTATAGAGTGTTACGATGAATGAACAAAGCCCTAGCAGGAGAGGGCCCTGTCCCTTGGGTTTGCTTTGGGGTCCCAGGAGGTCTTTGCACCCTGGCTGCTTTCCTGACCTTCTGGCTCTCTTCCACCACATGAGAGCAGGACCCAGGTGAGCCAGTCTGCCAGGAGCTCCTGTGTCTGGGGATGGCAGGCAGGCAGCCCCAGGACGTGCCCACACACAGCTCCCCCGCGGCCGCACGCCAAGCCCACGCCAGAAGCAGGCCAAGAGTCGCAGTCTCAGGGCCTGCCCACCACCCACGTCCTGCCCAACCTAACACGCCTGCTCTGTCTGAGGGGAAAACCTGGCAGGATCCAGACTCTTGGCCACATACCAGCCACCGGGAAGGACAGGCCTCTCACCCTGCCGGTCTTCCCGAGGCCACTGCTCACAGGTAGTCAGGGACCTTTGCAAAGGTCGATCAGATCACGTTCCAAGTCCAGCCCACAGAGGCTCTCCAGAGCCTTAGCTTGGTGCTAACTAAGCTCCTTGAGTCCTGTAGGGCCTGGCCACCCGGCCCCTTGCTTCTAGGCAAGAATTCTGCCATTGAAATCTCCAGGCTTCTTCCCCTCACTAAGTTGCCCAGGCTGGGCTTAGAGAACTTAAAATCTGCCTTGGGTCCCAGAGTCGCAGGAAGGAACAGGTCTTCACCATCCAGCTAAGCTCCTCCTCAGGGTTTGGCTGTATATGTCACCTCTCGGGGAAAGCCCTCCCCAAGTGACCCCTGGGCACAACCAGGTCACATTCCATTACCCATTCCTCTTGATTTCTGAAATGGTGTCAGCCACGTGCATATGGCTGTCACCTCCCTTCCATACAGGGTTGTCATGAGGGCGAGGGTCGTGTCTGTCCCAAGTATTGATCTAAAAAGTGTGCATATAACAGGCTGTTGACATTCTACGGAGGTCTTTCTTCTTACTTTTCGGTTGGTGTGTGTGTGTGTGTGTGTGTGTGTGTGTGTGTGTGTGTGTGTGCACCAGAGACCACACTCAAACCCAGGGCCTTGAGCACAAGAGACAAGCACTGTATGTAGCACACAGCCAAACCTCAGCTCTTTATGGTGTTTGTCGGATGAATGGATGACTGACTGACCAAGAGGAGACAAAGCTGAGCCATGCCAGGGGTGGGGGGTGGGGGGTGGGGAGGGTGGAGGTGGGGGTGCAGACCTCCACAGAGGGTGATGGGCACATGACTGTTGACACTCAGGCGGCTCTGCTGAGCGGGTCCAGGCTCTGCTGACCCTTCCCCCTTCCAGAGATGTGTGTTGCTCTGGCTGCTCCTTGCCCTGCCTAGTGAACACCTTCTGTAGCCATTCTGCTGAGGAGGCCCTGTCTCCTGCCAGCGCCTGCTTCCACACCTGTCTTGGACATTCTGCTACCTGGAATGTCGCCTGCTATCTGGCCAACCCTTTCCCACCCCAGTACATAACCAGAGCCCTGTCTTTGCTCCCAAGCCCCTCCCACTATACCCAACCCCGAAGCTTCCTCTGCCCCTCTGTTAGCTGGCCAGGCTGAAGACAGGGCTGTGCTGGGGTGGGGAGGTTGAGGAGGTGGGCTACAGCTCCCAGGTACTTCCTGGGCTTCTCTTGGGGCCCTCACAGCCTCGGGCAGGTGGGCAGGGGGGGACAGGAGAGACGTCTGCCCACAGGTCAGTGAGGTAGATTGGAAGAAAAGGGGCCAGTCAGGCCTAACGAAGCTCAGAGACGGGAACCGTTGACTTCAAACCCAGGAGTTAAGGGCCGCATTACTAGCTGCCTGGTTCAACGGTGGATTAGCGAGTTCGTTTGTATGACGGTTCCCTTCATTTGTGGAGTACACACTGTGTCTGGGGTAGAATAATTCTGCTCCTTCCCTCTCTGTATAGCAAGCAGGCTCTGGGTCCTTAAGGGATAATGGGCCAGCCTGGTCTCCAGCAAAAGCCCCCATCAAAGTCTGCCACTGTGCTGGAAAAACAAAACAAAACAAAAACAAATGCCCAAGGGGCTGGAGAGGTGATTCAGTGGTTAAGAGCACTGGCTGGTCTTCCAGAGGACTCAGCATCTGCATGACAGCTCACAACAGTCAGTAACTCCAGTTCCAGGGGATCTGATGCCATCTTCGTGCCTCCAAGGGCTTCACGCATGTATATGATGCACATACATACGTACAGGCAGAACAATAATATACACAAAATAAAAATAAGTGCTGGGGGATGTCTTTCTGTACGCTATGAATATATGTTGTTCCCATTGGTTAATAAATAAGTTGCTTTGGCCTATGGCAAGGCAGCTTAGAGGCAGGTGGGAAATCCAAGGAGAGAGCCAGGAAAGAAAAAGGCGGGGTCTAGAGAGATGCCAGCCTGCTGCCCAAGGAGCACCATGCCAGCAGACTGGTAATGCCATGGCCATGTGGCGATACATAGATTAATAGAAATGGGTTAATTTAAGATATAAGGGCTAGCTAGCAAGAGGCTTGCCATAGGCCATACAGTTTGTAAATAATATTAAGCCTCTGAGTGATTATTTTATACATGGCTGCGGGACCATGGGGCCAGGCAGGACTGGGCAGGACCTGAGAAACCTTCTGATTACAAATCCAGCTACAAGTGAGTACTTTTGGAGAAAAAAATCAAAAGAATATTATATGACATGTGAAAATGATAGACATTCAATCTTACTGTCTACCAATAAAGTTTTATTGGCACTCCACAACAGTCCGTTCATTTGTGGGTTGTTAGTGACTGCCTTCGCAAAACAAGTTGAAAAGCTGCAGCAGTGGCTGAAAACATTGGCCATCTGGATATTTTTAGAGGAGGTTTCCCGCCTCCCTGCTCTAGGTCTAACACCTACCATCCACCTGACCATGAACAAGTGATCTCTGCTCCAGGACTCAGTTTCCCCTTTTTTATGACACTGGGGATGGATGCGTGCTAAGAAAGTATTGCATCTCAACTATATTACCAGTCTTTTTTGTCCTATTTTGACACAGGGTCTCCCTAAGTTGCCCAGGTTGGTTTTGAACTTACTCCATCGTCCAGGCAGGGGCTGGACTAGCTGTGATGATCTTTGACCTCTGCCTCCAGACCCTGCTTAGTTTCCTTTTTGGAGAATGTAATGAACAGCAGCGTCCTTAGAATGACAGTTGTGTGTGTGTGTGTGTGTGTGTGTGTGTGTGTGTGTGTGTGTGTGTGTCTTGGGCGGGGAGTGGGGAGGGTTATTGTTGAGTGATAAGAGCTGTGCTCTGCCCTTTCTTCATTCTAATACATAAGAGGCACTTATTGTGTGCCAGGCAGAAGTTGTCCTGATATCCAGGGCCTGATTTTAGGGGTCACACATCCAAGGACATGGTGAACATTCAACTGGAACATAGACTAGAGCCAGGGGACCTAACTTGGGACTTTCACATAGCTCCCCAAAGTAATGATAAACAAGCTGAGTTTTGAAATATGCATAGTGGGGCTGGAGTGATGGCTGAGGCTAAGGTTTGGTTCCTAGCTCTCACATGGCGGCTCACAACCACCTGTAACTCCAACTCTAGGGCATTCAACCCCCTCTTCTGACCTCTCCTCGGGCACTGCATGCACATGGTGCACATACATTCATGCATGTACACACAAACACACACATACACACACAAATATAAGTCTTTAAAAATCAAAATGAACTACGCATAGCAATTTGTAGGTGAGAGGGATTAGCGTGCTAGGTGGTGAGAACAGCCATCTTAGCAAGCAAGAGAACACAGACTGAAAGAGCAAGCAGACCTAGGGGTAGTAGAGCCAGGTTGTGGGGGACTCTGGGTAATCAGAGGTCAGTACCCCCGCCTGCCCTCTCACTGAAGTTTCGCTCTGGGTAGGGCGTGATACCAGCTGAGTGTGTCCATCAGAATCTGGTGGAAAAGGAGTAGGGTATTGTAGTCAGAGGTGGGGTGCACTCAAGTCCCCGTTCCTGGGCCTCTGTACACAGCTGGCGGTGCCGTTGGAGTTGGAGGAGCCGGCTGCTGGTGGGAGGAACTTAGTGGAGACTGATGCCAGGACTGAGGCCGCCCGGTCCTGCCCCTGGCCCCGGGCAGTTGATGGAGTCCAGAGTGAAGGCAGGCTGCCACAGGTGAGATGGGGGAACCTGGCAACAAAGGTCTATTCTTCAGGGTTTAAAAGAGACTCAGGGCCCGTCCAACTTTCCTTCATTAGATGCTCCAAGATGTTTCCCCTTCCAGGCTGCCCGAGATATGTGGCTGATAAGGGTGCGATTTGAAGCGCCTTAATTACGGCCCTGAGACCGTGATGTAAACATCTGTGGAGTGTTTGTTTTGTCCTCCCTGCTCGCTAGGTGTGAATAGGGAGCGCAACTCAGGTGCCAGGGAAGAGGACCCGGTGACCCTGGCTTAGCGGAAGGAGGAAGCCAGGACGAGGTTTAGTATGTGCTTCTGTGGCGCGGCCGTGGGCTTGGGTCCTGTGTCGCAGGCTCCTGACCATTTGGCCAGAAGAAGCTTATCTGTGATAGCTGTAGTCCTCTCTCACGAAGGCACCAGTGAGGGCTGGGGAAACGCGGGGCCTGCACTATGAAGGGGATAGGGAGTTTCCCAGGCTGGCCTGACCTTGACATAGGCCTCGGCCCTCTAGGAGGAAGCATCTGGTTCCACAGGTCTTTCTGGCCAGCTGGATGACAGGGAGGACAAGGCTTTGGCCACTCTGTAGCCCCCCCCCCCATGCTTCCCCGCAGCTACCAGCATGGTTAAAGACTGCCCAGGCCTCTAACGCTGTACCTTCTTGGGGGAGGGGACATGACTCCAGAGGCTCAAAGTTCCACAGGTTGGAAGCCGCCCAGTGTACTCTGGTTCATGCCATCCTCCCATGCCCAGTCCTATGTACCTAAACCCTAAGTAGCCACCCACATAGGATTCTCCAGTATAAAAAGATTAGTTTATTCCTATGTTGTCCCAAGCCTGGTGACCAGCAGGACACAGCTAAGTTTCATTTGGGAAGAAACTCTTTTTAGAGTTAAGGAAAGTTAGAGACGGGAGGAAATGGTGCCCCCGACCCAGTCCAACACAGATGCATGCCTACCTAGATACACACACACATACATCACACATGCACACTGCAAGCTCATCAAACCAGGTCTCCACTGTTTCAAGGATGCTCACAGGTGAGTGTGTGTGTGTGTGTGTGTGTGTGTGTGTGTGTGTGTGTGTGTGTGTGTACAATAGCCAATGAAGTGCTGTTCAGGAGTAGTCAGCATCCCCGAGAAGAAAAAAGGGAAAAGGAGAGAGACCCCGTGTGCATAGCAACAAGAGAGAAGGTCACTTGGGCAGGATCCCCGAAGATGGTAGGCAGGTGTTTTCACCGAAGACCCCATTGGAGGAGCTTCAGGGACCTCATTAGGAAGGACTATTGCTCAGCCTCCAGTGATGCCCCCCACAGAGGTGCAGATCCTGCTTCCTTCTGTAGATGTCCCTTGGGCCACTTGTCCCAGCACACCCCCACTAGGCCTCCAGTTGAGACCAGGAAGCCATTTTGATCCGTGATGAGAAGAGGAAGTCCTGTGGCCCCAAAACAGAAACAGGAACCTGGGAGGGGGATATGGATAGGGAACGGGAAGGGGGGCACACACCCAGCAGATGCAGCCAGAACGCCACAGCCTCCACTGACCCTGCACCAGCAGACAGGACTGAGCATCTCCGCCAAATCCTGATGCTATGGTCCTCTGCATCCAGATGTGCCTGATGAAGACTAAGCTCATTAAGGGTCCGACCCTCTGGAGGCTGGGTCACTGGCTGTTGGGCTGTATTCAATTGCTCGGGCCGGTCTGTCCCGTGGAGAGATTGATGGAACTTTGCTGTCCACTCAAGTGTCGCATACTTGACCACCGAGTTCCTGGCTCCTGAGTATTGCGATATGGGATCCCACAGAGTTTTCCTGCCTCACCTCAGCCCACTGTGTCTATGTTACTACCCAGCCCATCTTCTGAGAAATCCCAACTCCCCAGCCCTGGTCATGAGTCTTTTGGAACCTTCATTGACCAGTGACTGGCTCCTCCTGCACTGTAGGACGTGGCAGGCCCATAGCCTCCACCTTACTGGACAACTATACTCAGGATTGTCCTGGTCCATTCTCCACAGGCCAGAACCAGGAATCTGCCCCACAGGTACCACTGTTTCACACTATCCTGGGCCAGGACCATCCTCAGCTAGTAACTTCTTTCCAAGCCGGGCTTTGGGGAGACAGGAAACAGCTCTCGCTCAGGGAAGCCATTTGCCTGCTTCTCCTCCTTGGGTTTGGAGGTTCCTGCGGGAAGACTCTAGAGGCGGGTGGGTGGGGGCCAGAGCCGAGGGGACAGAGACATATGTCACCAATTTCAGTTCTGCCCCGGCTGGCCTGAGGCAGTTTGGGACTTCCCAGGGTGGAAGGACAGGCTGGGGGTCCAGGCCACCTGGTAGCAGGACAGGCTCTTGAGTCCCTCTGCATACCCTGTCTACAGGGGAGGTAGGAAGCTCTGCACTGCTTGTGCCTCCATGGGGTACCTTTGTGCCTCTTCTCTTCCTGAGCCCCCAGAACAGGACTTCCTGTTAGTCAGCCCAACACTATCACAATAAGATACTTTCTTGGGCCTCCAAACCCCCCAACCCAATGAAGCCTTTAAGGGTTGCAGATGCCCCCAGGGTGTCTGGGAAAGATTTTCAGTATGAAAGTGGGGTGGGCCACAAAGATGACCTGCTTCCCCAGGTGAACTGCTCTTCCTCCCCAGACTGAAGGAGAAGGCAGAAGCCATAGGACATCCACCCTAAAGGGCCCCTCCATCCCAGCCCCCCGACTGTTCCCCAAAGGAACATGGGGAATAGAGTGGGCAGGTAAGCAAAGCCCCCACCTCGGCCTAGGGCGGTCAGCCCCAAAGTCAGCTGGGAAACGGCTTGGCCCGAGGTAGCACATCTGACCGGACCCTGTGCTTGGGAGATCAGTTGTGAAACTCGCTTCAAACCCCCAAACCACAAAAACGGCCGATTTTCCCAGCTCTGCTCACATTTCTCAGATCAGCCAAGGAGTCTGCATTATTTCCATCCGAAAAAAGCCAGGCCAGCCACCTGCCCTGGGTGGGTGGGTGGGGGGACAAGAAAATGCCAAAGGTGCAGAGCTGTGGGTGCTGTGGAAGCCCCTCCTGCCTCGGCACCCTGTTCCTGTCAGATGTGGGGGCTGGGGAAAGGGCAAAGCCTGCTGGGCCTTCTGGAGAAATCTGGAGATCCAAGCAGAAAGATCTAGAAGCTACGAGGGCTGCCTCAGAGAGAACTCTGTAACATCCTTGCAGGAGGAAGACAGAGTCTGGCAGATGTAGGGCTGAAAGAGGGTGTACTGGGGACATGAACTTGTGTTAGAGAGAAGGTCCCTGGCTTCTCTTCCAGTCTCTTCACATGTGAGGAGCTCTCCTTCCACTGGGACGTCATTGTGACAGTAGACTGTCACTGGCATGTGTTCCAGGTCTGCTCAGGAAGGCGAGCACACCCCTGTGAAGAGCTTTTCTAGCTGTATTGTGAGTGACAGTTAAAGCCATCTCTAGAAAACAGGAGCTGCCTCTGGGTATTTTGGGTAACAAAAAGCCTGGAACCCCCAAAGCTCCATTCCACTTATGGACCTGTCTCTATAGCCCCCCCTGCTTCCTCCCAGGAGATGCCCCATCTAGTCCCCGGCCCCAGACACAGCTAATCAGAAACCCCTGTACCATCACTGCACCCTGCATTCTGTCTCAGCTACCACATATCCCAGAAGCCCCTGCACCCCGGGCTCTGCCTTAACCACCGCATATCCCCAAAGCCCTGCTTCTTGCCATGGCCATCCATCCAGATCCCAGGCCCGGCCATCTCTTTTTAGCAGCAGCCTCCTTTGGCAAGGACAGACAGATGCCCTGACCTGTATTAACTTCCGGGGTGAGTCTGCAAACAAAACCTTAGGCTGTGTGTGCCTGTCTACACCTCCTTGAGTGCTGCTGGGTTTGGTTTTGTCCCATTACATCTGAGGGGGTTAATACTATGCTCTGTGTTGACCACAGTGCTGGGAAATGCTATCTGTGACAGGCACAAAAGCCACTTGCTGGGAGTGGAACACAGCGCAATTGCTGCTAAGGCTCAGAGAACCCTTCCTACCTAGGATGCACTCCCTGAAGACAAGGGCAAGCCCACAGAGTCCAGGAGGCCCACATGCGGGAGGGAGGCTACCTGAGGGGCAGGTTGAGGAATCCACTAGCTAATGTGATGCAATGGGCCTGGAACACAGCAGAAAAAAAGTGTATATTTGTGTGAGTTTCAGCCATGTGTACCTCTCTGGGTACTTCCCTTTGTATGCCCACATCTGCCAATTTGTCTGTGAACGAGCCGCATGTGGCTTCTCTGGGGGCCGAGACTCATCTGTGCCCAAGACAAGTTTATATTCCTGTTTGTTCAGCCCTTGCCTGATGTAGGCAGGTCCCAGGCCAGATACTGAACAGACAGAAGAGGACACAGTCCCTATATCATGTCACCCACAGTCAGGTGGGAGACAAGGAAGACTTACACCTATGACAGCATGCTGCGTGTGCTTTGAGAGCAGAGCAGAGGGGATCTGGTGTGGTTTGGCACTGGGGACCTTGGATGTTTGGAGGAAGGGTCTGGACAGCAAGTGCCCTAGGCTGTGTGTGTGTGTGTGTGTGTGTGTGTGTGTGTGTGTGTGTGTGTGTGTTGGGGGGGTGTCAGGTAGCCTCACGCAGAAGGAGTTGTATGTGCAAAGTGAGGCACAGAGACTTCAGGGGCCAGGCGGCAGGAGCTACAGAAACCAGGAGTTTAGAATGTGGGTAGAGCCAGGGTGAAAGCTGCAGCACAGGCCTGCAGGCCAGAAGGAGGATTGTGGGTAGCTATGTGCTGAGAGCATTCCAATCACGTGGCTATTGGATGCTCAGAGGAGATGGGCTATGGGGACCCTGGATAATCCCAGCACAACCATGCAGTGAGGAGAGATGGTGGGCAGCACTTGGGGTGTACAGGCACCCCAGACATCGGAGCTTTAGTGATAGGTGAGACGTGCAAGGCTTCTTGTGCGTCTGTGTCCATGTGTATGCCCGTGGCTGCCACACGGGTTCATCTGCTTGCACGGCTGTGCACATAACCTGCAAGGACTCCGTCCACCCTGGCCCTCTTCCTTCTTCCTCTCCTCACCACCTTGGGCCCTGTCTCCCACAGCCTCGCCGCGGACATGACAGTGATGGTAAGACGGACTCCGTGTCGCAACTGTGTTTCCTCTCGAATCCAGGTTCGCCAAAGATTAGCGAGAGCTCCGGGTGCACTAGGCGATAACACCTTCATCTCACCCCCCCATTTCCTAATCTCTGATTCATTTCCAACTGATAACAGGATGAGGGACAAGGTGACTAAGAAATAAAATACCCCGGCAGGTCCTCCCCAGGCCGGAGCCAGCCGCCTGCAGGGGCACTGGCCATCAGCGTCCAGGGGCACTGAGCGGAGAGGAAGCCTTAGAAAGAGGATGAAAGGGCGGAGGAGGTCGTTGAGATGTTGAGAGAAAAGACTAGAGAGAGAGAGGAGGGGGGCAAGAGGGATGAAGGAGAGGAGAGAGGATGCAGGGGCAGGAGAAGGGGAGAGGAGAGAGGAGCAAGGTGGGGGAGGCAGACAGATGGGGAGACAAGACAGAGAGGTGGGGGAGGCAGACAGATGGGGAGACAAGCCAGAGAGGCAAGAGAGATGAGAGGGGGAGAGATGGAGAAAGGGGGATGAGGAGAGAGAAGAGAGAGAGGTGGAGACCAAACACAGAGGCTAGAGAGACAGAGGAAAGGTAGGAGGAAGTAGAGAGAACAGGGAGAGGAGCAAACAGGGCCAGACAGGAGGCAAGGCCGGAGAGCTGGGGGCCAGGGGGTGGGAAAGAGGAGAGAGATGTGCTGACTGACGGGTGTGTAAGTGCAGAGAAGGCTCTCAGATGGGGCTGGGGACTTACTAAAGAGACAGGAAGGGAGAAAGAGGTGAAGCAAGGGAGGTCCAGAGAGGTGGGGAGTGTACGAAAATGCCATCACATTGTAAATGAAATATGCTAATAATGAGCAGGGGTAGAGGCAAGGATGTAGAGACCGAGATGGGGTAGGCAAAGCTAGCTGGTTTGGTACAGTCTGTGCAGCCTGGACATGGTGGAGGGCACAGGTACCAGCTGGGACCAGAGGACCAGGGCGGTATCCCTGGAACCCTCTCCTGCATACCTGTCACTGACTCAGGAACCCAGACCCTCACCACCTCAAGAGGCTCAGGCTGAGGCTGGAGACGCTTACAGCTGGAATAGGCTGACGAAGGCTGTCGTCCGCTGGGCCCACCAGAAGCAGGGCTTAGCTAGGGCAAAGGGGTCGTAATAGTCCGTGTGGGAATCTTGGCAGAATCTGGTGGGGCTGAACCGTCCAGGCATGAGGTCTGTCCTGAAGGCAAGAACGCACTCTGGGCCTCACTGTGAGGTGGAAGTATCAGGGTACCAGGAGAGGCGAGAACTCCGGGCCTGGCTCTGCTGAGCGCTGGGAGGTGAGGGTAGTCAGCTTCCTAGCTCTTCACTTCCCTGGCCCAACTTCTCTCTGACCACAGAGGCCTGATCATGCTCAGTGATGCTCAGCTTTTAGGGGTGGGTGAAGAGAAGGGAGTCTTCTAGCCACCACCTTAGCTTCAGGACCCCTACACCAGCCCCTTTCCTGACATAGATGGGACTCCAGACAGACAGCTCCTGGTCTGGGGGCACCAGGAGCTAAGAGGACATTCCTGGGCTCCTGGTGAGATTAAAAAGGTCCCAAGATAGCCAGGTTAGTAGCTCCAGGCTCCCCAAAGGGGGAGGTGCCAAGCTGCTCTAAGGGATGTATATTTTCAGTGCTCAAAACCAGGCAGAAGGAGTGGGCATCTTTTAGAGGGAATGTGATCAGCAGATACCAAGAAGGTGCCAATCCCAGAATCATAAGGCCCAGGGCAGCTTCAACCCCAAGTGGGTAACTTGTGGCATTTTAGTAAGTCCTTCTGTCTTCTCAGGCCATGAAGGACGGCAGCTGTGCCAGGCAAAGGGGACTTACGCCTCAGGCCTGAACCAGAGAAAGCTCTCCTGGTTCAAGGAAGCCACCCCCTGATTTTGCCATGCCCACCCCCTGATTTTGCCATGCCCACCCTCTGATTTTACCATGCCCACCCCCTGATTTTGCAATGCCCACCCCCGATTTTGCCATGCCCACCCCCTGATTTTGCCATGCCCACCTCCTGATTTGCCATTCGTGCCCGCCCCATGCCCTGACTACCAGCGACCACAGGAAGCGCTGCCCCAGCTCAGCACTTCCCTTTTCTGAAATCTGCCCCCAGCAGCCTGGTGGCCAGGGAAGGCAGACTTCCCGCTGCCTCCACCCTGGGCTCTTCCCACCGGTCACAAGTGGTTTGTGCCTGGGCAGAGGTGACCTTCTTGCCACAACCACAGATCAGTTATTTATCAGAACAGGAAAGATGGCACCAGAGATATGTCTTCACCCCACCCAGGAGGGCCTGACCTGCTCCAACGACCACACTCCCCGTTCCCCACATCACACGGTGCCTGCTCACCACATCACATAGAGGGGTGTGGCTGGCGCGTGCCAGTGGGGCTGCGTTGGTGGGCGGGAACAGAGCAGGAGGTCTGGTGGCCAGGTATGGTGGGATGTGGGGCCAATGGGCTTGAGCGAGGCTCTCTGTGTGGCTGGAAACTGTTGAAGTATCTGGTAACCTTTGGGTCCCATGGAAACCACCTTTCCTCCAGACCCACTGGAACTCCTTGGGATTGGGGCCCTGCTCAGAACGGAGATGTGGCTCTGCCCTAGAGGGCTCAGGACTTATCATTGAGGAATGAGAGAAATGGCCATCAGTGTCCTCAACAGTAACACCCTTGACACTAAATAACTCTGTTCTCAGGGACATCGTGTGCATTGTGGGTATTTAGCTACATTCTTGCCCAGGACCCACTCAGTGCCAATAGTACTCTTCCACCGCTAGCCATCAATCATGATAATCCCAGTTGTCTTTGGACATTGCCAAATGCCCCCCCCCCGGGAATGCAGTATTGTCCCAAGTCTAGAACCATTAACCCAGGTGCACAAAAGGTCTTGATTATTTTATTTTATTTTATAATCTTGTGTTCTGAAGTCCTGGAAGAAAGAGACTAACTAGCCAACAGCTGGAGTTTCTTGTCTGAAGACTCTGCCTGTAGGGACCCCTCTGGGGTTCTAGATGTAACTGTGGCATGGAGCCCGGAACCAGAAAGGGCTGTTGTGAAATGGGGGAGGTTTCTTTTGAGGGAAGACTGGGGAGATGTACTGTGGGGTAAAAATGGGGTCACACTGGGGCCACATGGTACACAGGGTCTTGAGCCACAAGGAGCAGGAACTCGGGGCAGAACACAGGGACAGGGTGTGTCCTGGGCTCCCTGAGAGGGTGAGCTGGAACTGATCCCTTCCCTAAAGCCTGGGGCTAGAGGATTGCAGTACGAGGGCACTTGTAAAGCTGGCCTGGAGTGGTGTGAGGGTCCTTTCCTAAAACTGTAACTGCACCATGAACAGGTGTGGAGTTCAGGTTTACACAACCCTCTGCTCTAATCCTCCAGACATTCTTTTTTTCTCTTCCTGTTGTCGTTTTGAGATAGCCGCATATAAGTCTTAGCTGGCCTCAAACTTGCTTTGTAGCCAAGGATGACCTTGAACTTCTGATCTTCCTGTCTCTGCCTCCCACTTCTAAGATTATAGGCATGTACCACCTAAGAGTTAGAGATATTGGGAAAGCCTGTCTCAAAACATAAACAGATAAATAAAAAGCAGGTAGATTCCAAAAGAAATCAGTTTTGTTGGTTAAGTCTTAGCTGTCAACTTGACAGGGTTGAGAGGCACTTAGAAGGTTTGTAGAACACCTCTTGGTATGTCTGAAGGCATTTCTAGAGAGGACGGCAGGAGACCCACCCTGTGTATGGATATCTGTCATCACACCACAGGATGAAGATCTTATTCCACCTGGGTCGAAGGAAGGTGTTTCAGAACTCTTCAGAAGTACCTTCTCTCTGCTTCCCAGCTGCCATTTGTGTTTTCTACATATGTATTTGTCACAACAACTAAAGTCTAGTGCACAGTCCTTCAAAAACACCCCCACCACAATACTAAACAAAATAGTCAGTGGGTTTGGGTTACACAGAAAATTAGTAGGAGTTCAAAGTGGAATTAGGAAACTGGAAAACACATCAGGGGAAGTTTCATGAGATATAGCACAGAGGTAGGAAAATATGAGAGGTTAAGTCTTGTTTTAGAATAAGAAGGGCCAACATGCATATAATGTGGACTCTGTGCTAAAACATTCAAAACCTAATCTTTGAGAAATTTTCAGTAGAGAATATCTTCACATTGAAGATAACACACTGAATCCTAAGAAGGGTCAATGCATGATGCCACATGCCTGTAATTCTAGTGCTCAGGAGGCTGAGGCCACAAGATCAAGACCAGCCTTGGCTATATGGTGAGAGCCTGTCTCAAAAAATAAAATAATTAAATTTTTTTTTTAAAAAAAAGCACTTCACACAACAATGAAACTAAAGAACATTTAAGACAAAAATATTTCTTTACAATACCAGGGAGAAATGAAGACCACAGAAGAATGACAATCATACTAAAAAGAAGCTTCTCATCAATGGCTCCCGGAAGAGTCCAGGTGGACCAAGAAATAGAGAGTCTGGGAAAACAACCTTCCACCCAGTGAACCAAACTACAGACAAATAATCAGGATGCAGAATGCTGTACATCCCTGGCAGGGTCTTAAGAAGAAGGTGAGTCTTTGGAGCAAGTCAATACTGGTTGGGCAGGTGGAGGTGATCCAGGCGGCCTGCTGGAAGATGGCTTCACTTTGGATGGATGCTTTCTACTCACAAGTGGTCAAACCCGGGCAGGCAGGCAGTGGTGGCGCATGCCTTTAATTCCAGCACTCAGGAGGCAGAGTGGATCTCCAGCCTGATCTACATAGCGAGTTCCAGGACAGTCAAGGCCACAGAGAGAAACCCTGTCTCAAAACAAAAACAAACAAACAAATGGTGAAAGCCAAAGTAAAAAACAAAAAACTGAGCTATGCCCTGAGGAGGAGACAAAGTAACGGGAGAATCCTGTCCTGCGGGTAGGGTCAAAGGCCAGGGATGGTCAGAGGACACCGCTCTGTCTCTTGGGTCCTTGCCGATATCTCGCACAATCTTTCTTTGCATTCTATTCAAATATTGCCTCTTTCATGTGCCTTCCCTGGCCCTGCACCTAATGCTACTTGTCACCCCTGTGAGGTACCTTAGGCTCTGTTATTCCTCCCAGTAGGGAGGGCGCCTGAGAGAGGGAACAGGGTCTGAGCCTGCACAGCACAGCAGGGGACATCCTCAGCTGGAAATGCCCTTACCAGGGCACCTGGAATAGTTACTTCCCTTGTTGCTACATCAAGTAAATACACAACAGGAGCCACTTAAGGCAAGAAGGAGTTTCCTTGGCTCACAGTTCATGGGATTTCAGTCACAGAGGCAGAGAAGGCATGGCAGTTAGGGTGGCTGACTGTGGTGGGGAGAGCTTGCAGGGGATCTAGGCAGCGCAGTATCACCTTCAGGGCTCACTCCACTGATCTACTGCCAGCTGGGTCAGTCTCCCAGAGCAGCGCCACCAGCTGGGGACCAGGTGCTCAAGCACATAAGCTGTAGAGACATTTCATATTCGAACCATATTAGCATTGGCATTAGCATATGCATGAGCATATTTCCACATGGGGAAGCTGGTACACGTGGGTCACTCTTCCAGCCATGGCTGAAGACAGGGGAGAGCAGTATGGGTACCACGCTAGACAGTATAACAGTGACGATAAGATCAAATACACTTGCATCTTGACTCACGATGGCATTGCTTCCTGGAGTTCGCTCTGTAGACCAGACTGGCTTCAAACTCACAGAGATCCATTTGCCTCTGCCTCCTGAGTGTGGGGATTAAAGGTGTGTGCCACCATGCCCAGCTTGGTAAACCTATTATAAGTTGAAAAATATCTGCCATGGTTCTCCCAAACGTTCATGTCAGGAACCTAATACCTATGTGAATGGTATTTGAGGGTGAGGCTTTGGGATGTTATTGGGGTTGCGTGAGAATATAGGGGTCGAGTCCCCACAACATCACCAATGGTCTCATGGGAAGAGGGAGAAAGACCAGAGCTTGCTATCAGGTTTGCTTGTCCTGGCAAGTGATACCCTCTGCCATGTTATGGTGGACCAAGAAAGTCCTCACCACACCATACTCTGCATCACCAACGCGCCAACTCTGCGTCCACTGCCTAGCGTCACAAGAGAGAATCATACCAAATACCACATGCCTGAGAAAAGGTCCACATCCACAATTTGAAGTATGAGTTCTGTTGAATGCATATCCCCTTTGCAGCATCATAAAGAAAAACAAATAAAGTACATCAGGCTGTTGTAAGTCTTACAGAGCACCTGAGGTTTGCCAGGCCCTTCTAGCCCACTTTGCATGGAAACTCCCAGGAGAGACTTCCAATCCTGCTGATGATGGGAAGGTGCCATCCCCATCTCGATGTCCAAAGAAACTTGGGGAGCAAAGGGTTTATTTGGCTTACACTCTCCACATCACTGTTCATCATCAAAGAAAGTCAGGACAGGAACTCAAGCAGGGCTGGAGCCTGGAGGCAGGAGCTGATGCAAAAGGCCATGGAGGGGTGCTGCTTGCTGGCTTGTTCCTCTTGGTTTGCTGAGCCTGCTTCCTTATAGAACCCTGGACCAGCAGCCCAGGGATGGCCCCACCCACAATGGGCTGGGCCCTCCCCCACTGATCACTAATTAAGAAAAGTGCCCTGTGGACTTGCTTGCCATCTAAACTTATGGAGGCATTTTCTCAGTTGAGGCCACCTCCTCTATAATGACTCTAGCTTGTGTCAAGTTGACATAAAACCAACCAGCACAGTGATGGAGGCACTCTAGGGCATCCACAGGACCCGAGCTCAGAGCCTGCTGTATAGGAAAGAGAGCTAGAGCCTGGCTCTGTGCAGGTCTTGATATGGGACAGAGGGAAGTTGTCCCCGCTGGAGCAGGATCCAGCAAAGGGTACAACCAGAGGTTGTCAGTATGGAAGTCCTCAAATTCTCCAGATTTCAGGCTTTTTCCTGGGTGCAGTGAGAATCCAGAAAGTCCTTGAGAGAAAAGAGACAGGATGGGGCTCTATGTCCCACCTCTAGGTGAGAATCAGCCGACGGGTGGGCAGAGAGAGGCAGTGGGCAACTTCACAGGCTGGCTTTCCATGGACCAAGGGACAGCAGAGATGTCACAGGTAGTGAGCCTGGCTGGTCCCCAGCAGGCAGCTTGACTGTGGGACTTTGGGTCAGCCCCAAGGAGTCCAGCTGTGGAGGCCTGTGGCATTTCCCAGAGACTTGGTATAGGGTTCCTGACAGAGTGACTAAGGCTCTGTTCAGGAATGCCACCCCCACACCCAGAAAGAACGGCAGGCGGACACTTGCGTGGCACTGAGGGCCACTTCCTAGTTTCATCTGGTGCTTGCTGGGAGTATGACTCCTGCCCAAGTTGGCTGGCTCACCAGCCTGAGAGGACCAGAGCCAGGGCATGGAAGTTAGAACTGCAGGGTCCAGGCAGAGCTAATTTAGGCAAGATGTCCTTTCCAGACCCAGCATGGGAACCTCCAGAGAGAAGGTATCTGTCACCCTGTAGCCCCTGAAGCACATCTTCCCAAGGGCCCCCTGCACCAGGTGGGAGTGGGCACGGGGGTCGGTCCTCTCAAAAGTCTGCAGCCCTTAGCTCTCTTCCTCTAGATCAAGTGGCATCTGCTTCCACCACCGCTGCTGTCTCTCAGGCAGGGAGGCCTAGTGAGCTATGGCCAGTGCTCACAGCGGTGGCTCTCAGTGGGCAGTGAGGAATCGAGAGCGAAGGCCAGCGCCATTTTACCCACGAACTCACTGAAGCTGCAGTCACCTGCCTAACACCAAGTCAACGTTCCAGCAGACAGCACCGACTAGACTCATTGGGTCGTTAACAACAGCAGAAGGGGAAACCGGGCGTGGTGGCATATAACTTTAGTCCCAGCACTCGGGAGGCAGAGGCAGGTGGATCTCCGTGAGCTTGGAGCTTGGTTTGCGTAGCCAGGTCCAGGACAGCCAGGGTACATAGGGAGACCCCGCTTCAGAAGAAAAAGTGGTTCGGGGGGCGGGGGGACAAATGGGAAGAGAAGTATGTTCAGCGCCTTGGAGGAGTGAGAAGGGAAGGTTGGGTGCATCAAGACATTGTTTACATATATGAAATTATTGAGAAATAAATAAAAGATCTGCTCTTTCCAGAAGAGTAGTGGCCGAGAGTGGGAGTGGCCTTGATGGGCGTGAATGCTCTGCCTCACCCAGGAGGACCACAAGGCGGCCCCTCAGTGTGCTGTCTCAGCCCAGCACCTACCTGTCCAGTTTTCTTTTCCTTTTCCCTATTTTGAGACGGAGTCTCACTCTCTAGCCCAAGCTAGCTTCAGACTTCAAAGCTTCCTCCTGGCCTTTCCAGGGCTGAGATTCCAGGCACGCACCACCACCTTGGCCCTGCCTCACCCTTTGCACCCTGCTGCTGCTGAGCTGGCCCACCCTGGGGAAGGCGTGGCAGCCTTGGTGCTCGGAATCCCACTGCCCACTGCCTGTGACCTCTCGGAAGAGCCCTGAGGCCTACGAAAAGCCAGCTGCTCTCAGGAACCCACACAAGACCTCACCGGCTTTCCCTACCCCACCCTTTCCAACTAATTCCCCAATGGCCGCCGGTTGGTTCACATTTTAGTAGAGCCTGGGGCTCTTTGAGGCAGCAGGGTTAGCTCCAGGGTGGAATGTCCAGCAGTGAGTCAGAGGCCACCAAGGCCTTGATCTCCAAGATGGGCCTTTTGCTCCCATCAGCTCACAGTTCAAGAATTCGAGGTCGGGGACAGGCCTTCTTGTGGCCCGGGGCAGATGGTAGGTCTCGGCTCAGATCAAAGATGTCTCCTGTAGGATAAGCCATTTGTTCTGGGCACAAGATATGGGGACCCCCACTCACATCTGAAGTCCTATGTCTCAAGACAAAGGGTTATCAGGGAAGCAGGTCCTACCAGACACCTTGGGCCAACCATGAAGGAGTCAGTGGGGGTTTCTGTGCCCACTCAGACTCCAGGGTGTAGGAAGGGACACCCAGCTCTCACGAAGCCCTTGAGGCTGTCCCTTAATGCAAGCTTCTGCTTCCAGCTCCCCGCCAGGAACTGCAGCCTGACCCCTGCCTGCCTCCCCGCCGGGGTGGCCAAGTGGAAGGCTGAGAATGTCTGGGAGTTAGGAGGGGCCATGTGGCTGGAGGGCGGCTGCAGGTGTACTGTACTGACTCTGCAGTCCGTGTACAGGATGGATAGAGTGAGGCCGGGCAGGCACACTGTGGAGCTGTAGGTGAGGTCAATGTGATATGCGTCTCTGTGATTTCATGTCTGTGGGCTGTATTGGGGTGGTATATGTGTGCTCTGTGTGTGTATGGGGTGTGTCTGTGTGACACCTGTGGGCTGTGTTAGTGTGGCACATGTGCTGTATGTGTATGTGCGTGTGCGTGTGCGTGTGCGCGCGTGTGTGTGTGTGTGTGTGCGCGCGTGCATGCGTGTGTGACATCCACGGGTTGTATCTGTGTGGTGCATATGCTCTGGGGGGTGGGGAGAACATGTCTGTGTTAGTATTGTGATTATCTGAGCTATGTCTGTGTGTTTGTGTCCTCCATATGTGTGTAGCATGTATCTATATGTGTGGTGTGACATATGGGTTGTGTCTGTGTGGTTTGTGTATTCTGTGCGTGTGATGTGTGTCTGTGTATTGTATGGCATTTGTGGCTTGTGTCACTGTGTGTTGTGTGATATCGCTGGTCTGTGTCTATATGATGTAGCTGTGGCACATGTGTGTGATTCTGTGTGCAAGGCGTGTGTCCATGGCCCTGTGGGAGCAGCCATCTCATTAGAGCTCCATGAGCACTAGGCAGCGCAGTGTGCTGTGCTAGGCCTGGCCGCAACAGGAGATTCGGGCCCCAGAAACAATGAGAAGGAGAGAGAACCTGGTTTCTCCTGAGTGGCTACCTAGTTTCCGGGCTTTGTGGGGGACCAGCTCAGGCCCGTGATCCCCACATTCTCCTTCCAAGCAGACATTGTTTAGTAGACTCGGCTGGGGAAACTGGGCCCACTATCCCTCTTCTTGTGTCCAGGTGGGGCTCTGGGTACTCACAGGAACAGAGAAGCTGGTAGCAGACCCACCATGGCCATGCCCAGGCTTCTCAACTTACAGTGGGTTGTTAACTCAGTGCCCAAGGAGTCCACCCAAGTTCTGAGTTCATCCCCTGAGCCACAGATGCCAACTCCCTTCTCAATCCTGGTTTCCCGGGAGGTCCACTAGTGTCCCAGATGCCTGAGTGGGTCCATCTGCATGCTGCACACAGCACTCTCTAAGCCAGGACTGCATGGCAAGGAGGGCTGGATTACTCCCACCTGACTGACCCGTCTTGGCTACGGAGGCAACCCGTATTCTCAGACAAGTTCGAAGACTGCCAGAGGGCTGGCCAAAGACACGGCCAAGGCCATGGTGTGGGATGAAGGCCTCAGGACCACTAGTTAGCTGAGCCCGGTGGTCTACGTCTGTGATCCCAGCTACTCGGGAACTGGAGAAGGAAGATCACACACACAGGGCCTCTCCGGGTAATTTAGTCAAATCTTGTCTCAATGCAGAAGAAGTAAAAAGAGAGCTGGAGTGGGGCTCGGTGTGGAGCACTTGCTCAGAATCCCCCAGTGAGGTGTTAGGGGTGGGGCTCAGTGATAGAGCACCTGCTCAGAATCCCCCAGTGAGGTGTTAGGGGTGGGGCTCGGTATGGAGAACTTGGTCAGAATCCCCCAGTGAGGTGTTAGGGGTGGGACTTGGTGTGGAGCACCTGCGTACAATCCCCCAGTGAGGGGCTGGGAGCGCTGTCCAATGATAGAATACTTGCTTAGCATACATGAGTCATTAGGTCCAATCCCCAGGACTGCAAAACAAAACAAACAAACAAACAAAAACCCCAAGTTGCCACAACTGGACCTTCTGCACTACCCATTGAACTCTGGGCCTGCTGCCCACGTAGTCATCTGTGTGTCTTCCACCCTGCCTGGGCTGCTGCTGTCTCTCTGCCCTGGTAGTTCCTCTAGGAGAGCAGACAGGCAAGACCTGGACAGGGCAAGGGGCTCTCTGCAGTGGTCAGGACTTTTCCCAGGGCCAGTACGCTCCAGGCTAGTGGGGTTAAGGGAGAGATAAGAGTCCCAGAACTCTGGGTGGGGCCCATGTGAGCATCCATCCTCTCCTTTCCTGTTTACACCTTCTCTAAGCCTGTGTCCCCACTGCAGCGTGCTCCCCACCAAACGCTCACTCCCCATGTTAGCAGCCTCTCACACCTCGCCCCGCTCTTCTTCCCTGCCCTTCCTCCTCTGCTCCTCTTCCTCTCCTGGGAGGGGAGGTTTCTTTGTTGGAGTCTCTGAGCCATTGTCCCTCCCTGAAGCAGATAATCATGGACCTGAGACACAGAATAGCTAAGCCTAGCTAGGACCTTCAGAGTATCCCAGGGAGCAGAGGGCATCTCCTCTCAAGAGCCGGGTAAGGGTCACATATTTGTCCCACAGTCTCTGGGTCGGTGGTGTTTTCCAGGGAGCTCTGGAGTCCTTAAGTTGCAACCTGAGTGGTGGGTCAGAAGAATGGGTTCCTGGTACCCCGGTAGATCCACCAGCAGATAATGTGCAAAGCTTCCCAAGTGGAGCAGGATGAGTGGACAGGACAGGAGTGGGCACATCAGTGACCCTCCCAGCGGAGCCACAGGACATACCACCCAGGGAGCACAGTGGAGGCATCTGGGTTGTCCTTTCTCATTCCCAATCCAAGCTGCAGGGCTGCTGGGTCTCCGGTTGGCAGGGGGCTGACTCGCTGCTGGGAGGAACCCTCTGGGTGAGAAAGACAGTGTCTCCCCACCCTTGAGGTTTGTGACTGTCCCTGATGTTGGCCGTATGGCATCCCCTACTACACCCCATTTCAACCAGACCATGCTGAAAATGAGGCTGTGAGCCCCAGAATCCAAGCCCAAGGCACAGGAATTTGGCACTACTAGGTACCTTTGGGGGCACTGGAGAAAAAGCAGGAAGGTGCCCTGAGGCTGGAGCTCCCTCAGCCTCTTAGCCTCAGAAAGGCTTTTCACACCTTTCACTCATGGCCTCCTGGGGCCCTGAAGCACCGAGGGGCCTACACACAGCGCCTCCACCGCACCCCTCAGCCCCTGGTCTAGAGGAAAGGGAAAAGACTGGACCTACAGGCCTTCCTTTCTCTCTAAGCCTGGGCCAGAGCCAGGGGCCAGCCCCTCACCCACCCCAGAGACCAGGGCAAGGATTGGTGGAAAGACCAATAGGTTCAGGGGTCACCATGTGTGACCAGGTCACGGGTCAAAGATTTGCTGACAGGAGCCTGGGATGTATTGATCTAATGGGGGAGGTGACGGAACTCTGACCCTGCCAAGGACAGTGGGCAAGGCTGGTGGTCAGCACGCTGGATTCCACACAGCCTGCTCAGAGCAAGGCTGCGCAGCTTAGTGCCTCCGGAGCCCCGCCCACGGCCCCGGGTCTCTCAGCAGCAGGGACAAACGATTTCATTGTCACCCTTGAACTGATGTACCAGCGTACTGGCCGGGGACAGCAGGGACCAGAGGCCCTACTTCTGAGGCTCTTGGAGGTTTGAGACAACCAAAGAATTGAAGGAATTGAGAAGGCCTGCCTTGCTGATCATGCTGGCACACACCTTTAATCGGAGCACTTGGGAGGAAGAGGCAGGCGGATGTTTGTGGGTTCGAGGCCAGCCTGGTCTACATAGTGAGTTCTAGATCAGCCAAGGCTGCACAGAGAAACTCTGTCTCAAAAAAATGAAAGATGAAGGAGGAGGAGGAGGAGGAGGAGGAGGAGGGAGAGGAGGAGGAGGAGAAGAAGGAGGAGGAGGAGAAGGAGGAGAAGGAAGGGGAGGAGGAGGCAGATGGAGGCAGCAGCCCCACCTCCAGCAGGGACAAGGTGCTGGAGGTCTTTAAGACAGCAGCAGGCTGGGAGCTGAGTTGCTCAGTTGCAAGGTGCTCCGGTGACTCTCCCAACCCTCACAGTGCCCACAGCACCCACCTCAGCCCTCAGTTCAGTTCCCGTCCCCGGACTGCAGGAGGAATTTCAGGTCCTCCACCCCAGACGGCTGCAGTGGGTGAGCCTGTCGGAGCTCCCTGCTCTGACCAGGGAAGCCCCAGTCACAACTGGACACTGCAGCTGCCCCTCAAGCCTCACACTCCATACACCCACCAGTCCAGATGCAGCAACAGGGGAGGGTGGGAAGAGGCTTTCTCCCCAGCTAAATCCATTCTAGGGGGCTTTCTGCACCTACCTACAAGAGCCTGGGGAGAGGGGACAGGAATGTATATGAGTGAGTGTGTGCGTGTGCTGTGTGTGTGTGTGTGTGTGTGTGTGTGTGTGTGTGTATAGATGTCCATTTGCACAAGGACCTCAGCACTCAGTGCACTTGATTGTGTGTGCTTGTGTTGTTTGTGCATGTATGTGTGCTGGTGTGCATCAAATGCAAGTATGTGGTATATATTGCTGCACACATATGGGTATGGGTGCATTTGCCTGTATTGGCATGTGTTTGGGTCCTGTCCAAGGCTGAAATGGCCCCCCTTGAGGCTCTGCAGTTGTCCCTTGCAACGGCTTGGCCCTGACTTAGAAACTTACCAGTCCCTGTAGTACTGGCCTTGGCTAAGGGCTACTGACCAGTGCTTGCCAGCTGGCAAGATGGCCAGAGGGCAGCTCTGTCCACTGGGAAGACATGTGGTGGCCCCTGGCTCAAAGCAGACCCAGGCTGGAGGTCACTAACATTAAGGCAGGAGCACGTGAGCCCTCTTGGGTCTGCAGCTTCAATACAGCCAGTGTCTGGTTGGGACTTCCTTGTGACGATGCCACCTACTGGGTATGTTTGGTACTGCAGACTGACTTTACCAGCCCTTGTCGTGACAAGGTCCCACCCTACAGTGTACAGGGGCTAGAGTTTGTCTGGTGGTGCACCTGGGAGCCTCTGGGGTTCCTTCAGCTTCTTTCAGAGCTCCCACACACATACATCGGAAGTTCAAGGCTCCTTACTGCTCTCCTTGAAAAGGGGCAAAATCTCTAGGCTAGTTTTACCTGTGTACATCTCCATAAGACATTTTGTTTGAATGATGACATGGATTTTAATGCATTCACACCTCAATTGTCTATTAAAAGGTGTATGAAATCACTTAAAAGATGCTGCATATGCCCGATGCCGGGGAGAGCTGATTTAAATATCTCTTGGAGACCGGAAGAGGCAATGGCAGTTGGGGTCACCCCTGGAGCTGAATGGGGATGTCCCAGTGGGAGCTCTGCCTCACCACAGCCCTAACATGGGGGACCCTAACAGCAAGACATTCCAATGGCCCACTGGCTCCTCTCCTAGATGGGACAGCATCCTGGAGGCCTGACTCCCTGAGGCATTATCTCTTCCTTACCATGTGGTTTCCTGATTCCTGCATGTCCCCAGAGTCAGAGGTACAACATACCACAATGTCTGTAGCCCACACCTTGCGGTCTGTGCCCGTGGTCACCAAATGCAACTTGCCAAAGGTAAACCACGAGTGACAGGGCCACGAAACAAGGTAGCTTTGCAGTGGTCTGTGGCTTTGCCACGTGGGCCTCAGGCTGTCCCCCAACTCTAGCCTAGACGGGCCATGAGAAGATCCCCTCATGAGATTTTTCTCCAGGGGATGGATGAAAGCTAAGGCCCAAACCCTTGTTCTGCCATGGCCAGATGAACTCAGAAAGGATGGAGGCAGCCTTGCGCCTTGTACACCACTCACTTCGTTCACCCACGCAGTCACGCATGCCTTTGTTGCCGTGTGCTAACACTGAGCTAGGTTGTATGAGCTAGGGTCTGTCTCAGCAAAGAAGCCAGAGTATTCGGCTTACAGCAGAGTGTGGGTAATGGGAGAGGTGAGTAATAAAAACAGGCAAGTAGCAGGCCTGGTGGCACAAGCCTGTAATCCCATCTACTTGGGAGACTGAAACAGGAGGATTACAAGTTTTAGGACAGTATGGACTGTATAGTGAGTTCAAGGCCAGCCTGGGCAACGTAGCAAAACCTTGCATAAGACAAAAAGTAAAAGGACAGTAGGGGTGTGGCTCATCAGTAGAGTGCTTGCCAGAATCCACCAGTGAAGGATTGGAGTGTAGCTTGGTGGTAGATCACTTGCCTAGAATTCATTAGTGAGGGGCGAAGGGAGAGCACTTGCCTAGAATCCCCCAGTGAGGGGCTGGGGCTCAGTGGTAGAGCCCCTGCCTAGAATCCCTCAGTGAGGGGCTGGGGTGTGGCTCAGTGGTAGAGCCCCTGCCTAGAATCCCCCAGTGAGGGGCTGGGGTGTGGCTCAGTGGTAGAGCACCTGCCTAGAATTCCCCAGTGTGGGGCTGGTAGTGTGGCTCAGTGGTAGAGCCTCTGCCTAGAATCCCCCAGTGAGGGGCTAGGGGCATGGCTCAGTGGTAGAGCACCTGCCTCTAAGGTCCTGAGTTTAATACTTCAGTGCTGAAAGAATAAAATAAAATAAAAATAATTAAGTGAGACATCTAGAGTTTCAAATGCTGATCAAAAGGAAAAGCAAGACAGTCTGAAGAGAAAGTGCTGAGATGGGGTATGCTGTTCAAAGGAATGGTCAGAGCAAGCCTTGAGGGAGTGAGGGAGTGGACTCTGAGAATTATGGGTAGAGAGAACAGCCAGTACAAAGGCCCTGAGGCAGGACAGAGCAGTGTTGCTGGTGCCATGTGGGTGAGAGGGAGGACAGTGAGATTACAAGGTCGCTGTCACGGTTGGGTCTTGGGGCTTACTAAAGTGGGGGCAGCCGAGTTCTGAGAACTGAGGCAGACCAACCCTGCCTGCCCAGGTCTGTCTCAGGTTTCAGCTGCTTCGCAGCTCGTAAAGATGTTAGGGCTGGGTCCTGTGTGACCCTCTGGGCCATGGTATCCTGTCTTTGCAGCCTCCACGAGTTCCAGGCAGTACGAACACATCAGCTAGAATGTTCCAGCTTTTTTGCTGAGGGGCTGGATCCTGAGGGGGACCTGGTGAGAAGAAGGCATTATGACTCAAAGCTCTGGCTTCCTACCCACCAAACACAGCTCCCAAGGTCCACAGCCTGGGTGGGGTCTAGGAATTCGATTGTCAAGGTAGACCTGGGTGGGGAGAAGGGTGGGGATGTAAATGAGGTATCTTCACCTACTTCGCTGAGGCTAGCAGGTAGGGGAGGCGTGGGGTGGGGTGCTCCTACCTGGAGGTGCTGCAGAAGGTCCCCTTCTGAAGCTTGGGTTTGTGTGGGTGGAGCAGAGTGGCTTCTATAATGTGTCCTCATGGATCAGACTCTGACATCTCAGCTGACACCGTGACAGACTCCGTGACAGACTCAGGAGCGCCCTCTGCCTGCGGGAGTGGGAATACCTGAAGGATATGGGGTTCTGCTCCTTGGCGGAAGGCGTGGAGAGCTTTTTCACTCCCGTGGGCTCCTAGTGACACCTAGTGGCCAGTATTTTCTTTTGCATTCTTTGCCTCCATTTCCCAAACTTGCTTCTATCTTCTGGGGTTATCCAACAAAAGCAGCCGCATCCCCTGCCCAAGGTCTCCACCCACAGACTTGTTCTCACAGTCCCCCTCCCCCACGCGGGCTCTGGGACATCTGCTCCCACACGCTCACTCTCACACCTTCATTCATGGTTCATCCCTCCCACACACACACTCAGTGACAGCTCATGGGGCCCAGGGCAGGGTGTCCTCGGGCCCTCTGGGCAAAGGGTCTTTCCTAGGCTAGCTGTACCTCTCCCCTCCCAGCCCAGGAGCACCCCTTGTAACGCTCTCGTCCATCTAGGGAGGTTGGCCTAAAAAGAAGGACCCAAGGCTACCCTGGACTCCTGTCCCATATCCTCCCAGCTGGGTCAAACCCTCAACAGAGCCAAGATAGAGTCAAGAAACAGTCCGAGGCCAGGTAGGAAAAAGGCTGCCACTTGACCAGACGCCTAGAAGGACTCAGCCCAAAAGCAGGCCCACAGGGTGACAGCCTGTCCCCTAACTCAGGCCAGGCTCACATTAGCCAAGAGGCAGCTCTACTCTCTGAGCTGAGCCAGGATGCCTGCGTCACCCAGAGGAGCCAAGGTACTGGGGGAAAGGCCTGGTAGGCCATGGTGCCCAGAGCCCTGCCAACTGAGGTATGGGGCACACATGGTCAGTTGCACGTGGCGGTGCCAGGGGCCTGAAGCTTCAAGTACAGCTGACCAGAAGGTCCCACTGTGGACATGCCACCAAAAGATGAAGGTGCCTGTCACATGGCTCTTTTCTCAGCTGGAAACACCAAAGCCCACAACAGGGGCACGCGGCAGCAGATGTGGGGGAGGCGCCCTGTCTCTCAGCTTGTCAGGGGAAAGCTGCCCAGTTCTACTTTCTGCAGCGTCCCTGGACTCAGGGGGCTCTCAGCACTGCATGCCCAGGCCTGCCAACTTGGAGGGGGCACCTCCTTCCAAGGCACGGTTTGCAGCGACTTCCAGTCCCACAGCACAGCGCAAAGCAGGATGGGACGGCACTAGAGGCCCAGTGGACTGAGGAATGGATGGATGGGGGCAGTCACAGCCCTGTCCTACCCCTCCTCATGAGTCTAGTCTGTTTGATTGGCACACAACAATCTGGGCTGGGCAGGTTTGGGGGTACATAAAAAGGGGAGAAGATGCTGTAGGTTACCTGCCGTGCTTGCCCAAAGCCCTAGGGACCTTTTGGGAACTGGAAATTTAGGCTTCCCAGAGAACTGGCCTGAAGCCATAGACTCTTACAGGATCCCCGATGGGAACGAAGGTGCCCCAGCCTCCTGCTGATCTTTTTCTATTTGGATTGGAGCTGTTGTTTCCTGGTGGCTATTTTCAGACACAGACATCCCATAATCATAATCCACCCAGAGGAACTAGGGGAAAGGGCTGGGTAGGCAACGGTGCTCAGAACCTTGCCAACTGAGGCACCTGCCAGGCTTCCCCCCAAATCCTGCAGAAGAGGCAGAAGCTTTGGGCAAAGAGGCAAGATTGCAAGTGACTCCCCAAAGGACCCCAGGGACTTAAGACCTTGTCCACTGCGGCCCCACAGCCCCTCCGGGTCTGCACGCACTTCTGGGGGTGGGGCATGAGACGTGTCCAAGAAAGAAGATAGACTTGAACTGAGTCTCGGTCTCAACTTGGCCATTAATGTTTATGGTGTCTTTCAGGGGACAGACTGAGCTAGGATTAGGAGGCTGCAGAGAGGAGAGAAAACCCCTAGCTGGAGCATGATGAGAAAGACATGATGGAAGGTGCCATAGAACAGGGGGGACCCAGATCTGGGGGAAGGGCAGTTTAGGAGGGCTCCCAAGAGAAGGGCACCAGGGCTGAGGAAGCTCCACCGGGCCAAAGACGTGGTGCAGCTCCGAAGGAAAGGGCTACAAAGAATGGCTGGAAGCGGGCAGAGACAGAAACGGGGAGCAGAAGGGCCATAGGAGCCCTGCTTGGAGAAAGGCAGGAATCAAGTCTCACAAGAGGTGGGGAGGCTTTGCTGACCCCCGAAACTGCTGCACTCAAGAAACAAGTGAGTCAAAGACCCCAGCCATGGGCTGCTTCTCCAACTGTGTGGCTTGCAAACATGAGAGAGAGAGAGAGAGAGAGAGAGAGAGACAGAGACAGAGACAGAGACAGAGACAGAGACAGAGACACAGAGAGAGACAGAGAGATACAGAGACAGAGACAGAGACAGAGAGAGGAGAGGGGGAGAGAATATGTTTATTGAAGTCTTGTAATATGATCTGTCCACTTTCTGTCGTATAGAAAAATATTTGAGGCTGGTGAATTTATAAAGAATAGAGATTTCTCTAGTTCATGGTTCTAGAGGTTAGGAAGTCCTAGTATCAAGGTGGTGGCACCTGGTGAGGCGCCACATTCTAATGTGGCAGAAGGCGTTATATACGGAATCAGAGAGAGCATTTTCTCATGACAGAGACATTCCTGCTGTAGCCCATTCATCACCAGGTGTAGTACATGCCTGAAATCCCAGCATTCAGGAGACCGATCACGAGTTTAGGACTAGCCTGGGCTACATAGTGAGGCCCTGTCTATAAATAATAAATACATAAATAAATAAGAAAAACGTGGGTTTTGGAGATGGCTCAGTTGGTAAAATGCTTGCCCTACAACCATGGGTTTGGATCCTCAGAACTCATAGCAAACTGGTCACAGTGACATGCACCTACAACCCTGTGCTCCTCCTTTGAGACTGGAGGCAGGGACAAGACTCTCAGGAGCCCCACAGGCCAGCTAGCAGCAAACAACAGACCCTGTCTCAAACAAGGAGGAAGGAGGAAGGAGCGGACAGACCCGAGGTTGTCCCTGATCTTCACGTGTGTGCACTAGCGCATGTGTGTAACCACACTTGCACACAGTCACGTCTTCCTTTTTAAGAGAGAGAGGAGCCGGGCGGTGGTGGCGCACGCCTTTAATCCCAGCACTCGGGAGGCAGAGCCAGGCGGATCTCTGTGAGTTCAAGGCCAGCCTGGGCTACCAAGTGAGTCCCAGGAAAGGCGCAAAGCTACACAGAGAAACCCTGTCTCGAAAAACCAAAAAAAAAAAAAAAAAAAAAAAGAGAGAGAGAGAGAGGTGTGTCTGGTTGTGTTTATGGGGAACAGTGTAGGGAAGTAAAGAGGTTGCCCCTGAGGGTTTTCCGGTGCTGGGCATGGGACTCAGGGCCTTGTACACATTTGGCAAGCACCCACCACTGCGCTACCTCACCCTCTTCTCGGGTTCTTGTCTGTGAAACCACAGGCAGCAGATGGAGGTGTGCCCTGCCTACGTAAGGAAGGGCAAGAGGGTCTAAGTATGAAAGCAGCCCCACGACTGGACTGCCCACCCGACCATCAGCTTGAGGGTGGCGACCATCAGCTTGAGGGTGGCTGGGCACAAGCGACCGAGATCTTAAGCAGGGTCGGAAGCGGAGATTGTAGGCCTAGAATGTACCCCGAGTAAGAGAAAGAGAGGCCCAAGGGGCAGCGCAGGGCTAGGTGGTGGACATGCCGCGTGTGTCCGAGCAGGCAGGGACTCAGGTCCAGAGTGGCTTGGGTTGGGAGCAAGGCAGAAAGGACTAGGAGCTATTCCCGAACAAAGACTTGCGTGGTTCTGGGGTGGTGGAGACACTGTACGGCCCAGACGCCCTCTGACCTGCCCGGAGGCTTCCCTCTGAGACCTGCTCTTCTGGGAAGAAGCCATTAGGCCCCACTCGGGGCTGGTAACACCTTGCCGCTGGCAGGCTCATCAAACTGGGCAGGGCAATGGTGAGTGCCTGGACTCGGGGAAGATGACGCAGAGGACCCCAGAGCCACGTGACAATGCCTTCGGGGGACTAGGGTTTACTACCTGACTGTTCTAACTCACCACGTAGTAGCCATTCGGCCTCCTTATCTCCTCTCTCCATCTCACTTCCCACTCTAAAACCAGAGGAGGCTAACAGGTCCTCCGTCCTGTCCTCACAGAACACCCTGATCCTGCTAAGCCATGCCCTTCTTCCTGGCAGAGTCCAGGCTTGGCCAGGTGGCCTGGGCCCCACCCTTCACATTCCTCCTCCCAAGTGAAACAGCCTTAGACCACTGTCATCCTCTGCCTTTAGGCAGATGTTATTCCCAAGCACTCTTGGTCTTGGAGCTAGAGGCCCTCTGTGATCACAGAGAGAGGGGCCAGACTCATATCTCTTTCCAACAGAGATCTCAGACCAGTCTCCTGGAGTTTTGGGTGTCTTTGTTCAGAGAGGAGAGGCCAGGGTGGGAGTTCTTCAGACTCTGAGACATGACAGCACCCAGAACCCATGTGGGTGCCTGGAGAGGTCCACTGTGGGCCTCTGTTTCCCCACACTTCATCCTGGAGAACACGGATCCTCCACTCTCCCCACTAGAAGCAGATGCAGGCAGAGAGGTGCCTCAGGGAGCCTCATGACCAGACTTTCTGCGTACAGCCCACTGACCTTTCCCCCACTGTCTTTAAGCCCCCCCAAAACCGAGGGCACGCCCAACTCCCAGGACCACTCCAGCTCATGTCTAGAAGAGGCTGCCTGCGCCCCACAACCCCATAAACCCCTTCACTCTCTCTGTCTGTGTTTTGTTTTTGGAGACTGGGTCTTGACACAGGCTAGCCCCAAACTCTCCATCTCTCCACCTGGGACTACAGAGGTGCACCGTGGTCCTAGACTCAAACCAGGATAGTCTTAAATCCAGCACAGCTCCACTTTCTCTTTTTGCATTAGAAACATTTGTTAGAAGTAAACATCTACATTTCCCTCATTTCTGCACCCAAGTTTGACCTTTCTTTAAGCGTCAGAGAAGCCAGCTTGGCTCCCAGCCCTTCGCTGCCCATCACCCTGCCTCGGAGGCCCAATTGGGCCTCCCGCGCCTTTCCCATGCTCCTGGTAGGTGGGCCTCTGAGCCCAGGGCCTGCAGCGCCCCGTGAGACCTCCGTGATGGGTCTGGCAAGGCCTTACGCTGTGAGAAAAGCACAAGCCCATCAGATAAGGCTGGGGCAGCCCCAGCAGCCACCTGGGCCACCATATAGCCTCTTAGTCCCTGCTGCCTTGCCCCGGGGCAGGTGTGCTGCACGGAATGAATCTCACTACCAGATTGTTCGGGTTTCACTATGAGTTTCCTGACCCAGGCCAGCACCCACGGGCCCTGGGGGTGGGGTGGGGAGGGGGGAGCCTCCTCTGCACCTTCCAGGCCAGAAGGCAAACCCCACTGGGGCTGCAGCATGAAGGTACCTGGGGGACTGAAGCCTGGCCTTCACTACCTCTGAGCATCTTGGGAGAAGCTAGGGCCTCGTGCCTGCTCTCCTGAACCCTCTACCAAATCCAGATTCCTTAAACACTCAGAAGCTGGAGGTCCGGCTGAGACTTTCAGGCGGTGAAGTCTGAAAGACAGGCTGCCCTCTAGTGTCTATATTTGGGATGGACGGTGTCTTTTTTTTTTTTTTTTTTTTTGGTTTTCCGAGACAGGGTTTCTCTGTGTAGTCCTGGCTGTCCTGGAAACCCCTCTGTAGACCAGGCTGGCCTCAAACTCACAAAGATCTGCTTGCTTCTGCCTCCTGAGTGCTGGGATTAAAGATGTGGGCTGCGGTGTCTTTGAATGAAAGACGGGCATGAAGATTCATGTGGGGGAAGGGTCTCCATCCCATCTCCACCCCTACTCCTAATCCTGGTCCAATTCAGGTTGAGACCACCTGGAGAGAAGTGAGTTCCAGATTCCAGATCAGAGACCCAAAACCCAACTTGCCGATGTTCCCTAGAGATCCTTGTAACTCCCAATGACCCACGGTGGGCTGCACAGGGTGGTGGACACGAGGACTAGAAAGGCCTGGCCTCCAGAGCCAGGGGACAAGGAATAAGTCCACAGAACTTGCCAGCTGGAATGCTCAGAGACACCACGTGCTCCCACACACAGAACAGGGACTCCAGATGTTAAGGACGCATCCAGCTGTAAGACAGAGGTAGGGCTAGGGTGAAGATGATTCCTGGGTCAAATGCTTCTTTGGAGACCTGCCTCACATCCAAGTGTAAGGTCAGCTCTTGAACAACAATGTGGGTACAGGATGGGCCCGCCATTCACTATGGGGACTGGGAAGGTCTCCTGGAGGAGATAATACCCTGACTCACTGGCTGAGTGAGCCAATTCTCATATGCAGAGCAGAGGATGGCGGCTTTGAAAAAGAGTGACCAAGGCTGGGTGTGGTCTTTAATCTCAGCACTTAGGTGGCAGAGACAGGCATATCTCTATGAGTTTGATGTCAGCCTGGTCTACACAGAGAGTTTCAGGCAAGTCAAGGCTGCATAGTGAGACCCTGTGTCAAATTAAATAAATAACAAACAATATAAGTGACCACATGCCCAATGTGTGCCTTTACCCTGGCTCGTACTCGGGTCCTAGATTAATTGTCAATAGTGCCTTTTTTAATTTTAAAAATCATTTCCACTGGGGACATGAACGGCCTGGCTGCCAGAACCTCACCGTGGGGGAGATTCTTGTCACCTGTGACAGCATTGGGCAAGAATGGCTCGGGCTGGGGGAGGGGACTAAATGTGCCCTCTGGAGCAGCGAGAACAAAGCTACTTACTACCCACTTCAAGGAAAGGGTGCGGGGTGTATGGGATGAAAGGGTAGCAGTCAGAGCTCTAGGCAGGCGCACTATGTTCTGGGTCCCAATCACAGGAGGAAGTGGGTGCTTTGCGGCATTTGACCACTCAAGAAACCTGGGAGTGACATCTTCTGGTCATTCTAGAAGCACTGGCAGATATGGAGCTGGACCACACAAGGTGCGGTACCTGGGCAAGACGGCCCATGCTGTGGACGCCACTACCACTACCCACACCAGGGAGAGGCAGAATGTCACGGGCATCTGCGAAATTACTTTTTTTAATTTCAGTGTCAGAATGTTTTCGAGTTTGCTAGCTAGTGGAGCAAAGGTGAAATGTGGAAGAGGTGTGAGCAAAAAGCCCCTTAGATAAGAGAAGGTAGGTAAAATGTGGCAAGTGTGTATGCAAGTGCGGCGTGACTGGGTATTTGAGTTTGTATGAGAATGTGTGTGTGTGTAAGAGGTGCGGGTATGGTCGAGCCTGTGTGGGTGTGCCGGAATTCAAGTGTGCGGTGCATGAGTGTGGCTAGATCAGTGCCCTACTCTCCTCCCTGTTGCTATGATAAAACACTCACCAAAATCAATTTGGGGGACAAGGTTTATTCTGGCTTCCAGTTTGAGGGTTCGGTCCTTTATGGGAGAAGAGTAGAGACAGCAGGAGCGGGAGGCAGCTGGTCACACGGCATCCCCAGTTGGGAAGCAGGGAAAAGGGAATGCTACCCCTCTTTTATCCAGTCCAGCACTCCAGCCACGGAATGGTGCAGCCACACACATTTACCGTGAGTCCTCCCACCTCGATGAGCCCCTCTAGAAGCTCCCACACACACGTGCCCAGAGGTTGTTGACAATATTAACCACTACAGGGTTATTACTAGGGACTTATTTAACGCTTTAACTCTTCTGTCCTGGTTGGGCCACCTGGTAAGATGGGTCTGTCTTGCTGGTCATGTGACTTCCCTTGGAAGCGGAAGTGACTAGACCTGTGCCTGTCCCAGGACTTTTCAATCAATAGGGCAGGAGACTTACCTGAAGACTAGGTCTCTTAGAGGTGTCCTGTCATCCCTTAATTCCCAGGACCTGGCTGATCTGAGGCAGGGGACACAATGCCGGCTGCTGTTAGCCACCCTGTCTTGGCTGGCTTCGCTCTCGTTGTCTAGTGTGGCTCTTGACTACCCAGAGGATTGGTTACAGCAGTCCTGAGGAACACCCAGCTGCTCTACAACACTTAGATAAAGCTGACAAAAACAGGGTTTTTAATTTTCATTTTATGTATATGGGTGTTTTGCTTGCATAGATGTCCGCGTGCTACATGCATGCAGTGACTATGGAGGCCAGAAGAGGGCGTCAGATCCTCTGGAGCTGAGTTACGAATGGTTGTGAGACACCATGTGGGTGCTGGGAGTCCAACCTGGGTCCTCTGCAGAGCATCCAGTGCTCTCAACTGTTGAGCTGTCTCACCAGCTCCCTCATCTCAAAACCGCTTTAAAAACCATTTTGTTTTGATTTTAAATTCCCCTCCTCCCTCTCTTTATCCCTCCCTCTTAGTTACCATGGGTAAGCAACTTGGCTTCACCCTGTGGTCCTCAATAAGATATATAGCCTGAGTGCAGGCCCAAAAGCCATGGGGCTAATCCATTATGGACTAGAACCTCCAAAGCTAGTTGCTAAAATAGATTTTTTTTCTTGCATAAAAAGCCTTTGATGAAATTAAACATCTCATGATAAAAGCCCTGAAGAAATCAGGAATACAAGGGACATACCTCAGCATACTCAAGAACGCACACAATAAACCTATAGATGACTTTATGCCAAATTGAGGAAAATTGAAAGTTTTCCCCCTAAAATCATGAGCAAGATAAACACAGTGCTTTAAGTCTCTGCTAGAGCAATAAGCCAAGGGGAAAAAATGAGAGATTTGTGGTGGGGAGGCCTGCCCCCAGTTTTCCCCCAGGGTACTCTTGAGCAGGGAGAAGTGAGAAGTATTTAGATAGAAATATAGAAGGAGAGAGACAGATAGAAACACAGGATAGCCTTGGGAGGGCCTGGATCAAAACCCACCAGCTCCTTCTGTCTCTGCTAAAGGGCTTTTAAAGGAATGCCAAGGGGTGGAGCAAAAGACCTCTTCCCAGCACAGCCAAGTGCAGAACATTCCAAACACCTAGTAACCATGCACATGATCATGCCATTCCCTAATGCAGCCCTGTTGTGTAAAGCAAGCTCAGATCTCACTAGGAAACCTCTGTGGACTCCCACAGATCTGTGAATGGAACAGGAGGAAGTGAGACTATCCCATGCACACTATACGACCCTACACTTGAAAAGACCTGGAAACTCTACCAGGAAACTCCGAGACCTATAGACAACACTTTCAGCAAAGTAGCAGAAAGCAAAATTAATGAATAGAAATGAGTAGTTCTCCTGTATGTCACAAACAGACTTACAATACATACTTAAACACATCCTTAAACACATCTGGTTTCCTGGTTGAGGGTGCAGTATGGAGGAGGTTTAGGTGGTGTGGCCCTTGCTGGGGCAAGTACATCACTGAGGTGGTGTCTTAGCTTGGGTTTCTACTGCTGTGAAGAGACACCATGACCATGGCAACTCTTATAAAGAAAAACATTGAATTGAGGTGGCTTGCTTACAGTTCAGAGGTTCAGTCCATTATCATCATGGTGGGACATGGAGGTGTTCAGGCAGATGTGGTGCTGGAGCTGAGAGTGCTACATCTTGACTCAGAAGCAACAGGAAGTCGACTGACTGTCACACTGAGGGCAGCTTGACAAAAGAGACCTCAAAGCCCGCCCCCACAGTGACATACTTCCTCCAACAAAGCCATGCCTCCTACTAATGTCACTCCCTTTGGGGGCCATTTTCTTTCAAACCACCACAGGTGGACTTTGAGATTAAAAGCCTCAAATTACTTTCAGTTTGCTTTCTGCTTTGTACTTGTGGTTGAGAAAGGAGCTCGGCTTCCTTCTTGGGCCTCCATGCCTGCCACTTACTGCTAGGCTTCCCTGCCATGGCAGACTCCTATCCCTCTAAAATTTGAGTCAAAATACATTTTCTCCTCAAGTTGCCTTTGGTGGAGATGTTTAGTCACAGCAATGGAAAAGTAACAAATGCAGCCTGTGTAGAAGAGTGAAACTATGTAAATCAATCCAAAACGGATCAAAGACTTGCAACTCTGAAGCTGCTACGGGGAAAAAACACTTCAAGGTCCGGTTTTGACAAGGACTTCTAACCAGGACCCCAATAGCCCAGGAAGCAGCCCCAGGGTTGGCAAATGGAATTGCATGAGCTTAAAAAAAAAATTCTTTGCGACAAAGGAAATAACCAGAGTGAAGAGTCAGCCTACAGTGTGGGAGAAAAGAAATTCCTTGTTAGCTATACATGAGACAGGGGGTTAATACCTAGAATCTACTAAGAGCTTGACAAATACAAAAATCCCAAATCATCTCATCGATAGATGAGCAAATGAGTTGAACAAATAGTTCTCAGAAGATTAAATACAAATGGCCATAAATATTTGAAAGAAAGAAAAAAAAGTTAAACATCCTCAGCCACCAGGGAAATGTAAATCAAAGCTGCTTTTAGATTCCATCTCACCCAGTTGGCAAAGGATGGAGGCAGGGCAAGGGACTCAGCGTGATGCTGATGGGACTGTAAACTGATGCAGCCACTGTGGAAATCGCCCTGGAGTTTTCTCCGAAACCTAAAAGTAGAACCACCATAGGATTCAGCTATCGAAATCCACAGAAATACTGGCACACCCATGTTTGTTGCTGTGATTTTCACCACAGTCAAACAGTCTAGATGCCCATCAACAATGAATGGGTAAAGGACATTGGTATATAGACACAATGGAATTTGATTCAGCTGTAAAAAAATTAAATTCTGTCATTTGTAAGAAAATGGATGGAACTGGAGAGCATCTTGTTAAGGGGAATAAGCCAGACTCAGAAGAATAAATATCACCTCTTTTCTCTTACATGTAGAACTGTATCTATGTATTATGCATTTATCTATCTGTGACACTATGAATTATGGGAGGTCTAAAAGGCATGGAAAGAAGAGAACAGGATAGGGTAAAGGGGTTGTAAAACAAAATACCAAGTGTTTTCTCACTTATGTGGAATCTGAACTATGTACATGCATACATCTGTATGTATGTATTTCTGACATAAAACAGAAAGAGGTCTATTTGAGGAGAGAAAGAGGACCAGCGAGAGGTGTGTAGGAGGGATGAGGAAAGGCAGTGAGGGGCAAGGTATAATATTAGATGCATATGAAAACATTATTATGAGATCCATTGCTTTGTTTGCTAATCAAAGCATTTATAAAATAAAAAGTACTTTCTCTTTATAAGTTAATTCTCAGGTATTGCAGTATTAGAAGCAAATGCAGATAGGTTATGGGTACAACGTGAAGCAAAGTTGACAGAGTTTTTGTTACCTCACCCAATATGGAGACTCTGACCTGTCACAGTGCTTTGAAACGGCTGTCTTTGCCCTACTGCTCTGCAGTACCACTTGGTGGTGATAACCCTGAGTGGGTGGATCTCTAGGATTCATTCTATCTATGAATGAATTCTATCTATCTCTATGGTGCATTAGTTTACCTTTCCTTAATGCCATGTGTCTTCTACACTAGGGGGTACATTTTCCAACAGTATTCAATATCAGCTTGTCATCTTCTGCCCCTCCCCCAGGAGGAAAAATAAACACAAAGATATTGAGATGTGTCAACCAACAATCTATTCTAAGGTTAATTTAGCAAAACTATTTTTTTTATTTTTTTGATGAAGTCTCACTGTGTAGTCCTGGGCCTGGAACTCACTGTGTAGATCAAGCTGGCCTTAAACTCACAGAGATCTGCCTGCCCCTGTCTTCTGAATGCTGGGATTAAAGTCTTGCACTGTCACTCTCAGTGGAGGAAAAAACTATTTTAAATTCCAATAACCAAACATAGTGTATTCTTGAATGTTTTTTAAAGATTTTCTTGTGGGATGGTGGTGGTGCATGCCTTTGATCCCAGCACCCAGGAGGTAGAGGCAGCCTGATCTACAGAGCTAGTTCCAGGACAGCCAAGGTTACATGAAGAAACCTTATCTAAAAAAAAAAAAAAAAAAAAAAAAGATTTTTCTTAACATTTATAAGTGTGTGTGTGAGCGTGTGAGTTTATGTGCACTGTGTGTGCAATACCACAAGTGGCCAGAAGAGGGTGCTATATTCCCAGGAACTGGAGATACAGATGGTTGTGGGCCTTCCTGTGTGTGCTGGGAACTGAACCAGGGTCCTCTGTAAGAGCAGCACTGTGCTCTTAACTGATGAGTCATCTCTCTAGCCAGATATTTGTTTTTATGCAACTATAAACTTGTTTTTTTAATTGTTGCTGGTATACAGAAAGATAATCCATCTCTGTATATTGAGCTTGTATCCAGTTACTGGACCAAATAAACTTATTAACCTGCAATTTATTATTGTATTTTACTTCCTATGCACCCAATCGTAGCCTATGTGAATGATAATTTTTGCCTTTTCCCCAATCTTCAAACTGCTTTTCTCCTCCTCCTCTTCCTCCTTCTTTTCTTCTTCCTCTCCTCCCCTCCTTCTTTCCTCCTCCTCTCCTCCTTCTCCTCCTCCTCCTCCTCCTCTCTTCCTTTTCCTCCTCCTCCTCCTCCTCTCCTCCTCCTCCTCCTCCTCCTCTCCTCCTTCTCCTCCTCTCCTCCTCCTCTCCTCCTTCTCCTCCTCTCCTCCCTCCTCCTCTCCCTCCTCCTCCTCTCCTTCTTTGCCTTATGGCATTGGCTCGTACCATATTGCATAGAACTGATACGTGCTCTTGTCTCCCCTTACTCCAGCCTCTGTGGTACAGCACTTACTATTTCACCTTTTAAGCACGATGGTAGCTGTAGAGTTTTGGTTTTTTGCTTCCTGGGCACTATACTTTCAGATGGAAAATTTTGTTTTGTTTTGTTTTTCTTCAGATCAAGGCGGCTGTATTTCTAACTTGCAGATTGCAGTTTGCTTTGTTTAAGTCATGAATGACCGACCATCTGTTGAGAAGGTCCCACATTTGCCTCTTAGTCTAGTCTTACTGACTTTTGGGTCTCCTTTTAGTTTGCAGATTCTATTCAGCTAAAATGACCCCCTGAGCTATGCCCCAGGACAGAGACAAGCAAACTCGATCCCGTGCAGAGCCCCAGACTCAGCCCTTCCTCTCCACATTCTGAGTCCAAGTTGAGGCTCGACTTTGAAAAACCGCTGGCTTTTGGCCTGTGACTCTGATGCCATCCTCTGCCCCTTGGCAACCAGCCTCAGCGGAATACTGGCGGGAGCCTCGTCCAGCAGACCTCGGCATTGCAAAGACAATGGCGTGTCCGTCAAACCAGAAAGTCCTGCGACAACCATGAGTGTCATGGGGATCAGGACCACTCTCCCACCCCACCCTGCGCGAGGTTCCTTTAAGAGAGCCCGCCACGTTCCGCTTAACGGGGGGGGCGCGTCTCTGGGGCGGGAGGCAGAGGCCGCCAAGAATGCTGGGCTCCGTCGGGAGTGCGAAGGATGAAGCTCTGCCTGGTGGTTTCCCCCTCCCGGTGCCCCCAGAGTCCGCCCTCTTCTATTTATCAAGTCCCCGCCCCAACTTCGAAGTTCCCTCCTGCCAGGAGAGCTGGGCCTTGGCCCCGCTCCCACCTCCATGCTCCGCCCCCAGCCCAGGCTCTTGGACTTCCGCGCTTGTTCCATCCCGGGTCCTCCCTACCCTTCCCCAGCGAGCCCTGAGGCCGCAATCCGGGGAAGGACCGGTGGCCCCGCGTGGCCTCATCCACATGCAGGGGACGGTGCGAAGCAGCGATCGCCAGCAGCACACAAAGGCTGTTCCGCCGCCGCCGGTCACACCGTGCCAGCCTCGCTCCGCCCGCCGCCCCGGTGGCCTAGACCCGCCCCGCCTCCCCCAGTGCATCTGCCCCACGATCCGGGCTGCACCATCCGATGGCTTCCGGGAGGAGGCAGGCTCCCCTGGACCCTGGCCTCTGAGACCTCCTTGCTACCATAATTGCCCCTTTCGTGACTCCCTGGCACTTCCAGTAGCCTGGTCACCTGGGGCCATGCTGGACGGCTTGGGGCCTGGGCTAAAGTCCTAGTCCACTGAGCCCTGACTCTGGACCTTTGTAGAGAAAGGAGTCTGTGGTGGGGACGTAAGGTTGGACTCTAACGGCATTTAGAGAGGCCGGGATGGATTTGGTGATGATGGAGACTGTCCCAAACTCCCAGGATAGCCTGGGGCTCCCTAAGTGACCTCTAGGGTCTCTGAGGTCTTCATCTCTCCACAAGCCTTTGACCTCTAGAATTGTTCTAGGGACAGCCCCCACTCATCCTATGACTTGCCCACCAGACACGGTCAGAACCCTTGGAGGCCAGGGAGCTATCAGAAAAAGTTTGCACCGAGGAGGCCCTGCCACCGTGAGGTAACTCGCCTCTGGGTCGCACTTCCATCTGTGCTACCCACCCTTCACTAACGGGGCAGGAGGGATTTAAAAAGTGCATGTCGTGGCATGCAGCACCCCCCACCCCGCGTGCCTTGCATAGACTCCTTGAGGGCAGGGACAGTCCGGTCTTTGAGCTTTGCTCCCCCACCTCACCCAAGACTGGTTGTAGCCCCTTCGTTCCCTCAACTAGGAAGTCCTTCCTAACTCTGATCCAAGTCCCTTTCTGTCTCCCCAGGCTAGGGTTGGGGGGAAAGGGGAGTTCCCTTTAAGGGCGGTGGGGGAGGGGGCTGCCGGCGGGCCCTCCTTCCGTCCCTCCCTGGATCCAGCCGCTCTGGGGGCCCCCGGGGGCCCGGGCCCCATGCCAGCGCATGCGCCCGCCTGTGGGCGCTGTCCCGGGCTGCGAGGGCCGCGAGCGCACCAACAGACGGACCGACCGACGGACTGGCGGCGGGCCGGACGGACGGGGTAGCGCAGGGAGCTGGGATGAGGCGGGACAGCGACATGACAGGCCACATACAGCAGCCCGGCGGGCGCGGGAACCCCGGCCCTGCACCCTCGCCTTCCCCGGGCCCTGGACCCGGCCCGGGCACCTCGGAGCGGGTGGCGCTCAAGAAAGAGATCGGGCTGGTGAGCGCCTGCACCATCATCATCGGTGAGCGGGGCGCACACAGGGTGGAAGGCTCTTGGGGAGCCTTGGTGTTCCTCCCTCACAAGGACCCTAAGACCCCAGGGCCAAAGAACCCCTTTGAGCACCTGCTGCTGTGGCTGAGGGTACACTTGACCCTACTCGGAACGGATCTGGCAGAGTAGACACAGGTCCTCTGGCTCCCGCCTCCCCAACCTCTCTGGAAATTTGTGCCTGTACGAGGCTCGGCAGAGGTGGGGGTGGGGAGGGGGCGCTGTCCCTGTTGCAACCTCCCCTGGCCTTCACTTCTCTGTGGGCTTTGTCAAGACAATTACCCTATTCCCATCTGGGAAATAATGACTGGGACTGCTTTTAGTGGCAAGTTCTGGACTGCAGGGCAGGCTGTCTGCATCCCTACTGTGGGGGGTGGGGTTCAAGTGCCAGAGCAATGAAGCCGTCTGTTCTTGGAAAGCAGGAAAGACTGTGGGTAAATGGGCAGGTAGAGCCTAAACCGAGGGGAAATGGCCTCCGAGCCATCCTTCCCGGCAGCTGTGGCGACAGAATCCAGGGAGAGGCAGGAGTGGCCAGAGCCATGAGAACAGCCATGAGCAGACTAAGCCTCCGGGGGGAGCTCCCATTCAGTCCTGGGACCTGAGGGGGTGCCCTTGTGGCCTGGTGGCATCTGAGGGGGTGCTCTCACGGCCTGGCTATCTTGTTCTCCCTACAGATGGGGCTTTCTGGGTAGGAAGAACACTCAGAGACAAGGACAGTGATGGTAGCACACCTCCCCCCCTCCCCTGGCCCTCCACACCTCTGTCCCTTGACTCCTGGAGAACTGGGCTAACCCTCTTGGGAGGGACCTTTTCTGTCCCCCTGTGCCCAGTGGTTGAGGGTCTAAAAGATCAATAATTAGGGTCTTGACTGTCCTCTTCCCCGGCCAGTGGGAGCTGCAGTCACAGTATTGCCCTTCTGCCCTTTGACCCCTGAAGATGGAGAAAGGCTGAAGGGCTCATTGGGGCAGACAGGGGTCTTCACCTCTTCCTACTTCATGCCCCTCCATGAGAAACTCCAGCTGGAGAGATGTAGTGTCCCTTGGATACCCACCGCACTCATACCCAGAGTCACCCAGTGTGAACCCAGCTCCGGACAGTTCCATCATCTTGCCCTCTAGAATGGTCCTGATGATACCCTAGGAAGCCCTGCCTGGCTGCCTAATAATAGGAAGGGTTGAGTCGGGGGCTTGGCCAGAGAGAACTGGTTAGAGCTTTGCCTCCAGCCAACACCCTTTGCAGGGGCTGCACTCCCCCACAAAAGGGGAAGCCTATGTGTCCATGGTGCCCTAGGAGTCAAGAGGCTGCCCGTGAGTGGGGCTTGCCGGAGAGGTTCAGAGAGAGAGACAAAACCTGGCGTGCACGTAGTAGACATTACCCCCTGTTACTATCCTATCCTCAAGGAAGTCCGAGGCTGCCAGAGCTCCAGCCCTCTAGAAGAAGGTGTTAGTGGCCGTGTGGGGAGTAGAAGAGGCGAGCTCCGCCATCTTGTTTCTTCTTCAGCACAGGCTTTGGAGGAACTATGCCCCAGAGCCTGGGTCTGGCCCGCCAGCTCCCCTCCCTTCACCTTTCAGCCTGTTCTTGCTTCATGGCTCCCCCTTGGCCTCCAGAAGCTGAAGGCTGAGGAGGGTGAAAGTCAACTGGGCTAACCAAGTATGCTAGATGTGGGAACAACCCTCAAACGGTTCTCTCCGGCCCGTGGGCCAGGCTCATGGAGCGCTGAAGAGTTCCAGCCAAGACACTGGACCAGGCAGTGGAGAAACCAGGAGAGGAGGTCAGATCTGCACCTCCTGATTTCCCAAGCGTCCCTTTCCTTTCATACAACATGCTTCCCCCACAACACAACTCCCAGTCCTGGGTGCACCTGCTTCTTCTCCATTCCTAACTCGGGAAGCTTGGTCAAAGTCAGAAGTCTCCACAGTCATATTTTAACATATAAATCTGGAAAAAGTCACCCCCTTGTCTGGGAGTGACCTGTCTTTATCGGTTAGCTGTTACTCACTGGATATTTCCAAAATGTTCAATGGTTCCTCCCATAGATTCTGTATTCATTCCTCAATACGTCATCAGCCTCATCCAGGCGGAGAAGTGGGGCTTTTGGGAATGGGAGATGTGGACGATGGGTTGTAGAGAGGATGAGACTGCACCTTGACTATAGGACAGTGCTCACAGCCAAAAACAAAACAAAACAAAACAAAACAACAACAACAACAACAACAACAAAACAAGCAAGCCTGGAGAGGACGAGGCAGGAAGGGAACAGCCAGCTGGGGCAGGACTGTGCGTGACACCCGGGCATCAGATATCTGTTCAGAGTACCACTTCACGTCCACCCTGTGGGACACCAAGTTTTGCACCCATTACACAGATGGAAAAACTGAGGTTGAGAGTTACATGGCACTGTTCACAACTGGTGAGCTCAGAATTTGGATTCAGGTTTCCAGTGTCTTTTGTGAGATGGAGGCTTGGCAAAAATGAAGGCCTGACTCAACCCTTTTGATGGGGGACATCTGGGGACTGAGTCAGGTAAACTGAGATCTCCCACCACTAGGTAGTAACAGAGCCAGGAAAGTCAGCCCTTCCTGTGGCTATGCACACAGGGTCTCTTATCCTGCCGTGGAGACCTTAGCTACCCCCTCACACAGTCCACACAGCGTGCCCAAGCCCAACAGACCCAGTCACTGTGGCTTTGCTGCCCAGGTCACCCCATCCTCCTCCTGGGACTCAAGTGTCTAGCTCATGTGGGTATTTGAAAGTCAGGCTCAAATGTCTGCAGCGACGTGAGGGGCTAGTGCATGAACCCCATCTTTCCAGAGGCCGGTCCCTGTCATGCAGCTCTCCACATTCTCGTCCACAATCTCCAGGGCCGTAAGTAAATGGGTCTCTGCGGACACTCTTCCTTACAGGTCCTGAGGACACCCCAGCCCTGCCTACAAAGAAACTGAGGCCCTAGGGCTGCAACCTGCTCAAGACCGGATGTCCTTAGGATAGTGTAGGACACCATTGGAAGTCAGGGCAACGGCAGGCACAAGGCTGAGCGTCTCTTGGCCCCAGAGATACTCATGCACCCATTCAACAGTGCCAGGTGGGTTAGACATCCAGCGGGGGACAAGGCAGCTGGTCCCTCTGCGAGGGTTGATGTCCCAGTACAGTCAGTCAGCACACAAAATAAACAGCCAGGCATGCAGTCCGTGGCCATGAGTATCGGGACCAGACGACTGAGGCAGGAAGGGGGGCAGGTTGTGTTGGGGCAGGGGGAGTCCGGTAGGGCTTGGTGGTGGGTTGTGAGCTATATGGCGAAGACTTTGCCTTTTTTCCTTTAGGAGGTGGGAGTTGGGGGGGGGGGGTGACCTGAGAAAAGATGGGTTGGAACTTAGGAGGAGAGGCTATGGGAATAAAGGTTACAGGAGGGAGGCCAGGCAGGAAGCCACTTGGACAGAGGCAATAGTGGCTCCAGATGGGGCAGCGGTGGAGGGCTGAGAGGAAGTTCAGTTCTGGATGTGTTTGTGATAGACGGGACAGGGCGGCAAGAGGGGAGGGTCCAGGGTGACAGAGGTGGTGGGCTGAGCAACTGGGAAGATGTTTTGTCTCTGTCTGGTCAGGACAACTTCAGAAAGGATCAGATCCACAGAAGGGAGAGGAAGTTGGGAGTTCTGTTTGGAGGTACGTGGAAGAGGCTAGCTAGTGGGAAGTTTGTGGCCTAGGCTGAATTTAGTAGGAGGTCCCTGCTCCAGTTACAAATTTGGGAGTTGCCATCGGGGGCAGGATGAAATTTCCAAGGGACTGATTATAGAAATAGCATGGTCAAGGGCCCAGGACTGAGCCCTGGGCACCCAGTGGTTAAAAGTTGGGCTTAAGATGAAGGAGCTGCAAAGAATTCCAAGAAATAGGGCATGGAGGTATGCACCTGTCACCCCTGTGCTCCAGAGGATCATGAGTTCAAGAGCAGCCTGGGCTACATATTCAGACTTTGCTCAAATAAACAACAACTACATAAAATCCCTGGGAAACCAACATCTCAGGAGCCTGGCCGGGATGCTGAGTGAGCAGCATGCAGGGACCTGCCACATAACACCATTTAATTGTGGAAGATGTGGGCTGGGGCTGGAGGGTTAGGGTTAGTATCTTAGAGTTTGTTAGTGACCATGACAAGTCTGGGCCTGGAGACTAGGTGCTGGCAAGCATGCTGGGCTTGATAGGACTAGATTGTGAAGGCCAAACCGAGAGGTCTCCACCTATCTGCTCATCCTCTCTCCAAAGGAAAGTGGGTTAAGCTAGAGGTGCACGCTGGCTCATTAGCAACCCAGAGCACGTCCTGGATGTCCCCACTCACTTCCTTAGTATCCTACCAAGACCTCAGTGGGGCCACTGTCACACCAGAGAAGGACACACACTTACTAGAAAGGCCTGGGAAGAGAGGGCAGACTTCACCCAGGTCTCAGCAAAGTTCTGCATGTCACCTCAGGGTGTTGAGGTCCCTCTGGGAATTGGGTCTCCAGAGGAAAAGCTGTGTGGGGCACAGGGATCTCCTGGGTTTATAAAAATAGTGAGATCCATAAGTACTTCCCTTGGCAACTGATGTGCCAGCCAAAGCATGCCAATGTCTAGGTATTATTAAGGAATCCCTTTACAGCCTTCCTCCAGGGCTATGTGAATGAGGCGGGACCAGATTCTCGGGGCCCAAATGGGTAATCTGGAGAGAGATCTGGGGGTGGCACTGCTTCAGGAAGTCTGGTGACTAGGGCTGTTCACAACAGCAGGGGACAGGGAGCCTGATCAGGATCGAGATCCTAAACAAGGTGCTTCCTCTCTGACCAAGTCAGATCAGACCATCTCTCTGCTGACCTCTAGCCCTGGGGCCACACTACCAGATGGAGAAACTGAGTCCCAGAAGAAAGCACTTGCTAGACATATAATCCTGTATGTGTTTCTAAGGATAGGGATGTTGCCAGAATCAGGACCTCCCTGTCCCTTCTCAATCAGACTGCGTGTACACACACACACACACACACACACACACACACACACACACACACACGCACGCACGCACGCACGCACGTTCTCAGGCCATGGGCAAGCAAGTAGCTCATTCTGCAGACTTGACCTCCACAGTCTACCCCTGTGACCTCTATGGTCTGCAACTGCCTCCCAGAAATAGGTCAGCAAGCACTGCAGCAGCAGCCGCCACAGGGAACAATGGTCCTTTCTTCATTCCTCCTGGAGGCAAGTAAGCCCCATCAGGCCAAACATCTTAATGTGATAAAACCACCCAGAGAAAGCACAAGGAATGGGGGTGGGGGAGACTTGAGGGTCCTCCCACCTGCCTGCCTGGGAGGATCAACAAGGACCAGAGAACAGTTGTCCCATGGAATGGACAGGAATGTTGAGGCCTTGGGACCCACATCTTTCTGGTTGTCAGTCAGATGCCCACCCAAGCATTCTGTAATATCTTCATCTTATATCTTCATACCTTGGTCCTGTTGGGCCCTGGGTCCCACCCTCTTCTCTTCCTCCTCCTCCTCTCTTTTCCTCCTCCTTTCCCTCCTTCCTCCTCTTCCTCCTCCTCCTTCTCCAATGCAGAATTCCTCAAGAGCTGGTTTTTCCATTGCACATCCTTTCCGTAAGACAGATCTACTGGGTTTGAATGTGGGATCAGAGTTCTTAACCTACCACTGGTAGAAAAACAAAACAAAACAAAAAAACAACCTAAAACAATGGATCTTGATCTCAATCTGTGGGTCATGACCCCTTTGACAAACTTCTGTCTCCAAAAATATTTATATTACAATTCATAACAGTAGCAAAATTATAGTTATGAAGCAGCAACGAAAATAATTGTATGGTTTGGGGGTCACCACCACATGAGGAACTGTGTTAAAGGGTCACAGCATTAGGAAGGTTGAGGACCACTGCTCTAAAACATCAGCTCTAGGGACCCTCCCCACATCCACTATCATTCAGGTACTTAAAACCACCCTCCTTAGCCCTGCCCTCAGCATCCTTCCGCCCACCCCTTTGTCACCCAAGCCCACCACCTTGCAGCTGCCTGCATTCATCCCACCACACGGTGCCCAGAGCATCCATCAAAGATCATGGTTTCTTTACCACTTTCAAGCAGGTGCTGCAGGTTGTCCTGGCAGAGCTCTCTGATTCCCCCCAGGACCTGAGACACATGGTCCTCTGAGCCACATGGGAGAGGTTCTGGGTGGTAGCCTGAAGCCATGAGTCCAAAACAGTCGTGCACCTCCACCCATTCCCAGGCCAGCACCGGGGTCTCAGCCACATGGTTCAGGGGTAGGGATGCAGCCCTGACCCCGAAGACCCTGTGTGAGGCAGGGCTTCCCCAGGGCCTGTCCACATGTCACCAGACTGAGTTGTGCAGAGCAATGGGGTCTCTACAGGAGGAAGGTGCCTCAGAGCCTTGGATGCCCCCAGCTCCACCATACTCATCTCCTTCCAAGGCCACCCAGCCCCCGCTGGCTTCAGACTTCACTGGCTTTTGGCAAATCCTGTTCTGCCAGGTCCTGAGAACTGCTGCCGGATGGAGCAGACTCAAAGGTTCTTTACAAACCCAACAGCCCACCCAGGCCTTGGGCCCCTCGTCTGAGATATGGAAGGTGGCTCCTCCCCAGCTTCCCCAACTCCAGCCCCATTCCCAGAAAGGGGACCAGGGTTACAGCTTACCTCTGGGGATTGAGACACAGGAATTATTCCATCCTTATCTGGATGTATTTAGGGCTCCTGGGATGTGACCAGAACACCAAGTAGGGCGTCGTGGCTGTCCAGACTGGAAATCTGTGTCGGCCGGGGGTGGGGGTGAGGGATGGCAGGGTAGACCTGGAGTGAATGCAGATTGGCAACCACAGCCATATCCTCTGCCAGCCCCGCCTGTGGACCTGACAGGTGAAGTAAGCAGACTATACACACACACACACACACACACACACACACACACACACACACACACACTGCCCTGCTAGGAGGGGGCTGAGCTGATGGCCCCACCAGTGCTAGCGTTTTCGTACATGTAGCCAGTGACTGGAAGTCTTGACTGTGGGCAGGCTCTAGTGCTCACCCTGGGGTTTGGACGGGGGCTAATGCTCATCCTGGGGTTTGGACGGGGGCTAGTGCTCACCCTGGGGTTTGGACGGGGGCTAGTGTGCATCCTGGGGTTTGGACGGGGACTAGTGTGCATCCTGGGGTTTGGACAGGGACTAGAACATCCTGGGGTTTGGAGGGGGACTAGTGTGCACCCTGGGGTTTGGACGGGGACTAGTGCTCATCCTGGGGTTTGGACGGGGGCTAGTGCTCACCCTGGGGTTTGGACGGGGGCTAGTGTGCATCCTGGGGTTTGGAGGGGACTAGTGCTCACCCTGGGGTTTGGACGGGGACTAGTGCTCACCCTGGGGTTTGGAGGGGGACTAGTGTGCATCCTGGGGTTTGGACAGGGACTAGAACATCCTGGGGTTTGGAGGGGGACTAGTGTGCATCCTGGGGTTTGGACAGGGACTAGAACATCCTGGGGTTTGGAGGGGGACTAGTGTGCATCCTGGGGTTTGGACAGGGACTAGAACATCCTGGGGTTTGGAGGGGGACTAGTGTGCATCCTGGGGTTTGGACAGGGACTAGAACATCCTGGGGTTTGGAGGGGGACTAGTGTGCATCCTGGGGTTTGGACAGGGACTAGAACATCCTGGGGTTTGGAGGGGGACTAGTGTGCATCCTGGGGTTTGGACGGGAGCTAGTGCTTACCCTGGGGTTTGGACAGGGACTAGTGCTCCTCCTGGGGTTTGGAGGGGGTCTAGTGCTCATCCTGGGGTTTGGACGGGGGCTAGTGCTCATCCTGGGGTTTGGACAGGGACTAGAACTTCCTGGGGTTTGGTGGGCTTTTCCCCACCGGTGGTTTAGACACAGACTACTGACCCTCTGCTGCCCATTACACAATGTAAAAGGCTTTGGGCTCCCCACTCACCTTGCCAGACAGGTCTGTAAAATGGCCTATTGTAAAGAGCACAGGCATGGAGCCCTCCTCTGGCTCACAGCTTGGTGTCCTTACTGGGACCTTCACCAGCAGGCTGTGGGGCACCTGCCTTCACTCAGCTCTGGGCCCTATACCGGTGCTCACTGCAGGTGCTGAGTAAACTAACAGATGACCAGTCATCCTGATGCCCCATGAGGCCTCCAGGCATGGGCACAAAGGATGGGGACTCCTCGTTTGCCAGATGGAGACAGAAGTTTCTGTTTATTGCTGGTGTGGGTGTCTGTGGAGAGCGGCAGGGTCCTGAGGCTTCCTGCAAGGGGAAGCTGCTGGGGTCTGGAAGGGCTGCTTGGTGGAAAGGGCCTCGTCCACTCATCCATACAGTAGGGAATACCACTGTGGCTCTGGATGTCTGGGAAGGGAGTCTGGTCCACCACTTCCGGGGATGTTCAAAGGTCCACAGAGCAGACTCTGGAATAAATGGGATTCTCAGCATCCGTTTAATCTCATACTTCTCAGCAGAAAGAGCAGGGTAGGGCCGTGTCTGGGTGTTGTGGGATTCAGCACCTGCAGTGAGCAGGATGCAGGGCTGAGTGAAGGCAGGAGCCCCACTGCCTGCTGGCGGAGATGCCAGGCTGTGAACCAGATGAAGGCTCAATGCCTGCCTGCACTCTCTGAGCCTTTACAACAGGCCATTTTACAGACTGGCCTGGCAAGGCAAGTGGAGAGCACAAGGCCTCTTAGCCCCAGCTAGGGTCAGCAGTCTGTGTTCAAACTCCAGGCAGGACAAGAATCTCTGCTATGGCCTGTCCCAATCCTGCTGTGTCGGCTGCTGACAGCCTCTAATGCCCATTGCCCTCCCTCACCCCACTGACCCTTGCCCAGCACTTAAACATGTTAATAGCACCAGGTCTTAGGGTGGGTGGGGGTCTGTGTTCATGGCCTGGGTTCTAAGTCCCCAAAGGAAAATAGAATATGAAGAAAGCGAGTAGGAATAAGGCTGCTTTGGGGGCAGCACGTTGGTTAGATCACTACTCTTCAAGATGTCCGGTGAGTTTGGACTCTGGCCAATAGGAGAAGGGCAGGCAGATGAAAGACAGGTCAAGGTCTTGCCGGGGGAGGCCAGCTCTGGCCAGCAGGTAGGAGGGTAACAGATGGCTAGAGCTGAGGGCCTGAGCCAGAGCTGTGCCCGGAGTATATGGATTACAGATCGATGCCCATTCTCTGCCATTGCTCAGATGTCTGGGACATCTTCCTCTCACCTGGAGTGGAAGCCAGGGAATAGGAGAACTCAGGAACCAATTCTGGCAGTGGGCCTGGCTAGCTGGGCAAGGTGCCATTCCCCACGCCAGAGATAGAGAAAAGCCAATGGTGACCCCAGAATGGACCTGCCCAGATCCAAGAGGCTCAGTGACAGCCCATGCCTCCAGATCGCCTGTCTGCGCTCCTCCTGAGTTTAGACAGGCTTCCTTCACTCAAGTGTCTTGGGCCTCCGCCCCCCAGGAAGCCTGAGCCACTGACTGGTCCTCAGTCTGACGGCCCCTGTCTCTCTCCACAGGAAACATCATTGGCTCAGGCATCTTCATCTCACCCAAAGGTGTCCTGGAACACTCGGGCTCCGTGGGTTTGGCCCTCTTCGTCTGGGTCCTGGGTGGGGGCGTGACAGCTCTGGGCTCTCTCTGCTATGCAGAGCTGGGCGTCGCCATCCCCAAGTCTGGTGGGGACTACGCCTATGTCACTGAGATCTTCGGGGGCCTGGCTGGGTGAGTGAAACTCTGGCAGGGCAGGGGATGCGCTCTCTACTGTGAAGTAGGGGTAGATGAAAATGGTGCCTGGGGGTGGCTGGCAGCCTTCCACAGCTAGAGTGGGTAGCACCAATGCCCGCTCCATTTCTCTGTTATCAGACCCTTGCCCTCTCTGGGCTTCCTTTATCTTATTATTTTCTCTTACTTGGTCTGGTATTCTGGGACAGTCTTACTATGTAACCTACATTGATTTTAAACTCACAATCCTCCTGCATGTATCTCCCCACTGGGATCACAGGCCTGATGGAAAAGGAGCACCCACTTCTGTGGCTCCTTTTCAATAGAATGCCCTTTCCATTCTTCTCCCCTTGGTGCGGTTATGGAGGGAGGGATGCTTACTCTCTGAAGCCACTAGAGGATGCTAGCACGCTGGTAAGGAGGGTCTTTATTCTAGTCAAGCTGTCTGCTGTAAGTGGAGAGAGGACAGACATGGTGTGTCCTCCCATGTAATTCACCTGTTTGAGCACACACACACACACACACACACACACACACACACACACACACACACGTTGTCCCCAACCTCAAGTTTTTCACAGAGCAGAGCAGAACAATCCCTCGAATAGGATTCAACCTAGAAGACCCTTATTTTGAGGGTGTGGCAAAGGCCAGTAGCTATGCAGCAGAGAATGGGGTGCACACCATGTAGGGAAACCCCATTTACACCGCCTTGTTAAAAAAAGGATATGGTTTTTATCAGCCCCCTTAGCAAGGAGAGCATCCTTCCATGGCTCTGAGAGCATGGTCAGAGAATGGTCTGCCCAGGGAGTCTGTCTGCTGTGGGTAGGGGCTAGGCCAGGTTCATAGCAGGATTGGAGGAGATGGGGGATTGAAATTGCTGTAGTTGTCTAGACAAGTTCAATGAAGATTCTTAAGGTCCCAGCCTACCCCAGGAGGACATGGTGTGTCATGAGGGTCAGGTAGGTGCAGCAAGGGTGACACCCACTGTCCCATTTCAAAGGCTCCAGAGATGATGGTCTTAGTAATAGAGGAGAGTCTTGGGACAGGACTTGTATTATGGTGGAGGTCTGTGGCATGTTGAAGGAGGTGCTCAGTCGGGTCTTGGGTAGAAGGTCTAGGACACACAAAAGCAGAAGTCTATTACTGTGGGTCTGGAGATAATCCTCAGGGAGAGGGTGAGAGAAAAGGGGACTCCAGGGACCCCACTTCATGGGCAACCAGAATGCAAGAATGAACAGAGGGGATGGACTGTTGATCTGTAATGCCTGAGAAGCCGAGGAGTTGGGTTACGCAAAAAGCTGGTGGGGGGTGCGTGGATCAAAGGTGAGGATTGAGAGGCATGTCCCAAGGGACTCTTCACCCTCAATGGTGAGCCAGGAGCTGGCTAACACCATTCCCAAGGGTGCGGGCAGGACCACCTCTCTGGATGAAGGCAGTCCTTGAGCATATACGTAAGCTGAGAGTCCCAGGCTCCCACAGGATACTGCAAAGGTGAGCATCTGGGATAAGGGACATAAGTCACTCTCCTTCCAAAATCAAGGCAGGAACATTGCTCACCATCAGCCATCTTAATCCACAAAGTGCTGAGAGCCCCAGATGATGCTATAGCTTGAGGGCTGGGATTTGCCTGCCTAGGCTCAGGGGGCAGCCTGGGATCAATTTCCAGTTGTTCTAATACCCACCTCCCCAGCCTCTGGCAGTCTACCAGCTCTGGGCCAGGCTACCCTCCCGTCTGGGCCAGGCAGGTGTGGGTAGGAGAACTGAGGGTGCCCTATACCGTGCTGGCCCTCACTGCCTACAGATTCCTCCTGCTCTGGAGTGCTGTCCTCATCATGTACCCCACCAGCCTGGCGGTCATCTCCATGACCTTCTCCAACTATGTGCTTCAGCCTGTCTTTCCCAACTGTATTCCCCCGGCCACAGCCTCTCGAGTACTCTCCATGGCCTGCCTGAGTGAGTGTCTTTGAGCCTCTGTCCCCACAGAGGCTGGCTGCACCACCCCCATGACACTCTCTGTGTACTTCACTGGGAGGAAGGTGGAGTGGGACCCCCACCTGCTGCCACCTGTAACATCTACCTGGAGCCCCAGGGTGCTGGCTGCTGAAGAGTCTGTTCCCCTTGTTGTCTGGCCTCAGGTGCCCACACCCCTTTCTTCCCTAGTGCTCCTGACATGGGTGAACAGCTCCAGTGTGCGCTGGGCCACACGCATCCAGGATATCTTCACCGGCGGGAAGCTGTTGGCGCTGGCACTCATCATTGGTGTTGGCTTTGTCCAGATCTTCCAAGGTAGAACCAGGGTGGGAGCATTGGAGAGAATTGGGGGGGTGCTAACCCCTGACATCTGGACTCCCCAGGACACTTTGAAGAGCTGAGGCCCACCAATGCCTTCGCGTTCTGGATGACACCGTCCGTGGGTCACCTTGCCCTGGCTTTCCTGCAAGGTTCTTTTGCCTTCAGTGGCTGGAACTTCCTCAACTATGTCACCGAGGAGCTGGTTGACCCTCGCAAGTGAGTGACGCACCTGGCCAGGCACTGCTAGGAAAGCAGTGGTCCTCACAGATCTGCTGGTACCCAAGGCTCAGACTCCATCTGATGACCACACTTGCTGCTATGACAACAGGCTGGAAGGAGAGTCCTGAGGCCATGTTCTTCCCTGTCTGCAGCTGCAGCTGGGCCCCTCCTGGGACCTTGAAAAGACTTGAATATCATCATGCTGCTGTGTTTAGTGATTTACATTTGGTCCAAAATGATCCATATGCACACAACATGGCTCTGAAGGATAGAGCCTATGGTATTCCATCTGATGCTCAGCCAGAGGCCTTGCTAGGGACAGCGGCAGCTGAGGGGCAGGAGTTTGTGGAGAATCCCCAGGGAGACCTCAGACTTGAGGGCTGAGCTCTGAAGGCATTTAAGATTTTCTAGGCTGACTTTGGCTCTATGCATTTTTTTCTTTCTACCCAGACATTAATTAGATCCTGCCCTCAGGGGATGACATGTCCTTATCCCAGTGGCCTCTGTCCCTCATTCTGTGCTCAGACAGGGGTTTGGGGGAAAGGCAGACAGCAATATGTGCCTGTCCCCAGCAGCAATGCTGTTCCCTTTCCTGCCCGAAGCTGCGCCCCCCCCAGCAGTCGCAGATGAGACTCTAAGGTTCCCCCCCCCAGTGTCCCCAGTGCCTCCTCCTTGGACGGGAACTAACACTCTAATCTCTGTCCCCAGAAACCTACCTCGTGCCATCTTCATTTCCATCCCTCTGGTCACCTTCGTGTACACATTCACCAACGTTGCCTACTTCACCGCCATGTCCCCCCAGGAGCTGCTGTCCTCCAACGCAGTGGCTGTGGTGAGTGGGGACCTCAACCCTCTCTGCAGCCCCCACCCCATCCCCAGTCTCATACCTGGCCTCTCTTCTGTGCCCGTGCAGACCTTCGGTGAGAAGTTGCTGGGCTACTTTTCATGGGTCATGCCTGTCTCTGTGGCACTGTCTACTTTTGGAGGGATCAATGGCTACCTGTTCACCTCATCCAGGTGACTGGATTGAGGGGAGGAGAGAGGATGGTATTGGCAAGACTAGGTAGGAACCTTGCTGGGTGCAGGCTACGCTAGGGACCATGGGAAAGGAAAGCTGAGGCAATGAACTCTCCAGTAACAAATATCTGAACCTAATCCTGAGGTAAAGAAAGCCAGGGGACAGACTACATGAGGAGAGCTGGTAGGGCCTGGAGGGCAGAGGTCAAAGGTGACAGCTGGGTTCTAGCAAGCCACAGAGAAGCTCCAACGCCAGGCTCTGGTCCTTATCCATCTCCCTCCCTGTACCCAGGCTATGCTTCTCTGGAGCCCGAGAGGGGCACTTGCCCAGCTTGCTGGCCATGATCCATGTCAGACGCTGTACCCCAATCCCTGCCCTCCTCGTCTGTGTAAGTTTGGGAACCTGACCAGCCAGTGCACATAGCCAGAGACATCTAGCAATGGGTTGTTGTTGTTGTTGTTGTTTTAAATAATGGCAAAAACTCATTCCTGCCTATGGTAGATGAGCCATGGAGGGTGGGAAAGGGCTGGGACTTCCCTGACCTCCTGACCTGAGTGGGAAGGCCCAGAGCAGCCTGCAGGGATGGCCAGAAGCAGGTGGGAGGCCAGCTGTCAGCCCTCGGTCCTCTCCCAGTGCGGGGCCACAGCGGTCATCATGCTCGTGGGTGACACATACACACTCATCAACTATGTGTCCTTCATCAACTACCTCTGCTACGGAGTCACTATCCTGGGCCTGCTCGTGCTGCGCTGGAGGCGGCCAGCACTCCACAGGCCCATCAAGGTGAGGCTGGAAATAACCAGGGCCAAGTTGAGCATCAGAGGCAGGTGTGGGTGACAACGACCAGGACTACAGCATTTGCAGAGCGCAGGGCTTTCCATGCACTGACATATTCTCTCCTCATAACCCCAGGAAGCATGTGCTTTTAATATTCCCAGTCCACAGACAGGGACAATGAGACCAAGGTCACATGGACTGCCAGTGACAGAGCCTGGCATTCTCATGATCTCACATGAAAGAGTGACAGAAAAGCCCCCCATCTGTATATAAATCCTGAAGATTGCCTGAAATACGAAGCACCAAAAAATAGTTGAGCTGCAGCCAAATGCAAACAGCAATAGATAGCTCAGCACTGCTCTCAAATAGACAGCCTCAGCAGTTCAGCCAACTGGTCAACCCAGGAGCTGCTCCCCAGTGCACTGGGCTGCAGCCAGAGGGGCCAATGCAGGCCCCAGTTCCCAAGAGATGGAGAAAGTGCCTCTGATCCCCGGGGTGGTTCGGGAAGGAGAGCTAGGGCGATGCCCCTTCCCCGGTGCTCCTGTCCATCCTTTCTCTGTTAGGTCAACCTCCTCATTCCTGTTGCGTACTTGGTGTTCTGGGCATTCCTACTGGTCTTCAGCTTCATCTCGGAGCCCATGGTCTGTGGGGTCGGTGTCATCATCATCCTCACTGGGGTCCCCATCTTCTTCCTGGGAGTGTTCTGGAGAAGCAAACCAAAGTGTGTGCACAGACTCACAGGTGAGCCGCCACCATGCCTCTTGGGGGGGGGGGGGGCATCTCTTTGATCTCACCCCAGAACAAGGGCCTTCGACCAGTCTGGCTAGTGACAAAGGACCCAGTGACCTCCCTCAAAATCCCTGCTACATGGAGATGTGGCCAGGATCCATCTGCAAAGGAAGCGACTCCCTGCCCAAAGGAGGTGTCTGGAGTTAGGGTCATCCCTGTCTCAAAGGATCAACCATGATCTATCTGTCTGTCTTATCTGTCTTTCTTAGAGTCCATGACACGCTGGGGCCAGGAGCTGTGTTTTGTGGTTTACCCCCAGGGCTCCCTGGAGGAGGAGGAAAATGGCCCCATGGGCCAGCCCTCCCCATTGCCCATCACGGACAAGCCCTTGAAGACACAATGAGACCTTGTAGAGACTGAAACAGCTGATTCTGTTTACATGTTGTTTATTGAGGAGGGTTTTGTGTTTTATTTGTTTTAAAAAAAAATTTTTCTGGAAAAAAAAAAAGAGATCCGACCCTTAGAGGCCTATTGTAAGGGACCGGCCACTCTGGGGTCAGGCCTCCTGCCTTAGCACTGCCCTGCTAGCTTCTCCCAAAAAGCCTGTAAATAAACAGGGCTGGTTGTTGCTGTGTGCAAGGGGAGTCCGTGGGGACTCAGCATGGCATATCATCGGTTGCTAGTTAGGAAGGTACTATGGAGGAAGTTTTCTGGTGGGTTTTGCTGCTGGAACCTGAGGCTGGCTCCATGGGGCCCACAGGAGACAGTGAGACTCCATCTGTGACCCTCCATCCCACCTTGAGCTCAGCCACCCAGAATAACCCAGAAATCCCTAGCTGGGACTATCCTTCCCATAAATCACCAAAGTGAATGCTACCACTTCTGATAGCACAGCGTTGCCCTTGCTTCAGGCGGGGAAACCGAGGTTCTGAAGCAGGACAGGATAGATGTTACCATCGTCACTGAGTACCTTAGCTTCTGCATCCTGAGAAAGCATAGAATGGCCTCTGTTGTGGTCATCCTCTCTCATATTTTCAGTCATTATGCTTAGGGATTGACCCAGCAGCCAGTGGGCAAAGGGCCCCAGCCTAGCCAGGCCCATGCCGCCACCACAAGCATGAGGATGGGACAGAAGCCACTAACCCATCTCCCCCAGGGGCCCTGTGGGGAAGGGTGAATAACGCACTCACCGTGAATGAGGTCCAACACCCCCCATGACCTTTTCGGGCCTCAACTACAGCTCCTGGCAGAGTTCTGGGGTGGGCAGCTGGTGCCACTGCCGGGTGAATGAACTGAGAAGCCACAGAAAACATTGCAGAAAGCCTGGCTCTAGCTCTCCTGCTTTTCTGGAAATGAATCCCCAGATTAGAGTTGCAGGGAGCAATTTGACGTGAGACTCCCAGTGGCTGTGCTCTTGCCAACCTCAAAGGTGGTTTTATCACCCCACCCTCCTTCCCAGGCCAACCAATGGGCCCCTAAGCCCCTGCCAGCAATGCCCATCAGGGCTATGGGCTTGCAGAGGTAGCCTACTGGCTGAGTGCCCAGGCCTTCCACGGGGATGCTAGGTGGGCCTCTGTTTGTAAGAAAGAATGCAGAGGCAGGGTAGAAATGACTGTGTATTCCCTGGTTACAAAGCGGGGCTGTGGCAGTCACCAGCATGTCCAACGGGTCAGCAGACCAGCAGGGCTTCGTCGTCACTAGCCTCCAATATTGGGGAGCAGGTTGGTGGGGGGCTCCTGCAGACTCCCAATGACTCTGGTGAGTGGGGATCTTGGGCGCTGCTGGCAGTGGGAGTCTGGGGGTAGGGGTCTTGGGCCAAGCAGGGCTCTGGAGGTGTGTCCACAGGGGCTGGGCTGTCTCCCGGAGGGTCCTCACAGGCCTTTCTCTCCTTGTCCTCTGGCCTGTACTCTGGGTCTCGCAGGTTCAAGGGTGGGGGTGGCACCGAAGGCCCCACTTCTGGTACATGGCCAGGGCCACTGGGCGGCCCATCTCCAGCTTCCCTGGGGCTGCCTGTGTCTGTATGGGGTGCTGGGGGATCTGGGACAGTCCCTGGTGCTGCCTGGAGGAGCCCATCACCCAGCACGGTCTGTGAGGTACGCGCAGCCGTCAGCAGTGGGATCTGGCCACGAGGCGCCCGTGGGCGGTGGAAGAGCCTGTTCCAGAGGCGGCCGAGCCTGCGGCGGGATGGCCCCCTGCGGGAGGCATGCCGACGCATCTGTCGTCGCATGGCTGTGCGGAGGTTCTGCAGCACTGAAGCCTGGGGGTGGGGCAGCAGCTAAGGTAGGGGTCAGGCCATTTGGGAACAAGCCCCTTTCAGACCAGAGGCTAATCTGAGCTTCCTCCACCTTCCCCACTCCAAACACCCTAGCCCTAGCTGGCCCCTAGGCCTCCTGGTCTTGGGGGCTCTCAGACCCAGCAGGAAAGAAACCTGGGCCTTGTAGGATCTCAAACTCATGGAGGCTCACCTGGGATGCGCTGTAGACGGGAAAGTCCTCTACCGGTGGTATGAGGCCTTGTGCGATGAGCTGGCCATAGGATGGGGGGGCCTCCCGCCGCACGAACTCTGCCTCTAAACGTGTCATTTGGGTCTCAAAGGCCCTGAAAGCAACGGGCAGAAGGGAAGAATGATAGACACCCGCCATAACGGCAGGATTTAGGGACCCCACCCTTGCATCTGGACCTCTGCATGCACACACAAGAACAGTCTTCCTGTATTGGGATGACCCAAACCCACAGCGTGGAACGTGGTGAGATTTTTCTCCAGGGAAACTTAGGAACTGGGGCTCCAGGCCACCACGTGGTGCCCACCTGTACTCCTGCGTGCGCAGTGAGTAGAGTTTGAAGGCACAGCCTAGGGCGATGACAAGCAGCAGTCCGCACACCAGGCTGCCAATGAGGGCAGCGGTAATGACCTTGCGCGGCACGGCGGCCAGGCACCCATGCTCATCGCTGCCGTCTTGGCAGTCCTCCTGGCCATCACAGCGCCATGTCTCAAAGATGCACAGATTGGTACCACAGTGGAAGGTGCCCGGCTGGCAGGAAAAACAGTTCTTCTCATCGGCGCCGTCGGGGCAGCTTTTCTGGTTGTTGCAACGATCGGCAGGTGCGTAGCACAGGCCACTGCCACCCTCACAGGGATACTGGTCCGGAGGGCATGCCGGGCAGCCCTGTTCATCCCGGCCACTTGCACAGTGCCACCAGCCGTCACAGCGCTGTGGCTCTGAGAAGCAGCCCTGCTCCCCGGTGCTCCCATCATCCCCCTCACTGCTGCCCCCACATGGCTGCTCCCACGGAAGACAGTAACCTTTCACCTGGTACGTGGCATTGAAGCCATGACCAGCACTGCGGGCACGAGCATGGTAGGCCACGGTGAGGCGGCCTTGTGCCGCCTCAAGGCTCACAGGCCGGTGGTTGCTGCGGTAGGAAAGTGTTTGCAGGAGTCGGTCCCCACGCTCGCCTAGGCCTTCGTACACTTGGACATAGTCATCATAACCCAGGCGTAGCTCCAGCTGCAGCAGCACACGCCGAGGGTCCTGTGTGTCCACCAGCCACGTGCAGTGAAGGTCTGAAGGCCCGCGGGCAGCGCCAAACAGGTCTGGAGAGGCGAAGGAACCATAGAAGCTGCCCAGCCTACGGCCACACGCTAGGTCGGGGCAGCCAGCCTCGTCAGAGCCATCGCCACAGTCCTGGGTGCCGTCACAGCGCCTCTCAACCGGCAGGCAGCGTGTGGAGCGGGCTCCACTGCATGGGAAGGTTCCCCCGGGGCACAGGCTGCCTGGTGGCTCCGAGGCGGGTGCCGAACAGTTACCCTCATCCGAGCCGTCTCCACACTCATCCACCAAGTTGCACTGCCAAGGGCCAGGCAGACACTTGCCATTGTCACAGCGGAACTCGTCTGTCTGGCAGGAGGCCTGGCCCAGCTTCCCTGGAGGCAAAGAGGGACAAGATGAGCCTCCTTCCAGCACCAGGCCTGAGGCTGGGAGCAGGCAAATGGGTTCAGTCCCAACCGGGGCTCTGTACAAAGAAGCAGGGCCACCTACAGGGCACAGACTCATGGACGGAAGGCTAGGTTCAGGTTCACTTCCACCAAATTGGGGTCAATCACCTAAAGAGACACTGAAGCACTCCCAGACATCAGCCCTACCCCTACCCCGGGATTAGTAAGGCAGGTAAGGGGAGCCCTCGCAGAAAACTGGGGCCAGAGGAAAAGCTTGCTGCATCACCTCGGATATAGGAGAGGCGGAAGCCCTGGGCCTGGCCCGAGCTGGAGGCGTCCGAGTGGAAGAAGATCCAGACGTGGTCACGGGCAGAGATGAAGGCGGGTGGGATGGCTGAGCCGCAGAGGCGAAAGGCCTCCTGGCGAGGTGGAGCTGCTGGGCCCAGCAGGAGCCAGTCCAGGGAGCACTGGTGAGATTCTTCCACATCAAAGTTCCGGAAACTGTGGGGCAGAGGGGACCCCAGGGATGGGTAGGGGGTCAGGGGCCTCATGGCCCAGGACGGGCCAGCAGCAGTCAAGCTGGAGCTCGTGGCAAAGTCTCACCCAGTGGCCCTCCTTGTATCTCCCAAATTGCCTGGCTCTGCGCTCTCAGCCCCTCAGGGTCCACTCTGCCCCTACCCTGGGGTCCAGAGGCAGCTCCATGAGGGATCACGGCATCCACGGGGCCGCATCCATCGGTCCAGCTCCCTTCCAGCCCTCTGCCCCACGAGCACACACATAGCACCCCCAGCTCAAAACTGAGATGGGAGTGTCAGCAGCCCTCTGACACGTTCCCCTAAAGGGTGGTAACCAAGGGCTCAGATCCCTCCCATCCTGAGTCAACTGGACGGCACAAACTTGCACACTGAAGGTGGGACTCTGCCCATGGGGTTACCCCATACCGCAGCTGGTGACTGCAAGCTGCCCAGGTGAAACACTGGCACCAGAGCTGAGCAAAATAGGCACAGAAACCAGAACAGCCTCCGCTCATATCCATCCCATTCCCAGCCTTCAGATCTATGGAGTAAGCAGACATGGACGGTGGGGCAGCCTTCTGGATTTTAGCATTTACAAGGGTGGCACACAGAACCCATGGAGACTCCCTAGCCAAATGTCCTCATGATCACCCTAGGTCTGGGTTTCTAGCTCTTCAGTGACACTCACTAGCACCTTTCCCTGTCGCCCTCTACGCGTATCTACAGCTCCATTCACTGAGGGACACCTGAGGTCCCTGCAGAAACCCTGACCTGGGCTCCATGCCAGTCTGGCCTCAAGCCACTCCTCGGGACAGAAACAGACACCTTTGCCACCTTAAGCAGCCAAGACTACCCCCACCAGCGCCTCAGGCTCACTTTTGGGGACTAAAAAGAAAAGTCTCAGTACAGGAAGTGACACAGCTCAGAGCACCCAGCCAAGGAAGTGGGCAATTAAATGATCATATGCTCACATAAACACGCAGGCTTACAGCTCACACATGGCCACCCAGGTCTCTCAGCTGCCTGTTCCTGAATGTGTCTATACACCTAACACATACATACCTGTCACACACATACACACACACACACACACACACACACACACACACACACACACACGTCATCCCTGCTAAGTCCTGGGCTTCTGCACATCACACCTGTCCACACCCACGTGTGTGTGCCCTCCACACCTGCTAGGCCTACACACATGTGCAGTCGCACAGAGGCTCTGCTTACCTGATGGTGATCATGTCACCACGGTCACCCTGAATATACCAGCTGCAGTTGGTGCCCGGCGGGTAGTTGAGGGGCCAGGCTGGGCTGTAGATGACCCCTCGCCGTTCAGTGTGCTGTTCCAACTTGCCACTGCAGGCAGCTGTTGGGAGAGAAGGCCGAGAAATGTCCGCTCACCTATGGGTGGAAAGCAGGTTTTGTGGGGTACTCTGCTTATGGCTTGAACGCAAGCTTCCACTAGGCCCAGCCAGTCCACAGTTCAAGTCTTTATGAAGTCACGTGTGGGTGGAATTCAAGGAGGGACCCTCTAGACTTGAGGCAGTGTAGCCCAGTCCTGTAGTACAGTCGAGTTTTGACCCTGTGTGTCCAGACCCCGCCCCCATCTCAGTAGGACAAAGAGCAAGACATTTTTAATTCCCCTTGGCATCCAGCACATGCCATGTGAGGTCTCAAAACCTCAGCTTAGTGAGGGTCTTACAAATCAGCCTTCTGCATGGAGGCCTCCCCAGGCCATCTCACTAGAGTGTCCTGTGTAACCATGTGGAACACAGCCCCAAGGGAGCTAAAGAGATGGATCAGCAGTTAAGAGCACTTTCTGCTCTTGCAGAGGACCCAGGTTCAATTCTCAGCGCCCACATGGCTGCTCACGACCATCTGTAACTCCAGTTCCAAGGGATCCAAGGCCCTCTTCTGACCTCCATGGGCTCCTGCACACATGCGATGCACAAACATACGCTCAAGCACACACATATGCACATAAAATTAAATTAACAAATATTTAAAAAAAAACACAGTGCCAGGAAAAGAGGGCCTTTGTCATCCAATACATTTTACTGGACACCTACTATGCACCAAGCAAAAGTTAACAGGCATGTCATCCCTGTGGACCTCGCAGGTTGGGGTTTATACAGAATTTATACAGAATCCCTGGTGACGTGAAGGGAGGTGGCGATGTCCAGACCTGGCTGCTAGTGTAGTCTGGGTCTCAGTACACCTTGTATAAAGTTGGGTTTGGGGGCTGGAGAGAGGGCTCAGTGTTTAAGAGCGCTCGCTGCTCCTGCAGAGGACCAGCGTTTGGTTCCCAGCACCCCCAGTGGGCAGCTCACAACTACCTGTAACTCCAGCCCCAGGGGATCCAATGCCCTCTCTGGCCTCTGCATACATATGTATAGCCCATCCTCCCCCACATTACACACATAAGTAAAAATAAATCTTTTTAATTGAAAATGTGAGATTTTTATCTAAATACATGTGAAAAGACACTGGAGGTAGATATCCTAACCAGGTAAAGAAATAAGGCTCAGAGAAGGTAAATGTTTTCCAGGGCACACAGCCAGTTAGTAGCAGAGTCAGGATTCACCTGGTCCTTTGGTGGGCTCAGCCTCTCACCACAGGAGAACCTAAGTTCCCAAACATTTATGGAGCGTCAACTGTATGCCACATGAGGGAATGAAGATAAAGCCCTTATTAGCCAGCATGAGTGAGAGACACCACACCTGCCCTGCTGTCTGGGCTCTCCCAGGGCCAGGCAGGGCACCCTTACACTCAGCTGCATCCCTGCCATGACTTCCAAATGTTTATCTAATCCAACCTGTTACAAAGGCTGGGCCCACTTTACAGACGGAAGAGCAAGGCTTTCTCCAAGTTTACTTGCTCAGTAGACTCCAGGCACCTGTCATGATGCCTCTGAAAAGTCATTCTCTTCAGGTGTGGCTGCTGGCTGGGAAGCTGCTGCAGGAGGACCCCACTTCAACACTCTGCATCCCAATCTCTCAGGGAGATGACATGTTCGCCTGTCTACCGAACTGCCTCATAGCTCCTGTATCTTTGCTTCCCTCATCCTCAGGTTCCCTCCTATGGAAGTGAGGGCTGCTCCACACTCTCCTAGTCCACTCACTCACTCCTTCTCAGTTCCAGCTCTTTGGGGACCCTTTGTAGGGAAGCCCTCACCATGTCACCGCCAATGGAGCCCCTATCCTTTGCCCCTCTTCTCCTCCTCGGCCTCTGCCACAACAGTGACTTCCCTACTGTTCCAGAAATTGTTTGATGAGGAGTCCCCATAGGAAGGCAGGCTGGGACACTCTGGCCTGACACCCAGGGGCCTGCAAAGTGCCTGACATACAACAGGTGCCCAGCATGAACTACTGATGGCCAGTCCGGTACCTTCTGAGCATCCTACTATCCAACCTACTCACAAGAACATCGAAGAGCTAAGTCAGAAATGCCATCTTTGAACAAGGTGTGGTGACTCACAGCACACAGGAGGCTGAGGCAGGAGGAGCCTGATTTTGAGGCCAGCCTGGGCTATATAGTGAGTTCTAGGCTGGCATGGACTACATGAGACCCTGAGGAAGAAAAGAAAGAAAGAAAAGGGAGAGAGAAAGGAAGGAAGGAAGGAAGAAAGGAAGGAAGGAAGGAAAGAAGGAAGGAAAGAAAGAAGGAAGGACCAAAGAAAGAAAGAAAGAAAGAAAAAAAGGACTTGAGGGAGGAGTGGAGGGAAACGGGAAGGAGGAGGAGGAGAAAGAAGAAACAGGAAGGAGAAATAAAAGGAGGGAAGGGAAGGCCACCTTTGTCCCTAATGTGGGGGTGACCATCCTCAGAGCTTCATTCTGTGCAGCATCAAGGGTACCAGCTCAGTGAGGTGCATGACAGTTCCTCTGCTCCTGATGCTCACACGTGGTCTGAGGATGCAGCCTCCCCAATCTCAGGTGTTTTGCCAAGGAAACAGGAGCGGTGCACTCCACTCCCAGCCCAGGAGCCAAAGCTAGCAGAACAGGGTCTCAAGAGAACCTGCAAGGTGCCCCAGGCTGGACCTGGCTCGTGCGGACAAATAAAGCCACTAACTGGAGAATCTTGTGGAGACCTCGGTGTCTACCTCATATGACCTATAGGATTTCTCCTTCCTGAGAGGCAGGGTGAGTGGTCCCTGGCGGGCAGAGCCCAGTGAGATTGGGGGTGTCTTCCTCCTACACAGACTCCATCAAGGTCCTAAATCAACATCTTGCTTTCTTCCTGTCTCAGCCAGAACACTTGTCCATGTGCACCAACATTTGTTCAGGGTTTAGGTGGCCTGTCTGTCCAGACGACTGGACCACTGCCAGCCCAACTCAGCCTTTTCACAAACCCTCTGTCCTGTAAGGCCCACAGAGCATCACTGTTAACTGTTTCCTCATCCCTGGGGGGGTGGTCACGGGTACCGGACCATGATTCTACAACTAATACTTGGGTCTCACATCAGGAGGGAGAATGGGTCTGCTCCAGGAAGGGCTCTTGACTACTTGGCAGTAAGCTTGGAGATGTGTCTAGCTTGGTCAACACACTGAACCCCAACTCTCCAAGACAGTAGGTTCATCTCCACCCCAATGCACCACACTAGGGCCTAGGCCTAACCTTCATGCCCATATGTATCCCTGTGTGAGGATGCAACTTATACGTCTGTAAAAGTAGTTGGTGAATGTTGCTATGGTTAGAGACAATGAAGTGACCGTCTCGAGGCAGACAGTCATGTGATGGGACAGACCAGTGAGGCAGAGGAGTCTACAGGAATGTCTTGTGGGAGGTGAGGATTGGACAGGACTGTTCGTGGGATACTGGTATAGGAGAGATCCTGGGGGTGTTGGGGGTGTCGGGGAGGTCCCTCTGATGTTGAGGTGGAGACCAACCTTTGCTCTTACAGGAGATTGTCTGAGCTCTCAGAGACTATACAGGAAAGGGATGAACGGCAGTCTTATAGGCAGTGTCTTAGTGGTGGGTCTGAAGAATTGTCAAATCCTCTGAGAGGGCAGGGGCAGGGCCTGATGCAGCATGACTTGTAGATCTGATTTCCAGAAGCTATTGGTAACCAGGACAACCTGCATGTTATGACCTGGCAGCAGGCTTCTCTCACCCCCAGGCACTTGGCCCAATGCCTAACTAGTAGGAGACAGTGTGAACTTGATCCAGGCATCCCTAGCATCACAGCGGGAAGCGGCAGGATGCAGGACTCAGGAGGTAGGTCTTTGATCCAGGAGGACCTGACACAGGAGGAGCAAGGGATGGGCTGAGGCACCAAAATGTATCTGGTGCAGGCTGAGAAAGGGCTAGGAGACAGTAGGACCACAGAGAAAGTATTTGGAAATGCAGTCATGAGGCCCATGCTGGGAGGGGTTGGCTAGGCCGGGGAGAAGCTGGTCAGCAATGCCAGAGGGATCAGAACTGGATTCCAGGGACACCAGGATCCACCCTACCACCTGTCACTGCCATGCAAGCTGTGCATCCTGCTCCCCACATCAAGGACCTCACGCTCAGGAACCAATGTGTGAACAACCACCGCTGGAGGTGAGTGATGACGCTCTGCTGGGCCTCAGGTCTGGACAGCTAAGGACCTGGGTCATTCTCTCCCAGGCACTCCCTTGTCCCTTGAGTACCACCTCTGCAAACCTGGGGGACACATCTGAACAGCAATGCCAATCTGCCAGTTTGGGGTTCACGCTTGCAAGATATCAGCCTTCGCTCACCCCACTTCCCGCACCGTACCCTGGCCACAGACACCTGACCTAGTCAGTGCTTTCCTGAAAACAGGATATGAAACTGAGCTGTCCTTGTGGTCAGTACATCAAGTGGGGCCGGGCTGGTCAGTGCTGACTAAGGCAGGGCTCTGGGCCAGCCTGGGTCAGCAGAGGAGGCTCAGCTGCAGAAAAACACAGAGTTGGGGTACAGAGAAGATTGTGGGGAGCAGAAGCTCAGTCTTCTAGACAGGCAGAGAAATTAGACTCTGTGAACGTCTCCACCATGCTTCTGCCTGCCTCCCATAATCCTTGTGGCAGCCTAAAACCTGACATGCCACATGGCTCCTGCTTCACCGTGTGGCACTAGAGACAACACAAGTTCCAGTCCCCAGACTTGGGGTCACACATCTTTACTGACCACACCCCGAGGCACCTTGACTCAGTGTACTTCTGCCAATTACTTAGCCTTTGAAACCTTTGCTTTACTTTTGAGGCAGGATCTCTCTATGTAGCCCAGGCTGGCCTGGAACTTGCAACCCTCCTGCCTCAGCCTCCCCAGTGCTAGGTTACAGGCATGCAACGCCACACCTGGCACTAAACACCATTTTAGGGTTTGCTGAAGATGGCCATACGTTGACTAGAGAAGCAAGAGACGATGAGGTTCACTTGGTGTATTAACGACAGAGCAGGTTCCCTCAGTCACCCGCCTCACAGCTACCCAGCCTGTTCATCCTCCGAACAGTGGAAGCCTCTCCACCCCAAGGAGGGGTATCGGAGGCTGATCTTCCCTCTTCCGACACCAGATCAGAGCTCAGCCAGCCATCAGATGGCCAGCCAACACTGACAGGCAAGAGGCCAGCACTTCTCACTGCTTTCTCACACCTTAGTGCTGACCTCTTTGCTGCAAGCTGCCTTGCCTGGAACAAGCCTTTCACACGCAGAGCAGTCGATCCAGGGCTGTGTTCTTATCCACCATCCTCCAGACCCTCACACACAAGCCAATACACTCTTCTGCCCTGAAGAATCCCAGGGCTAGGTACCAGCCAGTCAGAGCCTGCCCTAGAATTAGCCTCCAGAATGATTAAACTGGCCATTCTAAGCTTTCAAAGCTGTTTGCCTGATTCTTTGCCTTTCTCCTGGAAACCACAATGAAAGCTGTGGCTTCTGCCTTCCCCTCATCCTGAGTCAGCCTGGCAAAACCCACTAAGGCTTGATCCCAGGTTAGGCAAGTGTTCCACCACTGAGCCACACCCCCACCCCTCACTGGGGGATTCTAGGCAGGGGCTCTACCACTGAGCCACACCCCCTGCTCCTCTAGGGGGATTCTAGGCAGGTGTTCTACCACTGAACTACATCCCCAGCCCTTTAAAAAAAAGTTTTAGACAGTCTCACAAAGACGGCCAGGCTTTCTTTGAACTTACTCTGTAGTCTAAGCAGTCCTTAAATTCAATCTTTTGCCTCAGTCTCCTGAGTAGCTGGAATTACAGGCTTGTGCCACCAAATCAGTCTTAAAGGTCCAGTTTTTTGTTTTTTGTTTTTTGTTTTCTCAGTGGTACTGGTCTCTGTGGCAACATTAATCTTATCTCTATAAGTAAAGCCTAGGCATGATTTTAATACACATGAGCATCCAGGGTCCCTCAGGAATGCCACCACCCACAAGAGGCACATCTATCAACTAGACAGGGATTTTGACAGTTTGTGGTAGTACCAAGCCACAGAGCACCAGATCCCTTCTGAACGTCTTAGGTTATTGCGTGGACCCTAATGGCCAAGTTTGTGGTAGTCTGGCATTTCACCTATTATACCAGAGAAATCAAGGCACACTAAGTTAAGTTTGCTTAAGGCCAACAGCTCCTTTGTGATGCTGTAAAGGTGCACAGGGGAAGATTTTTCCAACCAGAGGCCTGATGGCCACAGGGTACAGCCAACACTGAAGGCCGTCCTGAGAAAGGGCCTTACTCACCTAAGGCAGGAACCGCACTGCTGAGTCTCCCAGTGAGAAAGAGGTTCACTGTGGAAGACACAAAGAGGCATCAGTAAGGGGCTTGGACTCCAGGGCACATGTTTGGGCTGCAGTGAACACAGGACAATACAGTTGAAATCAAGGCAGGCCCCTTTATCTCACTGGGCATGGCCCAGATCACTGCCAGAAACTCTCCCTCCCAGCTCTGTTCTGTCTGGGATAGGTAAAGATGAGGAACTCAGAGGGTCTTAGGACCTGCCCTCATACACCCACAGCCAGAAACAGCAGTGTGCTAGCCTGACTGTATTGTCCTGGGTTGCGACACTCCTGCTTCAGAATCAGCTGTTTTTCTGTCAGGCTTGAGGCTACCCATCACATAGGCTTAGTCCCAAGAACTTTGCATTTCAAGAGGGTTCCTACCACCCGAAGGGCTTCCTCCTTTGACGGGCATCCCACCATCCTTAAGGCAGAGTTTGCCTGCTCCCACCACAGTAAGGGTCCACCTCCACAGGAGTGTCCTTAGCCTCCATCTGCTGTTCTACTTCAAGGGCTCCAGACCGAGTCTAGGCCAAGTGAGAAGCAAATCTAACTTCCTGGGGATCAGGGCACCCCTCCCTGATTGAGGCATTCATCTCTACAGCAGTCATTCTCCGACTGGTGAAGAAACAGGGAGTCACCCCATCCCTACCCCAGGGCATCCGGGCTCTGCTAGACCCAGACATGGACATCTCCTGAGCAAGGAAAATCTTACCTCTGCCCTGCCCACCTGGGAAACACAACAGCCAGGACCCAGGTGCCATGACCACCCACAGCATGTGAAGCAGGCACGTTGGGCATATGTCACTACTTCGATAGCTCATACAGCCTGTGCAGTATACACACACACACACACACACACACACACACACACACACACACTCTTCTGTATCCTTGGAGGCCAGATGAGAGTTACAACTTAAAATGAATGAGCTCCCCGTCCAACTTATCATTTCAGTGGTTTCAGGGAGCCTGTCAGGTTCCTGGGCCCTCAACGGTGACATCATAGGGTGTCCCCTAATGACCCCAGCTCTTCAGGGCCTCCCTCCTTCATCAAGGTAAATAAAGAGCCATGTGGGTTGAGGATTTAACTCTTTCCTTCCCCTCTCCAGCAACGGGCCCGAGAAAGTGAACAACAACAACAACAAAAAATGTCCTGGTCTGGGAAGGAGCCTTCTAACCTAGGTTCCAGTCCCAGCAGGTTCTTGGCCCTCCCCAGAACAGACTCCCACTCCCCTCAGGGCTGAACAGGCCTATGGCCATCTGGGTCTAGGAAGATACAATGGGAAAAATGAGTTCTCACATCTGCCTCCCCCAGCCCCCCAGCCCCCCAGCCCCCAAGCTGATTCTCCATCTTTGGCTAGCTCCCCGGCCTGCCCTGACTCCAGGCAGGAAACGGTTTCTTCTTCAGGGAGCAGCCGTCCAGGCCTTTGTCCGCAGCTCTGGAGGCCAGAGCCCAGCTCAGGCAAGCCGGCCTGAAAGCCACAGGCAAACCCCAGCCTCCCCTAGGAAGCCAAGGCCGGCGTTCTTGCTCCCACCGCCCCCACCCCCCCACCCCACCCCCGCCAGCTCCGGGCCTGGAGTGCCGCTTTGTGGGAGTCGCCCTCCTCGGTAGCCCAAGGGTGCTGGGGAGCTGCGTGCTCTGCAGCCTGGTGCTCTGCAGCCTGGGCACGGGAGCCATCGCAGTGCGGGCTCCAAGCCCTACCCTGGCCGGCCCCGCGCGGCCCACTCACCCAGGCAGACGACTGCGAGCGGCGCCCTGGCGCCCGGCGCCCCCTCCGGCCCCGCGGCCGCGCGCTTCTCCATGCCGGGGCGAGCCGCGCGCGGGCGCCTGCTGCCCTGCGGCCGGGGCTCCGCCTGGGGCTAGGGCTGGCGCGGCGGCTGCGGCCCGGGTGCGGACGGCGGCTGCGGCGGCGTCTTTGTGCGGCGGCGGTGCAGGCCCGCAACGCGCGGGGCCACATCGGCCGCGGCGTCACGGGCCCCGCGGGGGCTCAGCGGCGGTCGCCGGGGAGGACCGTCGCCCGCCGCCGTCCCCGAGCCGCGGCCGGCTCGCCCAGCCCGGCCTGCGCACGGAGACCCCCGGCGCGCCCATGCCCCGGCGCGCCCTGCCCGTCCGTCCCCGGGCCGCCCCGCGCTGCGCCGCACGGTGCCAAGGAGGGTGCGTCGGTGGGTCCGTCTGTCCTCCCGCCCGGCCCCTCGCCGGAGCCTGGAGCCGGGAGGCCGCGCCGCGCCAGCCACGTGACGCGCCCGCCGAGCCGCAGTGGCGCTGACAGGGCGGGCGGAGGCGGCTGGGGCGGGCCGGGGGGCACACGCCCCGCCTCGGGGTGCTGGACAGCTCCACACAGGCGGCTCTGGCCCGGTCCCGCTAGCTCTGGACCTTGGACCCTGGGATTAGGGCTGGCACTGAGCCGGGGGTCCTGGGCAGCGCTCGCCTGGCCTCTTGATCCCAAGATCTGGTCTCTCTCCCCCGAAGCCAGGACGCCAGGCGACTGTGCTGGGAAGAGAGGGAGACAGATGGTCAATAGTAGGTGGGGTGGCACGGAAGGGGTTGCTGGGGGACCAAGACAAAGCGTGGAGGCACAGGGTTGAGGCCCCACTTCTTACAAATGCAATACATTCCTGGGTGGTTTGCTTTGAGAATCCCCTCCTGCTGCCCTCCTCATTTACCTCACCCTGACTCTCACTTTCGAAAAGTGAGTCATTAGTGAGAACCCCCAGAGGCCTCTGGAGACCCACCTTTGTCCCTAACCGGCTCGGTAACCCCCTCGTCTTCCAGGGGACCGCGGTGATGCATGCTTTCCAAGCGTGGGCTTGCCATTTGGAGACGACCTGTAAACCAAGGGGTTGGATCCAGGGGAAGCAAAAGCCAGAATGGACTTGGGAGAAGAAGCGAGAAGTTAGGTCAATCGAGGTCAGCTGTCCTTTAAAACTGATCCTAAACCAGAGATCTCCAAAGACGCCTTAGCAAGGAGGCTGCGCCAGCCCAGGTGAGCCTCACCTTCCACACACCCACGCTCCTGGGCTTGAGTGCGTGCTCTCACAGGCGCCGTCACCCATTCATTATGAAGGTTGAGGGCCACAATGGTCCACTCGTGAAAGTTGCTGTCACAGTAACTCACAAATTCACTTTCACTGTGCAGGAACCAAAAGTATTTATTTGGGGAGACTCTGGAGTTTTTCTGTGTTTTCTTGTTCTCCATGTACATCTTTTGTGGTTATTCCAAAGCAGCCTTCTTCAGGGAGTGTTAAAGGGGTTAAAAATCTGATAAGGAAGCAGGGTTGGAGAGAGATGGGTCTATGGTTTAGAGCTCTTGCTGATCTTCTGGATGACTGGAGTTGGGTTCTCAGCACCCATATTGGTTCACAACTCAATTCTAAGTGATCTGGGACCCTCTTCTGGCCTCCTTGGGCACCAGGTACATGCATGGCACACATAGACACATGCAGGCAAAATACTTGGCAGCACATGATAGCGTTGCATATTCTCTAATTCCTTGATCCAGGAAGAGGCAGAGGGAATCTTTGTGAGTTCGAGGCCACCATTACCCCAAAAGAAAATAGTATGGTGTGGATCCTCAAAAGACTATATAACTACTGTGTAAGCCAGGAATTCCATTTCTGGATACATACTCCAAAGAGTTTCAATGAGGGCTTGAGTAGAGACTGGGACACCATTATTGATAACTGAGTTATTAACAGTAGCTAAACCATGGAAGCAAGTGTCCTTTGGCAGATGAATGATGAGCAGGTGTGATGTGGTGTACACAACTGTGTGATGAAATATTTACTCAGTCCTTAGAAAGATGGACATTCTGACCTATGGTGCCACATGGATGAATCCCGAGAGCCTTATGAAAGTAAAACAAGCCGATCACAGAAGGACAAACATTCTATGATTCCTTTCAAATGGGGAGCCTAGAGTAGTCAAAATCATACAGACTGAAAGCAGAGTGGTGGCTAGGAGGAAGGAAAAATCTGTTTAATGAAGGCAAAGTTTCAGTTTGGGAAAATGAAGAGGTCTAGAAATGGATAGTAAGTGACGGTGGTTGTGTGACAATGTGACTCTGTCTACACAGTCTATTGTATATTTTTTTTAATGGTTAGTGGGGCCATGGGGCTACAGTTCAGTGGTAGAGCCCCTGCCTAGAATCCCCCAGTGAGGGGCTGGGGTGTGACTCAGTGGTAGAGCCCCTGCCTAGAATTCCCCAGTGAGGGGCTGGGGGTGTGGCTCAGTGGTAGAGCCCCTGCCTAGAATTCCCCAGTGAGGGGCTGGGGGTGTGGCTCAGTGGTAGAGCCCCTGCCTAGAATTCCCCAGTGAGGGGCTGGGGGTGTGGCTCAGTGGTAGAGCCCCTGCCTAGAATTCCCCAGTGAGGGGCTGGGGGTGTGGCTCAGTGGTAGAGCCCCTGCCTAGAATCTCCCAGTGAGGAGCTGGGGTGTGGCTCAGTGGTAGAGCCCCTGCCTAGAATCCCCCAGTGAGAGGCTGGGGGTGTGGCTCAGTGGTAGAGCCCCTCCCCAGCATGTGTAACCTTGGGCTTGATTATCAGCAGTTTTTTTTTTAAAAAAAAAAACAAGTTTAAAATGGTAATGTCATGTTATGTGTCTCTTACCACCATTACAAAATTTACTAAAAGCAAACTAGCAGGGTACTTGGTTGTAACAATATTTTCATGTGTACTTTGTGAGTAGGGTAGCCTTCTGGGTGGCTACTGGGTACTTAGGACAGATTCCCAGTGTCTCTCTCATCCAAGAGCTTTGGTCTTCCTGGGTGGGAAGGGCAAGGCTCAGAGCGGAGTTGTGGTTACCATGTGAGACGCCCAGGCCATAGTCCACCTGTCTATCTATGTTCATCTGCAGGAACATCCATGGCCTAGTGTGTCTAGTCACACTCTTAAAGCCATTGTTATCACCGGGAGGTGGTGGCGCACGCCTTTAATCCCAGCACTCAGGAGGCAGAGCCAGGCAGATCTCTGTGAGTTTGAGGCCAGCCTGGTCTACAGAGCGAGATCCAGGACAGGTTCCAAAGCTACACAAAGAAACCCTGTCTTGAAAAACCAAAAAAAAAAAAAAAAAAAAAAAAAAAAGCCATTGTTATCTGTTTACATTTTTAGTGCATTTATTAATTTTGTGTGCACACATTGGGGTCAGAGGACAACCATGTGGGTCCCAGGGATCAAACTCAGGTCTTCAGACTTGTTGGCAAACACCTTTACCCAAGGAGCTCTCTCCCTAGACCCCACACTACAGACCAGTAGCAATAAAATCATTTTTCCTTCAATACTGAGCAGGAATTTTAAAATATAGGCTTGGATAATGAGAGGGAGTATGTTATAAAGACACCACTCACACGTACGCACACATGCGCACACACGCGCATACACACAGACACACACACACGCACGCACGCACGCACACAGATGCCTTCATTGTCATGGAATGTAAGCACCAGAGCACCTTGGGTTGTGTAACGTTCTGAGTGCACCCCCAGACGTCAGTCAAGGACTTCCTGCTGGCCTTGCTGGAGCACTCAGACGTATGCTGAAACGGTGGTCATTGAGGTGTTGATTTGGTGGGGAGAGTAAATCCAAATCCAGTGTACCTCACTAAATGATTAATGGAGAAGGATCCCCAAGGTGAGTTAACCCTATTGTTTCTATGGGAATAAAGATTGTGTGTGGAGGCAGCCTGGAGCCCAAGACACAGGTAAAGATCCTGGGGACTTAAGGCTGGCAAGATGGGTTAGGAGACCTGTGGGAACAGAGTCCTCCACCTCCTGAATCTCCCTTTGAGATGGCTTAACGGTAGAGCACTCGCCTAGAGTCCACCAGTGAGGGGCTGGGAGCATGGCTCAGTGGTAAAATGTGGCCTAGCAGGGGCTGTTACTTGGGTTCAATTGTCAGTACTGAAAACAAAACAAAAAAAGCAGGTGTACACATGTATGAATCTTCCATCTTGGACTGCCCTCTCTCCCTCCCTTCTTGCTCATTCCCTGGGCAGCTCACCCTGAGGAAAGCCACATTATGAACTGTCCTAAGTCTCTCTGTCTCTGTCTCTGTCTGTCTGTCTTTCTCTGTCTCTGTCTCTGTCTCTGTCTCTCTCTCTCTCTCTCTCTCTGTGTGTGTGTGTGTGTGTGTGTGTGTGTGTGTGTGTGTCCACAAAGGCCAGAAGAGGTGTCAGACCTCTTGGAGCTGGAGTTTCAGGCAGTTGTGAAACACTGTACATGGGTTCTGGGAACTGAACTCAGGTACTCTGCAAAAGCAGTCCACACTTTAATGCCTGAGCCATCTCTCTAGCCCCCTATTCATTGCTGCTATTTTTTAAGCCACGAAGCATGAGGGTGCTTTGTTTGGTGTGCAGTAGTAGGCAACTTGTATATATACAGATGCACATTCCCACACATCTGGTTCTCTCTATTCTCAGTATTGGATACTGAGCTTCTCCTTGGCCACATCCCCAGCCTCAGAGGAGCCTGGGGATGGCACTGTCATCAAATTGAACATGTCCTTACCTCATGACTCTACAATGTCTTCACTTATCCTTTCTTTTACACTTCATGCTATTGGAACCCTGTGCCTGCCAGACACAGTCTGGGGTCTGGTGACAGAGCAGTGGAGGAGGGGACCAGGGCTCCAGCTAGGTAACAGGCAGGTAAGCCAACAGGCACAGAGAAAGTGCACCATGGAAGAGAACCAAACTAGGGGTGTGGGAGTTTGGGGGCCTCTGACCCAGAAGTGCTCTTGGTAGCTACGGCCCCTGCCCTGGCGCCTGCACCATCACTGCCTGTCTTTGGAGGAGGAGCTGAGAGCGGGGACTGCAACCGTGTAACGGTGTAATGATAATGCTACCACCACCCATTCACCGTGTCCGTGGGAGGGGCTATGGATCAAAAAATAGAGACAAAAGACAGCGGGTCACTCGCCTCAGCAGAATGCGGAATGCCATTTATTGAAGGAGGGAGGAGGTCTTAAACACAGGCTTACAGCACAATGGGAGAACCCGGGAGGGCAGAAGTTTGATACTGATGTTTACAATCTTGCATCTAAGCTGTTAACGCCCAATATGCAGGATTCGCAAACAAGGAACTTCCCTTAAGCATTCAGGAGGGTAGAAACCAGCAGGGAATTAGCATAGGGAGGATATCTGGTCAAGGTCGGCAAGCAGGCAACAGCTTACTGTGGTGGTATTGTGTTCCCCAAAATACTGTGTACCCTAATAAACTTATCTGGGGTCAGAGAACAGAAAAGCCCCTAGATACTTAAGTTAGGCAGTGGTAACACATGTCTTTAATCCTAGCATTCCCGAGGCAGAAATCCATCTGTTCAAGGATACAGCCAAGCATGGTTGTTAGACCCCAAAATCTTGGGTCTCAAGTAGGTGCCCCAAGAACCCAGACTCCAGTCCAGTTGATGCAACAGCACGAGGGTTTTTATTGAAGCGACTGTACAGATGGGCAAACTCTGCTCCTAAGAGCAAGAGCCGCATCTTACTGCAGCCCCATGAGGGCTTTTAAAGGAAAAACCCACAAAACCCACAAGATTACAATTCCTATACAATTTCATGGCCTGATCACAGGGTGATCACAGAGTGGGTACAGTCACGTCTGCACGCACATTCTTCCTGAAACCTCAAGGGGGGTATCAGGGCGGGAGTGGAGTTTACACAAAGGTCACAGTGGTCCTTCCTGGGACACTTGCAACTATCCCAGTCACAGTTGAGCACATCTCTTAACAGAAATTTTTTTACATTGTTACATTGTTACAGGGGTGGTTGAATAATGATTGAGTCAGCTTGCCCTTGGAACTAGATTTTCTTTTTAGTTACTTATTCTCCTGGGGCTTGGGGGGTATAAGCCTGAAGGGTTAGGGTCTTTCACAGTGACTCACGCCTTTAATCCTAGGGAGTGAGGGTAGAAGGCAGAAAGATATATAAGGCATGAGGACCAGAAACTAGAAGCATTTGGCTGGTTAAGCTTTTAGGTTTTGAGCAACAGTTCAGCTGAGAGCCATTCGGATATGAGGACTCAGAGGCTTCCAGTCTGAGGAAACAGGGATCAGCTGAGAAGTTGGCCAGGTGAGGTTAGCTGTGGCTTGTTCTGTCTCTCTGATCTTCCAGTGTTTACCTGGCCACAGGTTTGATTTTATTAATAAGACTCTTTAAGATTCCTGCTACAGCTTACTCAAAATGGGAAGGCCAGGGCCCTACACAAAGGTGAGGAGCCGCTGCGGGAGCTGCTGCGTGCTGCAGGAGCTGCAGCGGGCTGCAGGAGCTGCTGCGTGCTGCAGGAGCTGCGGCGTGCTGCGGGAGGGAGCTGCGGGAGGGAGCTGCGGTGTCTGGTCCTTGCCAGAGTCAAGCTGCGGCCTGTTTTGCAGTAGACTTCCATCAACCACCCCAGCGCCTTGCCCTCCTCCCCAAATGCACACAGACCTCCCCTGATGGTCAGGTTAGGCAGTGGCATCACCATGGGTAGGAATGGCGTCCAGTCACTTGGGACTTTAGAAGCTACAGGAGTAGAGGTCAGTGACAGGGTCGGGAACTAGACATTTGCTTCTAAGTTAAACTTGTCAGACAGAAATGCTGGGCAGCATCTGGGAGGCAGGTTCCAGGCGGACAAGACACTGTTTTTTAAATTTGAAATGGGAATGGGATATCCACTGACTGGCCCCTAGGCTGGCCAGAATGAGCTCACTGGCTACAGAAGTGACACGTTTGTTGTGAACCAAAGGACCACCCAAGAGCGACGCTGTGGTTTTGCTAATTTCAGCAATCTTTTTTTGTGATTTCAGCAATCTTTTCTGTCTCCTGTTTAGATGAGTTTTCATCCCTATCTTTAAGCGATTTGTTTTAGTTGGTGTACAAAATAACAGGTTACATTATGACATTTCCCTACGTATATATCACTGTTCTCTGCTCATATTCACCCTCTATTATCGTCCCTGGCCCCCACTTCTCACTGGTCATCTTCCTCTCCCAAATACCTCTGTGTGCGTGCGTGCGTGCGTGCGTGCGTGCATGCGTGCGTGCGTGCGTGTGTGTGTGTGTGTGTACACACCAGAGAAAGAGAATATGTACGGATGAGAAAACATGTGTTTTCTTTTTCTCCCAGCACCTCCTCTTCCCCTCTTCCTTTAGATCTTCTTATGTCCCCCAGCTACTTCCCCTTTCTACCTTCATGTTTCATTTCAAACATATATGGGGACTGGAGAGATGGCTCAGAACTTCATACTCTCATGCTGATTCTCTGGCTCAGAGAATCTAGTGCCCTCTTCTGGCCTCCTTGGGCACTGTGTGCATCTGGTGCACACACATACATACAGGCAAACACTCTTACTGATAAAATTTTTAAAAAATCTTTTAAAAAAAATTTAATCACAGGACTGGAGAAATGGCTCAGTAATTAAGAGCACTTGCTGCTCTTCCAGAGGATCCAAGTTTGGGTCCCAGCACCCATAGCAAGTGGTTCACAACTGTCTGTAACTCCAGCTCTAGAGGATCTGATGTCTCTAGCCTTCTCAAGCACCTACATGCATGGGCACATATCCACATGCACACACATACACATAATTGAAAATAATAAAAATAATTTTATTTTATTTTTTTGTTTGTTTTTGTTTTTTCAAGACAGGGTTTCTCTGTGTAGCTTTGGCACCTTTCCTGGAACTCACTCTGTAGCCCAGGCTGGCCTCGAACTCACAGAGATCCGCTTGCCTCTGCCTCCCAAGTGCTGGGATTAAAGGCGTGCACCACCACCACCTGGCTAATAAAAATAATTTTTAAAAATGTGACCACATTATGGGATTCCACCACCATCCACCTCCAGAACTTTCCCCATTTTATTAAACTTCTTCTAAACAAGTTCTCATCCCCACTTCCCCTTAGTCCCTGGCAAGTGCCATCCCACGGTCTGTAGCTCATCTAACTGGAATCATATGGCATCTTTCCTTCTGGGACTGGCCCGACTGCTTTTGAAAATGCCGATAGATGTATTTTTTACAGAAATGGACTCACAGTAAGCAGTTCCATGACTTGATATTTTTGCAGTACCCCTCCGTACAAAGGTCCGTATCCTCATATTTAGTTTCTGCCCTGCACAGGTAGCAATGCACTCATGAACCCAACATGCCCCTAGGGGTTTCTTTTCTGGGGGAAAAAATAACCTCACCTTCCCATATTATGCACATCACCAGGTTGCACCTAGAGGGAGGGTCTATTCCCACTCCTTCCCTCAAAGCCCAAAGCATTCTCATTTTCTCAGTGACTCCAGAATTAGCTTGTCTTTGTATAACACCAGTACCTCTCAAAGATACTTCAAGCTCCACTGCCGATCAACGCAATAAAACAAGTACCGTGATAAAGTAAGTCACACAGACTTTCTGGCATGAAGCTGTGTTATAGTAACTGTGGAAGAACAAGAGATGTTTAAAACCCAGTGTGCACACCTTAATCAAACATCACTTTATTGCCAGAGACCATACGAGCTGTTGGGAACATGGCCCTAATAAACCTCCTCGCTGCCAGGTTACACAGACCTTCAACTTACAAAGACCACAGCCATCTATGAAGCACAGTGTGGGGAAATGGTATAAAAAGGGCCAGGACTACTAGGCTGGTGTCTTAGTGTGACAAAAAAGTCTGGTTCCATTTGCATGGACTTGATTGAACATATTTCCATATATTTCCATTTGCCTTACTGAGTTGTGTAGTTCCACACTGCATGATTTGTTTGGAGAAGAACTAAGTCTTTAGAACTAGGAAGAGAGCAAGGAGTAGGTGCACACCTGCACCTTTAACCCCAGGATTTGTGGGGGGCGGAAAGCAGGTGGATCTCTATGAGCTTGAGGCCAGTCTGGTCTATATAGAGAGTTCCCTGACAGCCAGGTCTGCATAGCAGGACTCTGCCTCAAAAACAAACAACGACAAAACCCCAGGGAAACAGGAAGACATTGTGCCTCCTCCGGGGTCTTGTCATCAGGCTTGACTCACTCCCTCACCAAAGGGCTCCCAGGTTGTTTTATTTTTTCAATTAGTGAATCACTAATATCACAGCAGCTGAAATAATCATGCCAAAAAGCTTCTTGGTGTCCTTCCAGCTCCTAAATCTAAAATAACAACCAAAAAAAACAAAACAAAAAAAAAAGCAAGGTGTCTCTCAATGGAGATACAAATTTACATCCCATAGACCGATCATGCCAAGTCCCTGCCTAGCATTGTTCCTGGCGCTGAGGTGTCGGAGTGCAGGTTGAGGTCACCAAGTCCACCCACTGAGTGTGGATTTCCTTCCTCCACTCGTGAATCCTTCTATTTTTCATGAGTAAAAAAGAATGTTGGTGGTGTCTTTTTACTCTTTACTGTTTTGGGGGCCACCACACAGCTCCCAAATAAATTACACACAGAGGTTTGTTCTTTCTTATGAATGCCCAGCCTTAGATTCGCTTATTTATTTTATATGTATAAGTAATATATATATATATATATATATATATGTGTGTATATATATATATATATATATTATCCTCATATTTAGTTTCTGCCCTGCACAGGTAGTAATATATATATATTACTTTGCTTTTCTCTTCAAAGACTTTATTATTTTTAACCTTTTTTTTTTTTTTTTTGGTTTTTCGAGACAGGGTTTCTCTGTGTAGTTTTGGTGCCTGTCCTGGATCTCGCTCTGTAGACCAGGCTGGCCTCGAACTCACAGAGATCCACCTGGCTCTGCCTGCCGAGCGCTGGGATTAAAGGCGTGCGCTACCACCGCCCGGCCAGCAGGTGTTGTTGTTGTTGTTGTTTGTTTGTTTCTATTTAGCATGAAAAAGTCTGTTTAAGTGCTCTGCTGCACAGCAGAACTTCTTAAAGGAGAGGTTTGGTTTGGTTTTGTTTTTTTCCTTTTCTTTTCAAGCTTTCTTAGGCCCTATGGAAATTCAAGCCCCACATTGGACACCAAAACGTTGTTGTTTTTACTCTTTGGCTCTTTTGGGGACCCGACACCCAGCTCCCAAGTAAACACATGGAGGCTTATTATTACTTATGAATGGCGGCCTTAGTGGGGCTTGTTTCTAGCCAGTTTTTCTTAAGTTATCCTGTCTACCTTTTGCCTCTGGACTTTTATGTTCCTCTATTCTATATACCTTTCTTTACTTCTTACTCCGTGGCTGGCACAGACTTCCTCTTCTCTCCTTAAACCCACTTCCAGAGGCAGTCCCCTGACATCCCCAAACCCCACCTCCCCACTCCTGCTTGTCCCTCCAGGGTAATAAATCTCCTTTGTGCTGAGAATTTGGAGTCTGGCTGTGTTCTGTGCCAACTCCAAGGCCCCTTATAGTTTCCCTTATGCCAGTGTTACAGCTCTGAAGGAAAGGTATCCTGGCAGTTGGGAGCCAAGGAATACCATGAAGTCACACCACACAACTAATAGTTTTTCTGCACCTCAATAGTAGTAGGTTTCTCTGCATATGCAGTAAGCCAGATCAAGCCGAACTGAAGACGTGAAAGAACAGGTTTATTTGAGCAAAGCAACTCCTGGGTGACCCCTTCAGCCCCAGAGATTGACCTGGAGAAGTCAGGAGCACAAACTAAAGCAGAGAGTTTAAATGACCTGTAGGCAAAGAGGGATGACCTGTCCTTGATAAGCTGGGTTTGTGCCCAAGTATGGTTCGCTTTTAGACAGGGTCTTGGGCTGCTGGCAACTTCAGGGAGGAGCTGCTGCAGCCACCAAGAATGCGGAACTGGGATTTTGGTACCTTTTCTTTGTTGGAGATTTTCTGAGAGGACAGGGTTTGGAGAGAGAGAGAAGGGGCTTTCCTGATCAAGCAGGCGTGAACTGGAGACTTCCAGCCGACCAACCACAAACCATAGTCAAGAGATTATAGGGAAAGACACCAGAGGGGGCCTGCCTCTGCTCTGAGGAGAAGTAGCAGGAACTGAACAGGAGACAGGCTTATATAGAGTTTCTTGGGAGAGGAGTTTCCCAAGGGAAATTTTCAGGGTGGGGATTGGTGAGATTTCAAGACAAGTCCGGGGATTGGTGGGTTTGGTGGGGTTTGGTAGGTTTTCAAACCCCAAAGTTGGTTCAGACCCTTTTACCTTACAATCCCCCTCACTCATCAAAGACCACAGTGAGGACAGTGTGGTTTGCCCTGGCCACAATGACTTTAATCATTAATATTGATTACCAGCTTGACGGTCTTGTGGGGTATCCACAAGAGAAGACCTCTCAGATTTGAGTTTAAGCCAATAGATAGTCTTTATTAGCTGGCCGGCTACTACACTGAGTGTTTGGGATCCCAGTGTAGAGTCTTTCTCAGGGTGAGCTTTTAAGCACAAAAACCACGTCCAGAGTTGACATACTTCAGCTAATAAGAACAGTTAGCCAGAAGCAGAACTACAGAAGCCAAAAAGCAAAGTCAGTACATTTAGAGACTTTCCAGAACTGTGAGCTTTGATGGATTAGGTCTTTGTTTTTGTTTTGGCAGGTGGTGCTGTCTACGTGCTGAGTGTTATGGCCAGAATGAAGTCAGTTGTGCTAAGGTCTGGGGACCTGTTGCAAAAGGACCTAGAGTCACCCTCCTGCCTGGTAAAATTCATGTTTTCTTTAGAAATTCATCTTTAAAGTGATTTATATATTTTTTCCATGCCGCCTGTCACTGCTGTTTGTTTGTGACATAGTCTCACTCTGTAGCCCAGGCTACCCTGGAACTCACTAGTCAAACTGTTTCAGCCTCCTTAGTGATGGAATCATGAGTCGCCCACACCCAGGGAAGCTGGGCAGGGCCAAGTGATGGGATTCTAATGGCATGGTAAGTTCAGCCCCAGCCTGTGGTTCTGATTTCCATTCAAGGGACAGGTAGCTGGTAAAAAAATGAGGTGCTGAGCTGGGCATACTGACTCACACCTGTAATCCCAGTCCTTTAGAGGTAAAGGCAGAAGAATCAGGTATTCAAGGCCTGCCTTGACTATAGACTACAGAGCAATGTTTAGGCCAGCCTGAACTACATGAAACCCTGTATCAAAACAAAACAAAACAAAACAAAACAAAACAAAAAAAAACGGAAAAGAAAGCAAGAAAAGAAGCCGGTGAGGTGGGGTGAGTGGATAGCTTAGCAGTTACAAACCCTTCCTATTCTTGCAGAGGACTAGAGTTTAGTTCCCGACACCCATGTCACGTGGCTCACAACCACCTGTCACTCCAGTTAGCTCCAGGATCTGACACCTCTGACCTCCACTCACACTTACATGACAAACACACATTCACACAATTAATAATAAAAATAACAAAATAAATCAGATTCCAAAACCCACCTGTCCTGAAGTGGCTGAACCTGAGCCTTGCCATGAGCCTCCTGGTGTGGTGCAGAAATTGGTTTGCTTTGAAATGCTCACTCTTCTCTTGCATAGTCATTACTTTTTCTTCTTATCCAGTGCATATTTTTGTGGGGTATTTTGTTTATGTTCTGAGAAATAAAGCTTGTCTGGAGATCAGAGGGTGGAGCTAGCCACTAGTTAACCATAGAGGCCAGGTAGTGGTGGCTCACAACTTTGATCCCAGCACTTGGGAGGCTCGCATCTTTAATCCCAGCACAATCCGGAGTGGAGACAGGAATATAAGGTTGTTGGAGACAGGATGTCGGCCCCCTTTTCAATCTGAGGTAAGATTTGTGGAGGTAAGAAGTCTCTAGTGGCTGCTGTTCTGCTTCTCTGATCTTTCAGGTTATTACCCTGATATTTCACTCTGGGTTTTTACTGATAAGACTAGTTAGGATCATGCTTCACATATTCACTACATAGAACAGACAAGAGCACAATCAGGAAACGTAAGAGCAACATAGCAGCAAATAACCCTGCAGCCCACACAGTTCTGATAGACACACTGTGCATCAGCACAGTTAACACGTCTAACCAGGACTATCTAAGAGACAGACGTCGTGGGAGCCACACATGTGAAGTCTCGGAAAATATTTAAAGCAAAAGGTGGGCTTGGTGTAGTTCTGTGGCACAGTATGTACTTAGCATGTATGAGACCCTACATCTAAGTACCAATACCCAAACAAACAAACGAAAATAAAAAAGAAATTGGGACTGAAGAGAAGGCCCACCAGTTAAGAGTACTTCCTGCTCTTGCAGGGGACCTGAGTTCAGGACCCAGCAGCCACATTGGAACCACCTTGTCTCCAGCTCTGGGGGATCTGACACTCTCCTTTGCCTCTGTGGGCACCTGTGTACACTTACATACACTCACACATTTAGACATAATAAATCTTTACAAAATTAATTAAATAATTAGACTTAATGATACACTTTAGACAAATATGCTCAAAATAGTATCATTTCAACATGTAATCAGTATTTTTCCAAACTAATAATTCAAAAAAGCCTCCGAGATCCAGTATTCCCCCTCACCTCCTCAGGCTCACCTCAGCTCAAATGAGCCACATCTCTACTGCTCAAAACCATACTTGCTGAATATAACAGCACAGACCTATAATCTTAGCTCTGGTGAGACAGCCAAGAGGATTTTAAGTTCATGACCAGCCTCGGTTACATAGTGAGTTCAAGACTACCCTGAGATAAGGGACCCTGTCTCAAAACACCAAGGGCTACAGCTATAACTCAGTGGTAGAGCCTCTGCCTAGAATTCCCCAGTGAGGGGCTAGAGCTTGACTTAGTGGCAGAGATTTACTGAGTATGTTCATATAAGGCCATGGGTCTCATCTACAACCAGTATAGAATACACGGATGCAATCTGTGTGTCTGTCTGTCTATCTGTCTGTCTCTCCCTGCATGTCTGTGTCTCTCTGTGCTGTAGGAAATCTATTACTTTCTCATATTTTGGGGAATGCAAACACTCACCAGCACATATCAACAGATAGAAATCAGTAGTGAAATGGAACAGGCCCCAGCCGCAGCTGAGAATCCCAGATAGAAGCCCTGGGGCTCTTCTTCCTGGGTGTGAGAGCTCCCAAGGTTGGCCCTTGATTGTGGCCCTGGATGCTACAGACAGGATCTTGCTGCTGCATAAACACCCTGCCTGAGGTGTTGAGCTCAGTTGTGCCCTCTTCTGGACACAGGCTGGCAGGTGCATGTTGAAGCAGGGGCTCCCCACTCAGGCTAACAGCACTTCTGTACATAGGCCCCGTTCAGCTGCTTAAGGAAGTGGGAACACCAGAAAGAACTCACAGAAATACTTCCATCTGGTCTCAGAAACCTCTAATAAGACGAGGCACAGCCTGATAGGCTAGTGTGTGGTGGTCTGCTGAGGGTTTATGAGTCCAACACCCAGCGGTATAAGCAGGAAATGCTGGACAAATGGGAAGAATTAATTTAAGAAACCCAGGTGAGATCGGCCCTCAGGGCTGGGCCACAACCCCAACCCCACTCCTGTTTGTCTATTTGGAACAAAACACTTTCTTACAAACATTTTTGGGTAGGGGCAGGCAATACTGAAGATAGAATCCTAGGCGGGTGATCTACCGCTGAATCACACCCCCAACCCCTCACTGGGGGATTCTAGGGAGGGCTCTACCACTGAACCACACCCCAGCCCCTCACTGGGGGATTCTAGGCAGGGGCTCTACCACTGAGCCACACCCAGCCCCTCACTGGAGGATTCTAGGCAGGGGCTCTACCACTGAGTCACACCCCAGCCCCTCACTGGAGGATTCTAGGCAGGGGCTCCACCACTGAGCCACACCCCAGTCCCTCACTGGAGGATTCTAGGCAGGGGCTCCACCACTGAGCCACACCCCAGTCCCTCACTGGGAGACTCTAGGCAGGGGCTCTACCACTGAACCACACCCCAGCCCCTCACTGGGGGATTCTAGGCAGGTGCTCTACCACTGAGTCACACCTTCAGCCCCTCACTGGGGATTCTAGGTGAGGTGCTCCACCACTGAGTCATCTTCCCATCAGTTTTATGATAAAACATTCTTCTCACCAAAAACTATTTTTGCAACTTTCTTTTTTTCAGATAATAATATACATTCTGTAAGGATTTCTAGG